>NW_004444128.1:915925-923634 GCF_000243295.1 Trichechus manatus latirostris | reverse complement strand
GTGTTGTCTTTGCCTTCACCAAAGTTAACACTGCCTACTATCTAGTCAGTGATTTCCCCTCCCCACTCCATCCCTTCCCTCATAACCATCAAAGACTGTTTTTTTCTGTGTGTAAACCTTTTCTTGGGTTTTTGTAATAATGGTCTCATACAATATTTGTCCTTTTGTGATTGATTTATTTCACTTAGCATAATGCCCTCCAGATTCATCCATGTTGTGAGATGTTTCACAGATTCATCATTGTTCTTTATTATTGTGCAGTATTCCATTTTGTGTATGTACTATAGTTTGTTTATTCATTCGTCTGTTGATAGGCACTGAGGTTGTTTCTATCTTTTTGTTATTGTGAATAATGCTACTGTGAACATGGGTGTGCATATGTCTATTCATGTGAGGTTCTTATTTCTCTAGGATATATTCCTAGGAATGGGATTTCTGGGTTGTATGGTATTTCTATTTCTAGCTTTTTAAGGAGGCCTCATATTGTTTTCTATAGTGGTTGTACCATTTCATATTCCCACCAGCAGTACCTAAGAGTTCCAATCTTCCCGCAACCTCTCCAACATTTGTTATTTTCTTTTTTTTTTTTAAATTACTGCCAGTAATGTTTGGGTGAGATGGTATCTCATTGTAGTTTTGATTTGCATTTCTTTAATGGCTAATGATCACGAGCATTTCCTCATGTATCTGTTAGCTCCCTTCTTTGGTGAAGAGTCTGTTCATATCCTTTGGCCATTTTTTTAACTGGATTATTTGTCTTTTTGTTGTTGAGGTGTTGAAATATCCTACAGATTTTAGAGACTAAACCCTTGTCGGATAAGTTGTAGCCAAAATTTTTTTTCCCCAGTCTATAGATTCTCTTTTTGCTCTTTTGGTGAAGTCTTTTGATTAGCATAAATGTTTAATTTTTAGGAGCTCCCAGTTATCTAGTTTCTCTTCTGGTGTTTGTACATTGTTAGTATGGTTTGTATCATATTTCTGCCATGTTATTAGGGCCCCTAGCATTGTCCCTATGTTTTTTTCCATGGTCTTTATCATTTTAGGTTTTATATTTAGGTCATTGATCCATTTTGAGTTAGTTTTTTTGTGTGGTGTGAGGTATGGGTCCTGTTTCATTTTTTTACAGATGGACATCCTGTTTTTCCAGCATCATTTGTTAAAAAGTCTGTCTTTTCCCCATTTCATGGATTTTGGTCCTTTATCAAAGATCAGCTAAACATAGGTGGATGCATTTACATCTGGGTTCTCAATTCTGTTCCATTGGCCTATGAGTCTGTCGTTGTACCAGTGCCAGGCTGGTTTTACTACCATGGCTGTATAGTAGGTAGAAAATTCTATCTTGCATGGGTGTCATGTCTAGTTGCAGTGCAGAAGAATTCTTGCATGTGTAAAAGGGAAATTACAGCTTGGAATGCAGAGCAGTTATCAATTTTGGCTGATCTCAAGGTGTCTGTAGCCAGTGTACATGCTTTGCCTCTCTTTCTGAAGAAGACTTTACCTGAAATTAATGTAAGGAGTAGAAATGAAATCCTTCATTCCTACTCTATGGTCCCCAACCCCATCTGGCATTGGGATAATAGTAGACATTTATTTAGACTATCTTTGTAATTAGGAATTAACTAGCAAAAAAAAAAAAAAAACTAACCTGAGTGGAATTATTAATATTAGTCACCATTTATTGAGAATCTAAGGTGATCCTGGTACCCTACAAACAGTTATTAGTACAATTTTGTGAGACAACAATAACTTAAAGAGTTTAGCAAGTGCGCATCATGTACTGAGTGCTTATTAGAACATAGCTTTTAATAGTAATAATAACAACAATATCAACTATCTGTGTGATTACCCCCATATAACAAATCAGAAAAAATGAGTTTCAAAAATGATTACAGAATAGCCTCAAAGTCATACATTTTAAAGTGGTGGATCTGGGATTCAAAATCAGGTTGGTTTGATTTTCAAAATGTGTTCCTGTACTATCTTTCCCTTCCTCAAATAATGCTTTTACATCTCTACTATCTTTCCTTTCCTCCCCTGATGGGTTTAATATAATTGATGCAAAATGAACTAAACCAGGCTCCCTTCTCAGGAATCTGTTAATTGGCTTGCTTTTCTAAGTCAGTCAAGGCCAACATTTTTCCTTTGATCCACTTTCTCCTTCCTCCTTTCTCCACCCCTTCCTCCTGCCTCCCATTTTGCTTGTTTGTATTATTGCCTTGCATCTTTTTCCAGTCCCCCACGTCCACACTGTTATTTTCCTTGAGCATTTCAGATATTATTTTTCTAGCACCCTCCATAATAGCTCATTGCCTTCCTTCCACAGGGCAGTACCTTTCCAGCTGGCACGGCTGTCTTGCAACTTGTTTCCCCCTTGGTCTCAGTATACAAGTGCCAATCTCAACTGGAAGCTCTTCCAGCAACCATTTGGTGCCAGCCTCCTCCTGACACATGTGGGGCCCCAGGGAGTTTCCCTGAACTATTCCCAGCTGCCTCCTCTATTCCTGGAACTTGCCAAAGTTTTCTTCAGATCAGCTGAGTCTTTAATCTTCAGAAAATTACTCGATGACTACAGATGGGTCTCTATGCCTCATGAGCTTTGTCCCTTCTGAACCACCACCAAGCAGAACCATGTGGAGAAATTAGACTGTAGAATGCCTATGAGGAATCTAGTTGGTGTTTTAAAGTTGTAATTGCAGCTATAAAAGACAAGCATGAGTATGATGTAGCGTTTGGTAGCATTTACTTCTGTGACTTTTATATATCTGCTTTGTTTCTTTGCTAATATGAGGAGGCAGAGTGCATCCTAGGTTCATGTGAACTTTAAGAAAAGTCAGTTGTGTAATTGGCCAACTCTCAACTCTAAATTTCCCATCTACTCAACCTCAATATAAAGATTACACCTCAACATAAAGAAAACAAAAATCCTCACAACTGGACCAATAAGCAGCATCATGATTAATGGAGAAAATATTGAAGTTGTCAGTGATTTAATTGCTACAAAAGAATTCTTTAAAGCGTTAAAGAGCAAAGATGTCACTTTAGGGACTAAGGTGTGTCTGACCCAAACCATGGTATTTTCAATCACCTCTTATGCATGCAAAAGATGGACAATGAATAAGGAAGACTGAAGAAGAATTGATACCTTTCAATTATGGTGTTAGTGAAGAATATTGAATATACCATGGACTGCCAGAAGAATGAACAAATCTATCTTGGAAGAAGTACAACCAGAATGCTCCTTAGAAGCGAGGATGATGACACTTTGTCTTCTGTACTTTGGACATGTTATCAGGAGGGACCTGTCCTTGGAGAAGGACATCATGCTTTGTAAAGTGGAGGGTCAGCGAAAAAGAGGAAGACTCTCAATGAGGTGGATTGACACAGTGGCTGCAACAATGGACTCAAACATAGCAATGATTGTGAGAATGGTGCAGGACCGGGCAGTGTTTCATTCTGTTGTACATAAGGTAGCTATGAGTCAGAACGGAGTCGATGACACCTAACAATTACAATAGTGACAACAACTCAACCTCAGGGTATGGGCAGTGTAGAATAGTGGATAGGATGGTTTTTGAGCCAGACAGACTTATGGCTGAATTCCAGCTCCATCATCAACTAGTTGTGTTGTCTTGAGAATCTACTTAAATCTCTCTATCCTGCTTTTTCATCTATAAAATGGAGAGAATAATTCCTACTTTACAGTTCCATTGTAGGGATTAATTAAGTCATTAAGTATGTAGTGGGTACAAATCTAGGCATATAAATCCAGGGGTAAAAGAAAATAAGCTTTCTTCACTGTCTTTAACTTATTGTGATTTCTGAGTCTCAAGCCTCCTTTTGTTGGGCTGATAGAAAGACAAAGAAAAACTCAGTTTAATTCCTAACTGAAAATTTATTCTCAATTTCACTGGTGAACGGTATCCACTGTTTGAGGATACCATATAGTACTAAAATGTTGGGCATGAGGTCTTGGTGAGAAAGGAAGCAGTTTTAATGTAGGTCATAAGTTAACACAGACAGTCCCTGAGACATCAGCTTGTATGGTCCCTTCAGATCTCAAGGCTCTCTGATTCTCTCTCCTTCTTTGCCAAACTTGAGTATAGAAGCTTTGGTGAAGTTCCAGACAGGCCCATTTCCTAGATACTCTTTTCTCTGCTCCTATTGCCTTCATTGCTTAAAACCAGGGAATGAATTTTTTCTGCTCTCAGAATTCACAGGATTTTCTGTCTCTCCCTCTTTGCTTGTTTCTCCAGTGATTTTTTTTTTTTCTAATAAAGATTTGTGGAGAACCTGGTTTGTACTAAATACTTACATGTACCAATCCCCTTTTCTCTATCTTTCTTTCAGGATTACTCATTATTATTTACTCAGTTGATGTGGAATTCTGAAAACAAATTACTCTTACCGAAATTGATTTGAAGAAAGCAAGCAAAAA
Organism: Trichechus manatus latirostris; assembly: GCF_000243295.1. Lineage (NCBI taxonomy): Eukaryota > Metazoa > Chordata > Mammalia > Sirenia > Trichechidae > Trichechus > Trichechus manatus. Next base: position 919,199 of record NW_004444128.1, on the reverse strand, counting down.
TCCTCTTTACAGCCTTAAATGAAGGTTGAGAGTAGTAGGCATCAAGAGGAGAGAATCCATAGAAGGAAGACACCTAAAATAACACTTCAAATTATTATTCTGCCTGTGTAAAAGCACTGTGACAATTCCTGGCCAACAGCAGGTGCTTGAGAAGATGGAGTTGTTACTGAGATTTACAACTGATTCCCTATTATTACTCTTTTCCCCATAGAAACAGAATTCTCCAGCATCTCACTTTTGGAATGTCTTATGATTCTGGGCAACATTTTGAGATGGTTAACTGGGGTCAGAACAGAAGTCTGTGGCTATAGAACCGAACAGATTTAATTGATCCAATGTGATACAGGGATTGAGAGGCATCAAACTCAGTATTTACATCTCCAGAGTACCATGGAGTTCAGCTACAAACAAGACATATACTGTATCTCGGAACTTCTAGGAGAAAATGAGAATAACTCATTTTCCAGGAGAAACATAGGGTACCCAAATGACCACTTACTGGTATATTTTTGCCTGCTAAGCCTAATTAGTTTGTTAAGGAGTCCTAATGAGACTGGCATTTGCTTGTATGGACAGGCTAAGGATGGAATGGTCAAAGGATAAGGAGGTGATATCTAGAGGATTCTAGATGTTCTAAGAGTCAGATTGTTATATATTATTGTAGGAAGCAACAGCCAGAGTCCTGCAGAGCACAGAAAGCATGGCTGTCTCCTTAGGAAACTCTAACAACTTATATTTGTGTAGCACTTTCACTTTTGTACCACTTTTTTATATAACTCATCTTTCTCTTTGAGCTTCACAACTTGTACTAAAACTATGTAGGTGATTCTTAGAAGTTCTGATTTTTAGATGGGAAACTTGAAGCTCAGAGAGGTACGGGGATTTCCCTAAGCTCAAATGGCTAAGATGCAGTCCAGACCTCAAAAGAACAATGCTTTTTCTACAATATCTTGTAGTCACGTAAAATATATGGACAAATTCTGCTGCCTCTGGTTTTCGATCTGCAGTCTCAAGGTTGACAGAGATTTTATATATAACTTTGCCTACTCAGAAGTACTCTTTGGAAGAGACTTCTGTGTTTCTGTTATGGACCAATTATTTCTGTGAGTAATTTGAAAATTTAGGAAAGGTCTTATTTGATTCTTTAAGGCCATTTGATATTTGAATCAATGTGTATGTTTGACTATAGCTATCTGTTTTCACAATTAGATCTCTTAACCTTGGGATGTTTTACTGCTTATCTTCTCTTTTGTTCAATACTTTTGAATGAGAATCAGAAAGCATAATGAAAAAAGGAGTGGTTTTAAAAACTAGACTTGCCACAGGCATGGGTGACTGACTAGATTCTGTCTTTTCACTCATCCTCCTCCATTAAGCTCCTCCCTTCAGGGATCCAAGAGCAGATTTCTTATTTAAATATCATGAAATCTTTGACCCTAACCTGATTTCACTTAGTATAGTCCTACATAAAACAACAAACCGGCCACTTAAAATGGTATGGCAGGTTAAGCACAGACATCTTTTTTAATTCTAAAAGGTACCCTGGAAAAACAGTGGGGCAATGTAGGGTGTGGACAAGACTGATAAGTGACACTATGATTAGGCCTCTTCTCAATGCTGGGAGAGCAGAGGCATCAAGGAGACAGCGCCTTGCACATTTCTCAGGTACTATATCTAACAAAGAGCCCGGATGGTGCAGTGGTTAACAGCTTGGTTGCTAACCAAAAGGTCTTCCCGAGTCAAATCCACTAGTGGCTCCTTGGAAGCCCTATGGGCAGCTCTACTCTCTGTCTTATAGGATCACTATGAGTCAGAATCAACCCGATGGCTACAGGTTTGGTTCGGTTTTGGTATAACAAGTTCTCTTTAAACTGGACTCAGAAAATTTAGTTTGCTCTCCTACCTCTAACTCACATCCCATAAAGCATAGCCCTTGTTGTTGTTAGTTGCCATTGAGTTGGCTCTGACTCACGGCAACCTTAAGTTTAATAGAAGGAAACATTGCCTGGTTCTGTGGCATCTTTGTGATCATTGATAAGTTTGAGTTTCTTGTTTTGGCTATTGTGTCAGTCCATCTTATTGAGGATTTGCCTCATTTTCACTGACCCTCTACTTTACCAAAAATGATGTCCTATTCCAGCAGTTGGTCTTTCCTGATGGTATGTCCAAAGTTCCTATAAAAGTGATATTATCACTTTATTGAAGAAGAATAGTTTGAGGCTGTTAGCAGCAAATGTTTAGAATGAGCTCTTCTTGATACTGTCTTGCTTTTACTCTCTCTTTCTGTCTTATAGCTTCACTTTCTTACAAGTCAGATTCTGCATTTGACCTTTGCGCTTGGTGTTTAAGACTCTCACCTCTTCATAACAGACTCGGACCTGCTCTTCCATCTCATCCGGTTCCAGATGACCTGAGTAGCATAACTTATATTAGCTCAGGGGTCAAGAGGCCCTGCTTCTGATTCTGGCTATTTGGCTGGCATCCAGTCTATTTGCCCTGTGGGAGGAACAGTGAAAAACATCTCACCTTATAATGAGCTGAAGAAGCAAGTCTGAAATACTTTACCTTCAACTGGTACCATCTTTGGACCAAAAAACCTAATGGAAATCCGCACGTAGGATCGTTTCTAAAATAAGAACTATAAAGCAACACCGGCTAAGTTATTATTGGCTTCAAAGTATTCCCTAGAAGAGAACTATATGCAAAGTGAGGTTATTTTAAACTAATGCATTGCTTTTCTCCAATTAAATTGCCTGAGCTGTGAGTCTTCTCAATCTTATATCATGAGAAATGGGCCATGTTCATTCTATTTAAACTTAATTTATTTTATTTTATTCTTTGCCACTTTGGCTGGGTTATTTTGCTCAATTGGAACCTCAGAAATATGAGGTTATACATTGCTCTACTCTTCCTAAGTGTAGTCAATAGCTTATTCATTTCCACTGAGTCTCAAAGTTACAGCATATTTACATCTGCTGTTGAGATGCAACGCAGGGAATGCAGAAAGTGATGCTAGCTCATCTCATATCTTTTAATAACAGAAACAGTTCCACTAGAAGAGCCACAAAACATAGAAGCATTTACCCAAGTACCTACTAGGAATATTTTTTTTTCTAGCATAGAAAATTGTAGGCTGATTTGTTTATGCACTGTAACATAATAATAATGGTAAGTCAGGCTGTTTGGTTTTGTAATTGATGAGACCCTACCAGTCAATTTATAGAATTATAATTATTACTTGTTTTGTTTTTTTTTTTTTTTGCTAAAGAAGGAT
>NW_004444128.1:912384-914625 GCF_000243295.1 Trichechus manatus latirostris | reverse complement strand
TCAGGGATTTTAAAAATATCTCTCCACCTCTTCATGAAGATCATTATTAACTGCTTAAAAAAAGGATAGATTACTATCTGCTTCTATCAAATAGTGGACTTTTCCAGTCACTTAACATTTTATAAGTCATTACTACCATAGGTTTCTAGTTCTTCTCTCCATATATGTATTATCCTACAGAGCATACTTTTATATTAACAAAGCACTAAATATATTAATTCCCTAAGGCAGAGCTAACTACTTAGATCAAGTCCAGCACGTTTCCCTCATCTGTTAAAGTTTAATATATATATCTCACAAAATCAGTTTAACCTTGCACAAGTGTGTGTGTGTGTGTGTGTGTGTGTGTGTGTGTAGTACCTTGACTGATTCCACCACCTTATGCTAATTGCCATTATCATTCTTGTCCGTTTTAGAAAAGTTCATGTCAATAAATAATGGTCTTTGAAAAATAGACATCAAAATGTATAATCTCTGCAGCACCGTGAGAAACTACTTGGCTAGTTCCAAAATCAGTGGTGTGTCCTAAGAAGAAGCTGTTATCAACCTAAATTTCACAGTCTGGACCTGTTTCCATTTACTCTTTGTAAGTGTAAAATCATAGACACCTACAGAGACCAAATAGTTAAGCTTTTATTGGCAGTATGTAAACAAGGTATAGTAAGTAAAGCTCAGTGTTCAATCAAAAATAGAGTTCTTCTTTTTTCACTTATTCTCTTTTTGATTAATTGATAAATATGGTTTCTGCTGCCAGATCAATTCAACAAATACTTAAAGAGCATTATGCTGTGACAGGAGTAATGACAAGTATTGTTCACATTCAAGGTCAAACCTTAAATTTCTTGTCATCAGTGTATACTCTCATCAATATTGTCACATGATAAAATATAAACTGTTATTGTGCTTTCATCTTTATTCGCTATTTCAATATTGTATTCCCCTTGCCTTTATGAGTGCCTGGTACATACTAGATATTCATTAAATATTATTTGAATGAACTCATTTTTAAACTGTGAATTAGTTACCTATTGCTGTGTAACAAATCACCTTCAAACTTAGTGCCTTAAAATAATAATTGTCATTTATTATCTTGAATAGTTTCCATTGGCCAGGAATTGGGGAAGCCTAAACTGTGCGGTTCTTGCTTATGTTCTCTCATCTTTCATGTGATTAGAGTCCTGTGTTGGCTGGGCTGCAGTCATTTGAAGGCATTGGAGGATTCACTTCCCAGGTGGCTCCCTTGCATGGCTGGCAAGTAGCTGGTGGATGTTAGAGGCCTCAATTCAGTGTTGGTTGGGGGCCTCAGTTCCTCTGCCTGTGGACCTTTCCATGAGGTTTCTTGAGTATCTTCATGGCAGAGTAGGGTTCTACCAGAGCAAGCAATCTAGGAGACTAGATGGATTGTGCAATGCTGTTTATGATTCAGCCCCAGAAGTCAGACACTGTGTTCCTTCAACTGTATTCTATCGGTCACATGAGTACAGCCCACATTTAGTGTGGGATGGACTATACAAGTGTACAAATACAAGGAGTTGAGGATCACTGGGGTTCATTGTGGATTTGGCTATCATAAACTGCTTCTGTATACTCAGAACATTATCCATACTATTAAAATTTCCACACATATGACCACTGTCTACCCAGCGGAAGAAAACACAAAGGGGCAGTGTTCTTTGGTCAAGAACTTCTTTCTCTTACTCTCTCCCAGTAAGAATTCCTTTGAAGAACCAAGAAATTTAGAAATAAAAAATATAATGTAACCTACAGTGGTATTTTTACACTTATAGTCACCTTTTCTCTCTCGCTTCTTTCTACCCCAGTCAAAGCTTTATCTGTCACTCCACCCCCTCCTGCCTTCCCTATTTAGTCCCCCTACAAATTCAAGCAAATAAACCTTATTCATAATTCTTGAATCCACCTACTTCTTCCCATTTTCATTATCATCACCCTATTTTAAGCTAGCACATCTCTTTACTGAACAGCTGCAAGAGACTCAGGATTCATCTCCCAGCAACAACTTTATTTGCTTCTAGTCCATTCTTCAAAAGCCATCAGAGCAAGCATTTAAAAAATGAAATTTCAATGGCCTCATTTACCTACTTAAAATCCTTCAATAATTTTAATATAAGGAACAACATCTTTACTAAGACCTACATACTCTGAAAGATCTGGCTTCTTTCTTTACTTCCAAGATCGTATTTTGCTTTTATACCCCTCTTTCTCTGTGCTCCAGTCTAATCT
>NW_004444128.1:909638-911001 GCF_000243295.1 Trichechus manatus latirostris | reverse complement strand
ATACATAAGGACTATAAAACTGGCTTCAGCTTTTCTCGTTTCCTGAAGATCTCACATCAAGACATGCAGAATATATCAAGTGGTTCTACCTTGACCACATCCATCATGCTTCAACATCCTCAGCCTCTTGTTCACGAGCAAGTGCAAGAGTGTCATGCCAAGATGCTGATGAGAGTGTTTTGTTCCTCCATGGCTCTACCCAAAGCTTTACTACCAAAATGTTCTCGTCCTGCAATTCCACCCAGTTAAGTTCTCTGTTTTAAATTATTACCCTTAAATTCCTCTTCCCAACCCAAATTCTCTGTTTCACACCATACTCCTAATATGGTGAGACGTGAGATTACTGGGGATTCTTTTCTAGGTCCTGAGGAATATCTAACCAAGTCTTCATTACTGAGGTCTCTAAGTGCTGTTAAAACCTCAAGCACCAGTTTAATCAACTGTTCTTTTTCTGTTGTGAGAACCTGAATGTGTTTAAGTTACATGGCATCGTGGAAAGGGCTCACACCTATAATCATAATCCCAAAACTTCACAGAGTTTTCTCCTCTGTCAAGTCTATAACGGGAGACTGAGTCAAGTCTCTTAACTTCTCTAGTGTTACAGTTTCTTTATGTGTAAATCAAATGGTCTGAGTCAGTCAAGATTCCTTTCAGCCCTAATGAGCTCTTTCTCTTTTTCCAACGACTCAGTTCATACATCTCATAGACACTAGGCAGCCATGAGAAATAGCTAACAGAGTTTTTCAAATGAAAAATAAATTTAAAAAAACCCTCCATGTGTCTGGCACAAAGAGAATATTTTTATCCCTAGCAATGCTTCTTGTTGTGGTTGAGATTCTGGCACCATGCTTTTTCAGGGAAGCATACTAAAGGATGTTAAAAAAAAAAAACAGCAAAACTCTTTCTAAACCCACTGATGAACAGGATAAGAATCTATTTAGTTCCAAGATGCAGAAAAGGTGTGGCTGTACAGATGTAAAATACAAGAACTTTGATAAAACTAATGAAAATTAATTTTACCTTGGCATGGATATCCATGTAAGGTATTCATTTGTCATTTTTGAGGAAGTTAAAATATAACAGCCAAATCAAAGGATTTATTTATTTGTTTCCATATGTGAACCTGCAGAACTCAGCAATAGTAACAGATCAAGCTGTCATTCCAGCCTTCCCTCACTCAACAAGCAGACTGGTGTCCTGCAGAAAAGCCCATTCTAAGAATCCTATGTTTCTAGGTTCAGATCCTGTCTATACCATTAGGTACCTACAACCCTGGACAAACCACTTCTTTAGTCTTGGTTTTCTTATCTAAAAATGAAGGTAATACTAACTCCCTTGCAAGGTTGTTACAGGACTCAAGTTA
>NW_004444128.1:813167-909538 GCF_000243295.1 Trichechus manatus latirostris | reverse complement strand
GGGGGCTTAGATATAGGGGAACTCCCAAAGCTCTGGACTTAATTTAGTGGCATTACTATGAGAACTTTACCCTTATTACTCAAGCCCTAAACCAACAGAAGATGATTATAAAAGATTCATTCAGTAGTGCTTACATTGTTATAAATGCATCATCCAGGATTCATTTAGGTGATGAAAGAAGTGAATGATAATCCAAATCATTGGAAACACATTTGATTTTAGCACTTGCTAAAATGAGTCTAGGTGATTCCAGTGGGCAAAAAGCCAAAACTAATTGCTGTTGATCAAATTGTCTACTTTTACTACTAAGATATTAATGCCGACTTTATCCTTTAAAATAACTTACTTCTGTTTTTTAGAGTTCACTAGCGCTAACGTGTTTGAAGTAGTTACTGATTATTGGTGCCCAAGAAATTTTGATCATTATTAGGACCATTGTAGGAGAAAAAAGACATTGAATGAGCAGAAAAAGATAAGAACTTTTTTGGGTAATATATAGACTGAATTATGTCCTTCCAAAATAGGTGTTGGAGTCCTGACACCTATACCTGTGGATATAATCCTATTTGGAAATAAGGTTTTCTTTGTTATGTTAATTAGGCCATATCAGTGTAGGGCGTGTCCTAAACCTAATCACTTGTGAGTAATAAAGAGCAGCATAGACATAGATACAAGCAAGCACAGACGGTGGAAGACAGATGCTGTCTGATGACAACGGAGGCAGATGAATCTACAAGCCCAGGAACTCCAAGGATTGCCAGCTTTAGAAGCAAAAATAGACCCATACCCTCAATTTGGACTTCTAGCCCCCTGAACTGTGAGAAACGAAATCTCTATTTTTTAAAGCCACTCATTTATTGTATTTTTGTTACAGCAACAATAGATAACTAAGACAGGTGGCAAGGTCCAAATAATGGTCATAAGCATTTTATGTCAAAATGATTTGAGGGGCATTTGAAAATACTGATAATTGATTCACCAGTTCATTGAGTCTATGTTCAAATTTAGAAGAAACTTCTAAACTGTTTCATAAAGTGATTGTATCATTTTATACTCTTTTCAGCAATAAATGAAAATTCCAGTTATTCTACACCCTCACCAACATTTCGATTAACCAGTGTTTTAAATTCTAGTCATTCTAGTGCTATTTAATTGTGATTTGGTGAAATTATATTTCATTGTGATTCAGTTTGTATTTTCCCAAATAATGACCTTGAGCATCTTTTCATGGCTCATTGGAGATATGTATACACATGTAAATACATACATATACACACACACACACATATATATATATATTTAGAAATTCTCATCTGGATTTTTGTTCTTCTGTTTTCTTTTTGTTATTTTGAACGAATTCTTCATATATTCTGGATCTAGTCTATTGATACATATATGGCAAAAGATTTTATAAGTAAATTGTTTGCTTGCTTTTTATCTCCTTCAATCTCCTCTTCCAAAGAACAGAAGATTTTAATTTTGAGAAATTTTATTTATTTATTTTCTTTAATTTTATGTTCACTGCTGTTTTGTTGCCTCTAAGAAATTATCCAAAGTCATGAAGATGTTTTCCCAAGTTTTCTTCTGGAAGCTTCTTAGTTTTATATCTTACATATTAGTTTTCCCATTGCTGCTGTAACAAATCGCCATAAACTTAGTGGCTTAAAACAACACAAATTTATTATCTTACAGTTCTGGAAGTCACCAGTCTCAAAATCAAGCTGTTATCAGTGCTACGTCCCTTCTGGAGGCTCTACGGGGAAATTTATTTCCTTGTCTTTTCTAGCTTCTAGATGCTGCCTGCATCCTTGGCTTGTGGTCTCGTTTTCTGTCTGCAAATCCAGTAGCAATCTCTTTGCTTTTGTTATCATGTTGCCTTTTCTATATCTTTGACCCTCCTGCATCCCTCTTATAAGGACCATTTTGATTAGGTCAGGCCCACCAGGATAATCTCCCCATTTTAAGATCCTAAAGTGTAGTTATTTGATTAATGCCTGTCTTTCTAAGTAGTACAAAGATTTCTTTGGAACATAGATCACATCCTGTTCTGTTCACAATTTTATCTCTAGGGCCTAGCATAGTCACTGCTACAAATATGCACGATAAATTTTTTTTTAATGAAAAAGTGAGTGAATAAAAGAACAGAATTGAACTGAAGAATCATTCTGGAATAGAATTACTGTAAAAAATAAAAAAAGGGTTAAATGAGAGGAGAAAAGGAACTGGAAAATTGAATAATGTGCTTTCATCAGTATAAAATCTGCCCAGTTGAATGAGAATTAGAAATTAGCTCTATAACTGGCACTTGTTGTATAAAATTGAAATATTTTTTCTTTGCCTATGTGTTTAACTATAAAAAGCCAGTTTCCTGTGATTCAATCTTATAAAATTCATTTGTTCATTCATTCATTAAGTGACCTTACACATATTTATTGATTACTCTACTTCAGGCATTATGCTAACTACCTGGGTTAATCATAAAGAAATGATGAGCCCTAGCCTAGCCTTGAGTTAAGAAGCCGTGATGACATAATAGTTGAGTGCTTGGCTGCTAACCGCAAGGTTGGTGGTTTGAATCCGTAGGCATCTCCTTGGGAGAAAAAAACTAGCAATCTGCTCCTGTAAAGATTGCTGCCAAGGAAACTCTGTCATATAGAGTTGCTATAGGTCAGAATTGACTCGATGGAACACAACAACAATAACAATGACGACAGTCTGAAGTTAGGGGCCTGGGTAGTGAAAGTGGTTTGTGATCTACTGCTAACCAAAGGTTGGTGGTTGGAACTCACCCAGCAGCTCCATGGAAGAAAGTCCTGGTGAACTTCTTCTGTAAAGATTACAACCAAGAAAGCCATATGGGACAGTTCTATTCTGTAACAAATGGGGTCACTATGAGTCAGGCACTGACTTGAGGGCAGCTAACAACAAGCATTAAATTGCTGAGTCTTAGAGGGAGATTGACATGGACAGAAAGGTATGCATAAGAAGACCACGATGACTGCAGAGTTCATATTGACTGGGATTCTTGCACTCCATACGGCTAAAAAGGAAATGAGGAAACAACAGCCTCACTCACTCATTGCTGAGTTTGAACCGGCAGGAAAAACCTATGACATCCTGGCAGAAGTAGAAGTAGTAGCTAAATGATTAATTTGAAATTTCTAATTTAGCATTTAATACCAGAGAACAGTGATACTCTTCTATGCTTAGAAATAGGCATCGAGGCCAGTGAGTCTGGGATTGTAGAAAACATGAATGAACAGTAGGGAAGTTTTTGGCAGCCCATTTGGCTGACTAAAACCTTATTTCCTTACCTATTTTTGGGTTTTGTTAGATAATAGATAATTGTTAAAGTCTTATGTACTTAGAAAATGCTATGATTCTAAGTCAACTGAGTCTCATTAATTATTTTTCTCTACAAAACATACAATTTGAGAGCTGAAAAAGGAATTAGAAGTCATCCAGTATCCAGTCTAGTCATATTACATATGAAGAATTGGAAGCTCAATAGATAAACCCATGATTACATAATGAGATAATTCCAAAACTGAGCTAAGAATCCGGGTCTAACCTTTATTTCACTTATTCTTTGAGATAACAATTGATTTGGATAAGCAAGAAAGTGAATAAAAATAACAACAAACATTTATTCAATGCTTACTATGTGCCAAGCATTGTGATGAATACATGTATTAGTTAAATCTTTTGACTATGTGAGGTCGATACTATTATCCCAGTCATTTTGCACCTTAGGAAACCAAGGCCTATGCCTGTTGAGTAACTTGCCAAAGATTAATCAGTAGGAAGAGGCAAGGCTGGGACTCAAACATAAATTGATCAAATGTAAAACTATCACTCTTATTGTCTAATCTCTGTATCAGCAAGCCTATTGTGGTTTTATCTACGTAACGTTTCATGCAAATCCAACTCACAAACATAGCATCTTTTATTATGTAGTGCTCACAATTTCATTTTATGTGTGCAGTGAATCCACCTTCGAAAACTATGTCCTGATCGATGTAGTACAAGCGATCTTCCCTTGTCAAAACAAAAGCTACAGGTAGTTCCAGAGTAAAAGCAACCAGCTTTGATTATAGTCTTTACCTTGGTGATACACACTTTGGAATCTACAGGATTCCCGTGAAATTACAGCTCTCTAGGTTTCAGTGTTTCAGTCCAATATGTTCTTTATTTTTACATTGGCAGCATGTCATGTAGGACAGTTTTTGTACTGAAGTAGATTTGCCCAGTGGATCCCACAGGATTTTTCTACCTTGTCATATAGGTAAGAGATATAAATCTCAGATCATAAAGTTGGCAAGAAATGTTGCTTTCTTTGTATTGTGGGTGGCATGACTTAATATTTTTATAAGCCTGTCATTTTATCTCATGGAAAAATATTTATCTCAGTCAGTTCAGGATAAAGATTTTCATTCAATTCAGTGATTTTAAGTCAATTCAAAGTTTTCCCCCATCCAATTTATCTCTAGGGTACGTATAACTTTTACTTCCCAGTGGGCCTCTAGTAGAATCATGATATTAATGGAAGTGGAATACAGTGGGGCATGGTGGTTCTCAGTCATCTATCTTGGCATTGTCTTAAATTTACATTGTCCTTTCTGCTCTGTGGTCCTCTACTATCTGTTTGCTTCCATCTGCTAAGAACTCCATGTTGTCAACTGGTCTCTGGGCACACAGACGCTGGCTGCATGCAGTTTACCCTGACAAAGAGTGCTCTCTAGTTCTATCTCTCTATCTACTTCCACACAACTCTTTTTGTTGTGGTTGGTTGCTGTCAAGTTGCCTACAACTCATAGCAACCCCATGTATAACAGAATGAACTATTGCCCAGTCCTGGGTTATCTTCATTATCGTTAGTATGTTTGAGTCCATTGTTATGACCATTGTGTCAATCCATCTCACTGAAGGTTTCTGTTGCCGTCACTGGCCCTCCACTTGACCAAACATGATGTCCTTTTTGTAACAATTGGTCCCTCCTGATGACACATCCAAAGTAAGCAAGTAGAAGGTCTCAGACAATATTCTGTGATCTATTGGCTAATTTTCAAAAAAAAAAAAAGAAAAAGATCACCAGGACTTTCTTCTTTCTTAGTCTGGAAGTTCCACTGAAACTTGTCCATCATGAGTGACTCTGCTGGCATTTAACATACTAATGGCATAGCTTCCAGCATCATAACAACATGCAAGCCACTATAGTACAACAAACTGACAGGTGGGTCATGGACATGCCTTTTAGGGGTACAGAAATAATTGGTTCTTCTCAAGTCTTCCTCTGGGCTACCAAAGCTATCTGCAGTTGTCCAAACACCTCAGTGTAGGCATATCAGGAAACCATTTTTTATCTTACAGGCTTTACTTCATGCTGGCTCAGGGGGATTTGTCAAAACTACAAGTCTTAGAATTCCCAGGTTGAGGTGCAGAGATTCCTGGTGTTCTCAGATGGCGAACCTCAACTAGGAGCCTCATTACACCCTCACCCTGGGAGTCAGCCTGGGGAAGAGGTGATTGGAGGGACATGGTATAGGCCCTTTTCTTGGGACATACACCAAGCTCTAACTCTCTTCCCTTTGGCTCTGTCTCATTCCAATCCTAGGTCTTCTTTTAGTCTGTGTTGGTGGAAAAAACAGTTTCAGACTCATTACTTATTCTTCTATGCCTATTGTTTTCATAGAAAGTTTATTCCTTGGATGTCAGGATTCTGGTCTTGTTATTCATAGCCCAATTTCTTACAAATGAAAAGCTTTTCCCTCAAAAATTTGTCTCTGTCATATATTTCAGCAACATATCTTGAAACTCAAAGGCTGAGAATTTACCACTTCATTCTGTGTTCTATTTAATATTCCTCTCCCAAGTGGCATAGGCTGAATGGAGGAAGACAAAGAGTAAGCAAAATTATCAGGAAAAGAACCACTTTGATTAGTATTGGAAAACATTATCACAACATTTGGAAAATCTTTCGAAGTTAGATTATCAGATTTGAGGGCTTGGTTTATTAATGGTGTATACAGTTTTACCAGCCTTTTCTCTTTGGGGCTGTTATAACTGAGAATATCTAACCAGCCAATACTCCCTGAATAGTGGAACTGCATTTGGTTCAGGATGAAAATGTCAAAGAAGGGAATTAAAGTGTATTACCTTCTTTCTCATAAAGAGAATTGAGAAAGCTTAAGGAAAAACATACGTTTAGGAGTGGAGTTTTAAGTTATGCTTTACATTTCACAAGGGATTCTAGTATATGTTGGTTCTATGTAAGACCTTAAGTTGATATTATCCCTGGGATCAAGGATTACCTGATTTTTGATACTTACTCATTTCTACATGGGTCTTGAAGGAAATAAATGCACGCAAGAAGGAAATCCACACAAATTAATGTTACTACTTGAAGCTTTGACCTCAAACTACAAGCTGAATTCCAAGGACCTAGGCTGAGCATGTGGGGGAGTCTGCGTGTATGATTTACATTTTTTGGCATTTATGCCAGACTTTCTGTTACACTCTTGACACATTTCCAGCTCTCTTCTATGCTATTTCCTGTGTTGTAGAAAATGAAGTTCTGGATATTATATTTCCCAGACATCTTGCTAGTTTAGCTTCTACTAAGGAGAGGTACATTGGAAGGTATAAGAGAAAGAAAAGCCATCAAAACCCTGTCAAAACCCTGACAGTAGAAGCAGGTGACTGGGTGTCATCAGCCAAGTCTGAGCTTTTGCCAGACCTTCTGAATGTCTCTTTCTGAATTGCCACTTTGGAGCTGTAGGCAGCTGGGATCTCCAGTGGTGGTATTTGTAATTCCTGTATATCTTATATCTTGAATTTAGCAGTAACTTCTCTGAATACTACCCCACCTCTTTCACTGGTTTTGCAAGCTTCTAATTCCTGATATAAATTCCCTTTCTGGTTGATAAAACTATTGCAGTTTCTGTTTTCCACATCTAAGGTCCTTCTGATTGGAGTACTCCAAAAAGATGAAGGGTACGAGCATATGTGCTAGTGAGAAGAGCACAAAGAAATAGAGATAAAAGTGCAAGTAAATTTAATATAATGCCTAGAGTATAGCTGGCTCAGGAAGCCCACCCTGGGCTTTATTTTTTAGATGGCCAAGGGAGCTTCACATCTGTCTTCCATACTTACAATTGGAAGAAGATTGTCTTTACAAATATCAAGTGATTTGTGATAGCACTCTAATATTAAAGACATATAGAATTTGGTCTTAACCATCCTGTTAATTTATTAACTTGGGTATGTCACATACACTCTCTTGGCCTCAGGATTCTTTTTTTTCCCCTATAAAATGAAATGGTCATGAAAGTTGACTTAGAATTTATGCAGATTTTGTCCTTAGACTCTCCCAGAAGTTCTAATATCGCAAGAAAATGATACATCTTAATGTATACCTATCTCAATAGACAGAATTCATAGTTTCGAATGTTCATATTCTGAGTGGAAGGCTCAACATTCATGGGCATTAATTCTTTTAAGTCCTTGGGAAGTGCCACCTAGTAAAATGAAGGCTTAATATGACTTCCTGGTCTTGACCAATCCATGTAAGCGCTGCTTATTGCTGGAAGAGTGGGAAAGACATGGAGGAACCATGAGTTCTCCACCACCACTCCACTATGTGAAGACACACGTATTCTCATTTAATCATCCCCACAGTGCTGTAAGTGATTACTGTTATTTCCAGTTTATAGATAATAAAAGTAAAGTGGAATGACTTGTCCAAGTGCAAAGCTCCTTGTGAGTTACAAAGCTGCACTTAAAACTAAGTTTTCTAGTTCCACTCTAATTTTCTGTCCATCATGTTCCAGCTGATTTGCCTGCTTATTAGTGTCTCCACATGCAAAGAAAAAGGCATTCTGTACTCATCACCTTCTGAGCCTGTGCTTAAGTGTTACTGATTTGATTATATACTTAAACTGTCTCACCTCTCAGACACTGTGTTCCTTTATTCACAAAATGGGGATAATTACTCCTGGCTCTTAGACACTTCATAAGAATAGTTTCAGGTTTAATTAGAAAATGAGCAATAGTTTTAGAAACCTCAGTACATCCTTGGTTATTAATGGACTGAATTATTTTCAGCCAATTAATAAGCTTTTTCTATCCCATTCCCATCTCCAACCATATTTCTGATGGTGTACCTCGTATCTCTCCCTTTATAAGAACCCTATATAGACTCTCCTCTTTCCCTAGAGAAATTTATTTTATATTTCTATTTATTTCCTAATCTAAATTTAGTCTTTAGAAAGAAATTGTACTCAAACAATGGGGCCGGGGTTGTTTAAGTTTCTATTGATTTTCCTTTGAGTGCCAGGTCATTGCAATGTCATTCAAATAAATAACAGCCTCCTCCCCACCCCTCCACAATTTTTTGTTTTTTTTGCTAAGTAATTCAAGTTGAGTTTCTGTCATTTGTAGCCAAAAAAGATGGGACTCACACAACACTGCAGAACAACATTGTAGGATAAAGCAATACTGTAAATTATAACCAGGGGTTGGATAAGAAAGTGGGAAAATGAAGTTTATGATGAGAAAAAAACAGGAACCACTACAAAAAAGAGTTAAATATGCAATAAAAATTTATTTATTATAATTTGTCCTTATATTTTAAAAGCCTGAAGATACAAGATTGTAATAGAATCATGGTAACTAAAGAATTGACAACTCTTGAGCAATTAGTTCTCCCCAGGTACTTTACATATATCATCTAATTTAATCCTTAAACCACCTCATTGAAAAGTTATGATTATCTCCATTTTACAGTCAAGACAGCTGAAACATAGGAAGATGTAAGTATTCTGGCCAAGATCACATAGCTAGAAAGTGTGATGGCAAAGCAAGGAATAGATTGCAGATATATATGACAAACCCAAGCTTTGTCCAATACAGCACATGACTTACATGGAATTAAAGGGGGAAGTGGTCAATAATGGCACTGAATGAAATTAATGTAATTTTGGCCAGACTCATGAAACCAGAAAAATCTTAAATGTGGAAAGGAGATTTTAAGCCATTCAGCCTGGTCCTCTCCTATCATGGTTGAAGAAACACGGGCTCAGAAAGGGTAGTGGACTCACCTCCAGTTCAATAACCATTTATCTGAAGTGGGTTCACGCATAGATGTCCTCTCAAGATCCCTGCCAATCTGGTGCTTCTCTGTGTTCTCCTAGTTTCACAGCATGGAAGCATCTTATCTCTTCCCACATATACAGCAATGCCAGTGAAACTGCAAGAAGGGATACTTTTGAAACGAACCTTTTAAATTCTGTTCTTTGGTATTTGTATGAGCAGAATGCAAATGATGTCAACTCTATTATCTTCTGCACGAAATGTTCCCTTCTCAGGGCCAAATCAGGGGTAGGAAATATGGAACCGTGCCCCAAGTACCTCAAGGGCAGCTGGCTACTTCTATTTCTAGATCCCAAACACCTGCATTTCTCAAAAGATGGGGCTGTTTCAGAAGAGATGTTTAGAAGTCATCAATATACTGCTTACTTACTGTGGATGTGAGAACCTTGAAATGTCAAGTTTTAGCTTGAGGCCAAGTTGAATTTGTGAGCCCTCATACTGATGGGTGATGAGATCATTTACATTGGATTATACCTCTGGTGTGTGAGCAATTCAGTAAATGATGAATACAGTGGGAATTACTGCAGTACATCTGCTGGACACTTTTATAAAATAGCTCTCTCATCTCACCTCCTAGGTGTGCAATCTTCAATCAGAAAACATATTTGAAGCAGGAAATCAGTTCTCAAGCCTAGGGCTGTATCATCTGCTCCTGTCTCTTCTGCAGAGTGTAATTTTGTCTATTGCCACGTTGCAAAGACAACATAAAACAATGATTCATGGCCAGAAAACAAAGCACTCTGAGAATGCCACCAAAGTTACAACAGACCCTTTTCTAACTAACTGTTAGGAAGCTGTGATTAACATTTTGCAAAAAAAAAGAAAAAAAGAAAGAAAAGAAAAATTAACTTTTTTTTTTACACAAAGAAGTCAGGCAGTGAGTTAGATGGTAGGAATGCAGTCACATCTAATATGAACGTGCCCATGGTCCTCATTGAGCTTTTAAACTATAGTGATAAGCAGTTTTGACATGATAAGTGCTGCAAAAAGTTAAATAAAGAGTGTTAAGGGAATGAATATCAAATTAACTTAGTCAGGAGACCCTTTCAACTTGCCTCTGAAGAAGCCCCATTTAAAGTCACCCTTGTGTAAATCAAGTGAAGATTAGGGCCGGAGGTGGTGGGATAGAATGTTTCCAAAAGGGAAACACAGACATGTAGAATTAGAGCTGAGGTAAAACCATGACAACAAGTCAAGTCCACGCAGGTCAGTAACAACAGAAAAATTTATCCAGGCAACAGTCATATTTAGTTCTATGCTCTTACTGTTACTTGCTGTGCAGTATGAATTATTTGGGGTGACTCCTATGTGATTGTTTATTCCTTCATTTATTCCTTCCTTCATTCAACAATCCTGTATTGAGTGCCTCATATATTTTCTAGCACTGTGATGGCCACCGGTCCTATGAGTAGTGACGTCACTAGGGTTGGTGTCACCCAGTATGGTAACTCATGGTGTCACCCCACCATGCTAATTACTACAATATTGTAGCTAAAACACCAGAAAATTTGACAAACTCTGGAACTATAAAAAACACCAGCAGCAAGGAAAACAACAGCGCATGATTGTAGCTCATGCAGACAAAACCACGTGATTTGAAGCGTCATTGCAATTGGGTAGAAGGACAGCTCTGACTGGAGTACGTCAGAAGGTTCAAAAAGTAAATTAGCATAGAGTTTTAGCCTTGTAGGTGTATTGATACATGTAAGCTAGGCTTAGGAAAATTTTTTTGTTGTTGCAAATAGCTACAGTGATATTTTTATAAAAAATAACAAATTTCTACTGAAACACTCCACAAAAATTTTATAGACAGTCATTTTGATATCATCCCTTCTGACAGTTTCACCCAGTATGGTCTGCACCCCCCGTCTCTCCCCTAGAGACACCACTGCCTATGAGCTCACAGCCGGATTTGATTTAAGTTCTTGATATTGTAAAGTCAACTATGTGTCAACTAGGAATTATGTTTTGATGCTAGTAATAAAGGTATAATTACAGTAGCTTGAACACATAAGGGTTTATTCACTCTGGTAGAAGTCTAGATGTATCTGTTGTTGTTAGATGCCATTGAGTCGATGCTGACTCGTAGTGACACCATGTGACAGAGTATAAATGTCCCATAGAGTTTTCTAGGCTGTAATATTTATGAAAGGGGCCCTGGTGGTACAATGGTTAAGTGCTCAGATGCTAACCAAAAAATTGGTGGTTTAAAACCCACCAACCGCTCCACAGGAGAATGATGTGGCAGTCTGTTTCCATAAAGATTACAGTCTTGGAAACCCTATGGGGCAGTTCTACTCTGTCCTCCAGGGTCACTATGAATCAGAATCAACTTGACAGTTACGGGTAATGGGTTTAATCTTTATGGGAGAAGATTGCCAGGTCTTTTCTCCCATGGAGCCAGTGGGTGGGTTCAAATCACCAACCATTTGGTTACCAGGTAAGTGCTTAACTATGGCACCACCAGGGTTCCTTAGGTGTATCTACTTATGGAGAAATAAGACTTTTCTGAATTTCTCAATGCTCCTGTAAAAAGCCTCCTGAGTCATGGAAATATATATAATATAAAGACAGAAGATGTTTTCTTTCCTTTCCCTAGGAACGTTTTACTCTTTGTATACCATGAGAATTTGAACTGTAGGCATTTGTCTACTTAATTGCTCTAATCCAAGAGGTCCAAATGATTACAGCCATGGCTTGGTCCCTAGGTGAAACCCCAAGGTGTCATGAAAACTGGCAGGATAGCTTTTTAGGTATTTCCACATCAAAAGATGTCCTTGGAGACATCTCTAGGTCACAAAAGCTATAAAAGATACCTGGGGTTTATTTGGCCCTTGGAAATATGTATTTATACTCCAAAAGATTAGAATGAGAACTCAAATTCCTGACTATTCCTTCTTAAAAGAGAGAGAAGCAGAGAGAGAAAGGGAGGAAGAGCGAATATATTTTTTCCATGGGTAATATTGAGAATTAACATGAGACTTCTTAAAAATTATAAGTAATGTATGAAAAATGCCTATTAGAATGCTTAGCACACAGTAGGCCCTTAATAAATGATAGCAATTAGTCCAACACATTCTATTTCTCTCTCCCTTCTTTCTTTCTTTCCTTCTACTCGCCTTCATCTTTTAAAGAACTAATTCAAATGCAGTTTCATTTCCTCTTTTCCTCCCTTAATGAAGTTATAGGTATGTAGCATTAAAATCAAAATCAAAAGGACATATCTCATGACAGGAAAGATGTCTAGATTATGGAGTCAAACTTGTTAAAACAACGGTAAAATGTTGAATGAGACCCCTCTTCTGTATTTGTGTATAGGTAGTCAACCTTCTGTAGCTGTTCTCAATTCTTCTTCGGTTCCCACTCTACCCCTTTTTACTCCCCTCTGTCTCCTTCTTCATTTTTCTTGGTTGCAACAACTATTTATTTCAAAGGCATGCCATTCATCCCTGCTTTATTGGTGGCAAAGATATTAACAAAGAAAGCAGTAAAAGTTGGGTAGTCTGGATGTATTCCTTAGAAAATCTTTGTACTGTCTGCCCGGGCTGAACAATCCTAACGGATCTTAATCTGGAAAACAAATTGCCTCCCTTTCCTACTGACTGTGCAGCAATGATGTCTTTGGTATGGTTTGTGATCTCACTGAAGTCTTTAGGACCAAGTAAAAGTCACTGCAGGCAGACAACTATCTGCTGTCATTGTCTTTCTCAGACCCTATCGTGTGTCTTTGCTTAAGACCAAATAGTCTAAAGAATAGTCAGATACCTTGATGGCAAAGCAGTCTATGATTTTGAGCTCTGTCGGAAAGATCGTCAGAAATCTAATGAGGAATTTGGCTGTTATTTTCAATTTGCCCTGCCCTGCTCTATTTGCCATGTGACCTCAGCAAAAGTGGTTAATGTTTCTGTCTTCACCTTTCCTCATCAGTAGAGAGTGAATAACAGAGGCCCACGGGGTTGATAAAAAGGAATATATCACCTTATTTTTGATAAGTGCTTTAAAGGCTTAATAAAAGCAAGGCAAGAGAATTGAGTTGACTGACTTTTACAGTTGCTCTGGGATAAAAGCTCATTATTCCCAGTGATATGTTTGAGCTACTAGGATACATGCTTTCAATGATTGTGTTTCTAAGGAGCCTGAATCTTTAAAGTAGGCTACTTTTCATATACATTCTTTTACTGCAAGAGCATTTTTAAAAGACTAATAAGTTGGCCTCCTCTTTCTGCAAAACTTTGAATTTGGTAATGAAGATAAGTCTCCCAATTTGCTGTCTTGTGGACAGAGATATTCTTAGGCTGGAACAAACCCCCTCAGGCCCAGATTCTGCTTTCTTTGGAACAGCTGCTCATGTTCAGGTAGAAATGTCTTGGAAAAATTTAACAAAATATCTTCCTTTCTCTGTCTGTTTGAGCAAAGAGAAGTTAGAAAGTTAAACAAAAACACAAAAGATATCGCCAAAGAATGTTTTTATTAAAAGAAAAGTAAGGTGGTAAAATTAACCTCATTGTGTTAGATTTCTCAAATCTTGTCTGTTATACAACCACCTTAACTTAAAATCACTTAAAATAATTTGAGGGTCTTTATGCTGGCAGTGGTAAGGGGGTCGGAGAGGGAATGGTCCAATTTGAGTTCAGACTTTATGTAGGTGATGAATATAACCTTCAAGCCTCTTTGTCTTTCATAGGTACTTTTTGACTCTTTAAGCTGAACTAAATTCATTGAAATGTTTTGCAAGATAATAATGATATAATTTGACAAGCCAAGGGCTTACATTTGATGCCTCAGGCTGACTAAATTAATGGGAAAGGGTCCCCTAAAGCCATCAACTTTGTCTCACTTCCTGGGGTCTTTTGTAGATCTTTCTCACCAGTCCTGGAAAGAGGAGATTCACATGCCTTGTTTGAGGCTCTTGGGGCTAACAGTTTATTTAAGGAGGCACTTCTTAACAACTCTCCCATCATAATATTACAATCATGCATTAGACGATCTCTCTAATGATACATTACTCAAAATGCAGTGCCAGCCAAGATATCAGCAAGGGAGATCATAAAATTTTATTTAACCTTTTGTTAATTTAAAGGCTCCAACATTCTCTAATTTATTAATTATGTATGGGAAGGGAGGAAGTGACAATAATCTCAAGGGCTATGAGATCTGTATCTATTTTATTTACTGTGTTCAGAATATATACATCACCAATGGGACAAGGAAAAGATTTAAAAGCCTCAATTAAAAGCACTTGGAAGACTTGCAAGAGCAAAAGTACTGAATAGAGACCAATTGTAAAATGTATCTGAGATGCAAAAAAAAAAAAAGTCTGCTCTTCTGCAGATAAGAGAAGAAATATCCAACGAACACTATTTCCAGTCTTTTTAATGTAGAATTTTAGGACAATACTATGGTCTTTCATATATACCAAGGATAATTATCATTTCTTAATTCTAGAATGATCCCAAGGAGTCATTTTACCAACCACCCATGGGGTCCCTCCTGGGGCCATCCTAGAATGTTAAGCACCCAGCCCAGACCTGCATAGTATCCATTCATCTCTGAGGCACAAAGGAAACACATTGTATTACATCTATTATGGTGATTTATGTGTATGTGATATAACATGTAACACTCTTAGCACAAGACCTGGCAGTAGGACTAATTCCTCAATAAATGTTAACTACCATTTTTGTTAATTGCCATTTAGTGTTAAGTTAAATCACGAATGACATTTTATAATAATAACACATCTATTAGGTTAAACTCTATACTTCAGAATTTAATTCAAAGGGAAGTCGTCACTTCCTCTAGTAAGAGTTCTTTCACAGTATCTACCTGTAAAATTTAAATAGAGGATTATGACACTCAATTATTCTAAAAATTCAATACTAAACTGTTACTCATGCCTAAATCACCTGGCTTCATATGACAGGAATGTATTTTATCTGAATTATCAGATCAATTATCTTGATTTCTGTACCCAACTTTGCAAGCCTATATGTACTCTGTGTCCTCTGTAAGGTTTAACAGGATTTCTTGGGGTTGAAGTGTGATCCAGTTAGCTTCACACCAGGCACATAAGACATATTTAGAGATAATGTCTTTGAAGCCCAGTGTGCGTCTCTAAAAAGGTTCTAGCCTTTTCAGAGTCGTGACAATTAGTGAGCACAGAGACAGAACTTAATTATTTACGTCTGTTTAGAAAAATTTCCTCTAATCCACAGAAGTGTGTATTCAGTGTTAACATTTGTAAATTTATCTGCAAACTGTTTTGCAACTTTTATAGTTTGAAAATACATTTTTTAAAAAAAAATTCTTTTCACCAAAACAGCAATATTTATTTACACATTTTCTAGATGATTGCTCAAGTAGGAATGATTCGTCATTTGATCCAATGTGAGCAGTGAGCCAGAGTTTGAAAATATGCCATATTTTAGGGTAGAGTCAAGGAGGAAGAAACATAATAAGAAACTCTTCTCAGAATGAGTTTAAATATTCATGATTTGCTTATTAGCACATTTTAAAAATTGTGTCTGTAAGCATCAGGTTCTTAATATGCAGAACAGAAAGAGCAAAGTACTAAAAAACAACAAGCATACTGTCATGAAATTTGCTTAAAACTTCCCAAAGCTAAAGCTTAGTGTTTTCAATGTGTATATATGATACAGTAAAGTGTTCTCCAAAAATTAGGATATAAGAAAAATCAGTTACCCTTTGATAAGTTAATCTTTAAAAATCAACCCATAATGGAACAGAGAAACGACATGCAGGTTGCAATAATGATGCATAAAGGGACTCAGGTGGTAACTGATTTCCTGTATTAACATGTATAGCTATAGAGTGAGTCAACTGGAAGAGGTTAGTCAACCACAGGAAAATAAAGTGCTAAGAGAGTAAAGGTAAACCTTGGTAATGCACATCCAACCTTCAACCACGGGATTTTCCATATTCCAGTCCCATTAGTAAATTCATTTTCAATATGGGGTACATGCATCTAGGTAACAAGGTTAGTACCAGTAATCATGGCATAGTGCAAAGATTTCAGCAGAAAAAAGCTGGTTATTGATCATAGGATGCAAATGGGATGCCTTGGCATCTATAAGCGTTCAAATGCAGTCAGCTGTATTTACTCATGTCTAGAGAACACTTAACCACTGTACCACCAGGGCCTCAGAGAACTATAGGTCAGAGACCTTCAGCAATAGCAGGGAAGTGGGTGTTGGGAAGAACCCACAAAAGTGACAAGGAAAGAAAGAGTACATTTTAAGTACTTGACAGTCTCAGAGATGCCAATGCTTTATCATCATGATCATCCAGTAAACATTTCCTGCTCTCCTCCTATGCGAGAGTTCCAAAAATGAGGCACTAGACCTTAGTAGAATGGTTGGCTTGGGTCTGAGCCCAGACTCCATCTTGATGCCTGCTCACTCCTCTAACAACCACCAGCTTTTATACAGACTTAAACCTATAGTTAAAGAAATGTTTTTCTCTGTGGTTAAACAAAGGTTGTCGACAGAGCATTCTCATGGAGGACTTGATGCAGATGGCTTATCAGAAATCTCCTGCACAGGCAGCCCTCAGGAAATGTTTTTCCCAAGGAGCTATTTTTAACAGGATATTCTTATCATAGAATGCCTTGTAATCATCTTGGGACCACCCTACCTACCCTCCTTTAGTCACGTTCTTCTGTAATTTAAGAATGCAGCCTATCAAAATAGTCTACCTATGTACTTCATACCAATCCCTCTTGATTCCCTGCTTTGAAATTTCCCTTCTCTTACTTCTCCAAAATCGCAGAGCACCAATCAGAAATATTGTATTGTTAGTTCCTGAAATTACCATATAAATGTACCTGTTTGCCTTCAGGATCTCCAGGCATTTGGTTTTCACTCTCTGAGAACAAACATGTCCCCAGTTCCAACTGTTTGAACCTCCAATAAAGTTCTTTGCTCTCACTTTAACAGAGTATGTGTTCTTACTCTCTATACTTTTTCTCTCTATACTTCTCATTCCTCTCTCCCTTGCCCCAAACCTAAAGAAAGAAAACAAAACTGTGGTTCAGAAGATGGGGTATAAGGGCTAGAAATTGGTGGGGGCTGGGGAACAATAACTCCCAATTACCTCAGTGTAGACTTCCTACTTCAGTAGGAAAAAGGCTTAGCTCTACATTAAAAATTTGGAGTTTGGATAATTCCCTGTTACTGATTTTTTTAATTATTATTTTATTGTAATTTTGGAGAAAATTAAATTCTTATTTGACAATTTCTGTACATATTATTTGGAGCTCTGGTGGCACAGTAACATTGATTATACTTTTTACAATGTGTCAATGTTCTCATTATTTCCATTCTGGTTGTTCCATTTCCATTAATCTAGCTTCCTCGTCCCCCTTTACCTTCTCATCTTTGGTCTAGGGTAAATGTTGACTGTTAGGTCTCATTTAGGTAATTGTTTAGAGGAGCACAGTAATCATGGGTGATATTTATTTTATGAGCCATTCTGTCTTTTGGCTGATAGGTTATCTCAAGGAGTGGTTTGAGTTCCAAGTTCAAAGGGTATCCCATGGCGATAGTCTAGGGGGTTCCTCTGGTCTCTACTGGTCCAGTAAGTCTGAACTTTTTTAGGAATTTGAGTTTTGTTGTACATTTTTTTCCCTGGTGGAACATTGGTTAAGCACTCAGTTGCTAACCAAAAGGTTTGTCGTTTGAACCCACTGTGGGAGAAAGATGTGGCAGTCTGCTGTAAAGATTTACAGCTTTGGAAATCCTATGGGGCAGTTTTACTCTGTCCTGTGGGGTTGTTATGAGTCAAAATTGACTCAATAGCAGTGAGTTTATCTGGGATCATCTGTTGTGTCGCTGGTCAGAATGGTCAGTAGTGATAGCTGGGCACCATCTATTTCTTCTGGTCTCAAGGTAAGTGAGGCTGTGGTTCGTGTATACTTTAGTCCTGTAGACTAGTTTCTTCTTTGAGTCTTTGGATTCCTTCTTTCTCTTTTGCTCCAGATGTGTAAAGATAAATAGTTGTATCTTAGATGGCTGCTTACAAGCTTTTAAGACCCTAGACACTTCTTACCAAAGTAGGATGTAAAACACTATGTTTATGAGTTATGTTATGCCAATTGACTGAGATGCCCCTGAGACTATGGTCCTAAGCGAGATGTTTGGTTATGTATAGGAAATATCCAGAACTGTGCCTCCTATGTGCTTTATTTTGTATATGAATATATATGCAGCACACACAAACACGTATATACATTTGCCTATAGAAACACCTATACATGCGTACCCATATATTCATATGTGCCTGCCTATACATATATAAACGTACATATCTGCCTATGTAACCACACACATGTTTTTTGGTTATTATTACTGTTATTGCAAAATTGTATATGTTGCGGCTTTTACCAAAATCATCCCTTATTCTTGTGTACTTCTTAGTGTCATCTTTCACCTTGGTCAAGCTGTACTGACTTCACCCTTGTTCGGTATTGCCTTACCCATCACCAATACTAATAAGTGTATACTATCTAGAAAGTGATTGCCCCCCTCTGTCTCCTTCCCATCCCTGGTAACCACCAAAGAATGTTGCTTTCTATATGTATACCTAGGGTTATCTTTTTATAACAGTGAGATCATACAGATCATACAGTATTTATCCTTCTGTGATTGACTTATTTCACTCAGCGTAATGTCCTCCAAATTCATCCATGTTATAGTATATTTTTAGAACTCATCATTATTCTTTATGGCTGTATAGTATTCCATTGTGTGTATGTATCACAGTTTGTTTATCCATTCTTCTGTTGATGGGTAATTAGGTTGTTTCCATCTTTTTGCTATTGTGAATAATGCTGCAATGAACATAGGTGTGCATATATCTGTTTGTGCCAGTGGTATTAGTTCTCTAGGATATATACATAGGAGTGAGATTGCTGGATCATAGGGTATTTATTTCTAGCTTTTTGAGAAAGTGCCATACCATTTTCCATAATGGTTGAACCAATTTACAATATCACTGGAAGTGGAGCAGTGTCCTAATCTCCCCACAAACTCACCAGCATTTGTTGTTTTCTGTTTTTTTGATCAGTGCCGTTTTTGCAGAGATGAGATGCTATATCATTGTAGTTTTGATTTGGATCTCTCTGATGGCTAATGATCACAAGCATCTTTTCATGTGTTTGTTGGCTACTTCAATGTCCTCTGTGGTGAAGTGTTTCTTTATGTCCTTTGCCCATTTTTTACTTGGGTTGTATTTTTGTGGTTGAGTCGTTGAAGTTTTCTGCATATTTTAGAGATTAAACCCTTATCAGATGTATCATTTCCAAAGATTTTTTTCCCAATATGTAGGTTCTCTTTTTACTCTTTTGATAAAGTTTTTTGATGGACACAATTATTTAACTTTTAGGAGGTCCCAGTTATCCAACTTGTCTTTTGTTGCTCACGGATTTGTAGTAGTGTTTGGTAATATATGACTGAAAATAATTAGGTCCCATAGTTTTGTCCCTATATTATCTTCCAGAAACTTTATAGTTTTGCTTTAACATTTAGGTCTTTGATTCATTTTGAGTTAGTTTTTATGTATGGTTTTAAGTATGGACCCTATTTCATTTTTCTGCAAAGAAACATCCAGTTTTGCCAGCACCATTTGTTAAAGAGACTGCTTCTTTCCCATTGAACAGACTTTGACCTCTTGTCCAAAATCAACTACCCATAGATTGATGGGTTTATTTCTGGGTTCTCAATTCTAGTCCATTGGTCTATGTGTCTGTCATTAAACCAATACCAGACTGTTTTGATTACTGTGGCTATGTAACATGTTTTAAGATTGGGAAGTGTGAGGCCTCCTACTTTGTTGTTCTTCAATATTGCTTTGGCTATTCGGGATCTCTTTCCTTTCTATATAAAGTTGGTGGTATGCTTTTTTAGTTTGGTAAAGAATGTTGTTGGAGTTTGGATTGGGATTGCATTATATCTATAGATTGCTTTGGGTAGTGTTGACATTTTCACAATGTTAAGTCTTCCAATCCAT
Source organism: Trichechus manatus latirostris (assembly GCF_000243295.1). NCBI lineage: Eukaryota > Metazoa > Chordata > Mammalia > Sirenia > Trichechidae > Trichechus > Trichechus manatus. Next base: position 889,363 of record NW_004444128.1, on the reverse strand, counting down.
GAGCATGGAATGTTTTTCCATTTATGAAGGTCACTTTTAGTTTCTTGAAGTAACAACCTGGTTAGGGTTATTCCTAGTTGTTTTAGCAATCTAGTGCTGCTATAATAGAAATATCACAAATACATAGCTTTAACAAACAGGAGTTTATTCTCTTACAGTTTAGGAGGCTAAAAGTCTGAATTCAGGACACCAGATCCAGCAGAAGGATTTCTCTCTCTTTTGGCTCTTGGGGAAGGTCATTGTCATCAATCTTCCCCCGGTCTAGAAGCTTCTCAGTACAGGGACCCTGGGTCCAAAGGAAGCACCCCTCTCCCAGTTTCTTCTTTCTTGGTGGTATGAGGTTCCTCCTCTCTGCTAGCCTCTCTCATTTATATCTCAAAAGAGACTGACTCAAGATACAATCTAATCCTGTAGATTGTGTCCTGCCTCGTGAACATAACTGCCTGTAATCCTGCCTCATTAACATCATAGAGGTTAGGATTTACATAGGAAATTACATCAGATCACAAAATGGAGGACAACCACACAATACTGGGAATCATGGGCTACCTAGCCAAGTTGACACACATTTTTGGGGGACACAGTTTAATCCATAACACTAGGTATCTTATCCTTTTGGGGACTTTTGTAAATGGTATTGTTCTCTTGATTTGTTTTTCGGAGTTCTGTTTGTTAGTGTAAAGGAACCCAGCTGATGTTTGTGTATTGATCTTGTACTCTGCTGCTTTGCTAAATCCCTCTATTAGATCCAGTAGCTTTTGTGTGGCATTTCAGAGATTTTCTATGTAAAGAATCATGTTGTCTGCAGATAGAGATAGTTTTACTTCTTCATTTACAATTTAGATACACTTTATTTTCCTTTCTTGTCTTGTTGCTCTGGCTAGGACTTCCAGTACAATATTGATAAAAGTGGTGATAGGAGGCATCCTTGTCTCATTCCTGTTCTTAAGGGGAAGGCTCTCAGTCTTTCTCTGTTGAGTATAATAGTGGCTGTTGGTTTTGCATATGTACCCTTAATTATGTTAAGGAATTTCCCTTTTATTCCTATTTTCCTGAGAGTTTTTATCAGGAAAGGGTGTTGGATTTTATCAAATGCCTTTTGTGTATCAATTAAGATAGTCATGTGATTCTTTTCCTTTGGTTTATTTATCTGGTGAATTACTGACTAAGTATTTTGATTAGGGAAGGAATAATTGCTTTTATAACCTAAAAAGATTGTAGAATTTATCATCTTACAGTGATCAAGGAAGTTGGAGAACTTGTTGGATTTTTTTTTCTGAGGCAGAGAAAGAAGTACTCAAATAAATTGAAAGGGACAGTAGAAGGAAAAATGAAGCTGTTTTATGTTTAAGATAATGCATACACAAGGTGATGGCAGTTTATTGAAAGGAAAGATAGTGATGAAGGGAGATAGGGAGCTTATTCAGAAACTACATTGACAGGCCTCATGGAGAACTGAAATGACATTTTAGATTATATAGCAGCTTTACTGGTTAAATAATATTTTGAGTATCATGATTCAACTTCTTTTTGTCTACAGCTCCATCTATACTTGGTGCTACTTTTGTTACTGTTTGCCACTTCTCTGTATTCTCCTGTCTACTTGATGGCTTCTGCTTATTCATAGTTTTGCAACCCTGTCTTCTTTCTGTGTGACTCTTGAACTTATTAACCTTTCTGCCTATGTCCCACTCTATCTTGTGTGTGTGTGTGTGTGTGTGTGTGTGTGCAAACTTCATAAGAGATATCAAATGGCCTGACCGATCTCTTGCTATCAGCACAGAACATTCTTTTTGAGCAGAGTTCTTGTGATAGAGCATTTCATAGACCATTGTCAATCCTACAGAGCTGCACTGTCCAATATGGTGGCGCACGTTGCTATTAAGTACTTGAAATGTGGCAAGTCTGAACTGAAATTGCTGTATGTGTAAACTATGAAACGGATTTTGAAGACTTAGAATGGAAAAAAAAAGAATAAGATATTACATAAAATCTTTATATATAAAATCACATGTTAAAATGATAATATTTTGAAATAAAATATGCTTTAAGGTTAATTTCACTTATTTGTTTTTACTCTTTCAAAATGCGGCTACTAGGAAATTTAAAATTATATATGTGGCCCACATTTGTGTTTTGCATTAGATTTCTCCTGGAAAACTCTGGTATAGTGATGTTATTCTTCTTAATCCTGTATCAGTTAGTAGTAACCAGGTTAAGGGTCTCATATGGTACAGAATAAGACAAACTTTGAGTAAGGAATTGCTCCCAGATGTAGTTTTTAAAAAGGCCACAAGTGTGGAAGCCCTTAGCATTTCATAAACTGTGGCCAAAAGTTTAATTTTTACTATCTACTATGTATGTGGAACAGATTTTCTATATTGGATATTATTTTACAGCAGTTTATAGTTTATAAAATTTTTTTAGAGATATTATCATTTAAAATGTATTAACTGATGTGTTGAGTAGGAACTCTGATTGTCCATTGTTCACCAATGAGGGAACTGAAATTTAGAGAGCAAAAGGAAGGACTTCATGTATAGATCTTTTACATAGTGAAACCAAAAACACAACTTGAATCCATTAGTATTCTCGAATCCATTAGTATAATGGAGGTCTTTGGAATCAGGTTGACCTGGGTTATGTGTATTGTTTCTGCTGTTTACTGGCCTGTGACCTTGGGGAAGTTACTTAATCTTTCTAACACACAGAAGTAGTAAAAGGAGAAAGGTGAAAAATACTGACATTTAATCAGTGCTCAACATGTTAATCCACATCCAACTCTAAATCCCAGGCTTATACAAGAAAAATAGCTAATTCTTAAATAAGAGGGATAGGATATTTTAAAGATAAAAATATTAGATTATTTTATGTGGACATTTATGTATAATGGCACAATATTTTGATTCATCTGTTAAAGAATATTCTCTGAAACCCTCTCTTATTCAATCTTTTTTAAAAATCTAGCTTTTATTATTGAAAAAAAAACTTATTAAAAAGCACATCTATAGTTTTAAAAAATATTTAATAATAATTTGAATGTAGAAATTCAGAAGGTCTTCTTTCCTATTTTAGTCTGAATTAGTGATATCACTGCATTGCCTGGGGAAAACAAAACTATGTTCATGAAAATTTAAACTGCCCTGAAAAGATGCAAAATTTTCTATTACCTAATCTGGACTAGTTTGTCCAACCTGAATGTCCATTTGCCTACTACCATCACTGCTGCTTTCTCAACTGTTAAGAACTCATTTCTTAGGACAGCCCCTGTTTTGGTGAATGACACTATAATTGTGCCAGTCACTCATGCTCAAACGTCAGTCATCTGAAATTTCCTCCCCGTTTTACTCTCCCATTGGATTTAATTAGCTGTTAGCTTCCGTAAACTCTGTCTCAGCAATGTTCAACAAATTTATCCTGACAACTTAACTCTTAGACAATATTTAAGATAGTTGCATTCAAATCCCATCATTCCCCATTTGGATTATGCAACTAATCTCCTGTATCTACTTCTGGCTTCCATTTATACTCACCCCCGGATCATTTTCCTGCTGAGGCCACAGTAATATTACTAAAACCAAATGTTAATTATATAAAACATATTTCTAATTATGTTACTTCATATATACTCCCTCAAAGGTTCATTATTGACTGCAAGATTAAGTTCAAATCCTTTAGCATGTGATTCAGAGTCGAGCGTGACATGATCCCTCCATATATTTCCCAACCTCATCTTCTGCCATAGTCAGGCATGCACTTTCCGCTTTTGCTCTAGTAGGTGCCATTCACTTGGAGTGGTTTTATGACTCTCCCCATCTCTCATCCCTGCCTTGTGCTCCTCAATTTTTAACAATGCTTGTACTCTAATCATTGATTTTTCTTGTCTTTTGACTTCCTTGAGTATTTAACCCACTGTCTTAGTTTGCTAGTGCTGCTGTAGCAGAAATAGCACAAGTGGGGATCTTTAAAGAACAGAATTTTATTGTCTCACAGTTATGGGGGCTAAAAGTGTAATTCAGGGTCTTGAGCTGTGTCAATTCCTTTTGTGGCTTCCCTTTTAATTTCTGATGTCTGCAGCAACTCTTGGTGTTTCTTTGCTTATAGATGGGTCCTTACATGGTATCTGCCTGTGTATATCTCTGTGTCTGTTCTGCAATTTTTATAACTCAGAGGTGATTAGGTTTAGGACCCACCCTACTCTAGTATGACCTCATTAACATAACAAAAGAAAAACCCTTGCTAAACAGGATCACAAGGACAGGGTCCAGGACTTCAATACATATTTTGGGGGACACAATTCAATCTATAACACCCACCAAACCAAATTTTTCACTCATTATATTATGACCTGTGCAAATATATCTATAGTTCCTAGTTTGGCGCATGCCACAGACCAGAAGTTTAATAAATATTAAATGAATGAATGAATGTCTGAGTGACTACAGCTGCTTAAAATTGATTGTCCTGGAAAGTTGAGTCCAAAACACTATGTCTGCTTGATATTCTACAGAGCGTGAGTTCAAGCAAATATCTTGGTCCTTTAATTCATTTACTCAAGCTTTGTAGAACATATCTAAATCATAGGAATTTAGAATGTCTCAATTCTTAGACAATATTTCAGCTCCTTTCTAAAGTCATTGTAAAAAGTGGCTGTAGAGATTTATACCGTGATACAAATGGGGAGGTTATATTTGGTATTCTTCTCTCACCCATAAGGCAGAAAAATGTTAAAAAAGAAAAATGTGTGCGATTACCATTTACTAGATAAGGAAAAATTCCTTTTAATCCTTGCATAATGAATTTGTCACTGTCCAGATGGTCCCCAAATGATTAGAAGAATAATAGAAACTAACATTGTGTAATAGAAACCAAGGTCCAGTGAAGGTCTGGGTGGTCTAGAAGATTTTCCTAGATTTTGATAACAAGTCGCATGTGCAGTCAGAGAGATTGGTTGCTACCTTTGCCATGATCTAGCTCAAATTGGAGAACTACATCTTACACACTAGTACTAGCATCCTATGGGGCTACAGAATTCATGACTGATTACTCTCTGTTGGCCTCAAGACGACGTGCCTTGCAATGTATCTCCAAGGTAACACTCCAGAGCACACATGATAGGCTCATGGTTACTCCTCCAGCAGAAAATATACCTTATTCTATCTTTCTTCCTAGCCCACCAAACGAAATTCAGTGTTCATTACACCAAAGTTCTTAAAGCATAAGCTATTTTGTTAAATATCATTTCAGGCTTTGTGGATAAAAAAGAGGAATTGGCACTTTTCCTATATCCCCTTTAAATTAGTCATCTTAAACAGACAGCAGGATGCTAAAATAGTCTGTGTATTTTTCATCAAGAAAACCATGACTAGGGATGGAAATGATGCAAGTGGTAAGCCTTGAACCATAGCCTTGCTTATTTCAGTGTTTCTGCTGAGGGAATGGTTTATAGACTACTTCGTTCAAGAACACAAGACAGTAAGTTTCATCTGGTCTCAAAGTATCATCTGAATAAACAACAAGAATACTTCAGTGGTCCTGGTGCATAAACTGTCTGCTTATTGTTGTTGTGTACCGTCGAGTCAATTCCAACTCATAGTGACCCTATAGGACAGGGTAGAAGTGCTCCATAGGGTTTCCTAGGCTGTAATCTTTAAGGGAGCAGATTGCCAGGTCTTTTCTTCCGTGGAGCCGCTGGTGGGTTCAAACCTCTGACTTTTTAGTTAGCAGTTGAACACTTAACCATTGTACCTCCAGGGCTTCTCATAACCTGTCTTAACCTGCTTCATTTACCTTGATTCTTCTGGGACAAAGTGAAACTAAGTTTTCTCAGTCCTAAAATTGACCCCTAGAAGTAGAGGCCTCTTTCTTATTAGCTCACTGGCTTTATCTATTTTAGAAAATCAAAGTTTGGTGAAATAAAAATAAAGCAGTATCTACTGATGAGTACGTGAGTTCAGGTAGCTCCTTCATTCAAAAGAGTGCACTCTTAAGCATAAATATTCTTTATTTTTATGTGATCTCCATTTTTCTTGTGCCTCAAGTGAAATCATCTAAACAGTATTCTTTAAGACACTTCATTTTCAATCAAAGTCAAATATCATCCTAAATCCTAGTTTCGGTTATGTCATTAACTGACTAAATGAGCCTGAGGCAGTCATTTCATCTCTCTTTTCCTCTATTTAAACATTTGTAAAATAAATCACAAAAAGCTCAGGAGCACTGGTGTTGGGTGCAAGCCTGGATCTCTCATCCAGTCTAATGTGACAGTTCAGTTTTATGGGGGTTGTTGTCATTTCCCAATGCTGCTGTAATACAAAATAGCACAAGTGAGTGGCTGTAAAAAATAAAAATTTATTTTCTCACAGTTCTGGAGGCTAAAAGTCCAAATTCAAGTTATCAGCTCTAGGGGAAGATTTGTTCTTCTTTGCCTCTTTTAGTATCTAGCAGCTGCTGGCAAGTTTTGACATTCTTGGGCTTGTAGATTCATCTGCCCCCACCTTCATATAGTGTCTTCCTCCAGTGTGTGTGTCCGTGTTTATTCTACTCTTCTTATAAAATATCACTCAGAAAGGAAAAGGTTTAGGTCCCTACTCCAGTATGACCTCATTAACATAACAAAAGAAAATCCCTATTTCCAAACAAGGTCATTGTGATGGTTAAGATTGTGCTTCACATTGGCTGGGCCATGATTCTCAAGTGGTTTGGCAGTTATGATTGAGTTTGATGGCTATGTAATGATGTAATCACCTCCATAATGAGATCTGATATAATGTAATAACTTCCATGATGAGATCTGTTATGAGCAGCCAATAAGTTGAAAGGGAGCTTCCTTGAGTGGGTGGTCTGCATCCAGTATAGGTAGACTTTCTGGCAAAACTCGTAGGGTTTTGCTCACTCTGGATCCTGCAGCTGGCTCCTGTTCATCTGACCTCTGGTTCTTAGGACTTCAGCTAGCAGCTTACCTGCTGATCTTGGGATCTGTCGGCCTCCTCAGCCTCTGAGGAGGCCTGGTGGCCCAGTAGTTAAGCATTTGGCTCCTGACAAAAAGGTCAGCAGCTCAAATCCACCAGTTGCTCCTTGGAAACCCTATGGGGCAGTTCTACTCTGTCCTATAGGGTCACTATGAGTTGGAATCGACTTGATGGCAATGGGTTTGGTTTTTGTTTTTTTCTTCCCAGCCTATGAGCCAGAGGCCTGCTGTCTGACCTGCCAGTTTGGGTTTGCCAGCCCCTGCAGCTACGTGAGTCAGGAGAAGCCTCCAGCCTGACCCACACTTAGGACTTTTCAGCCTCTATAGTGAGCCATTTCCTTGATATAAATCTCTGTGTGTATATATATTCATACACTTCACTGGCTTTGCTTCTCCAGACAACCCAGCCTAAGACAGTCATATTCACAGGTGCAGGATTAGGACTTCACCATAACTTTTCTGGGAGCTACAATTCAATATATAACATGGGTGTAGGGTCCGATTTTAACTGGATGCCTGGAGTCTCACTGAGAGATCTAAGAGGCAGCAAGCTGTAGAAGAGTTAGTTCAGCTCCATTTCTAACCATGTCCCAATGATACTGGTATAGTCATTGTCTTTATGATGCCCACAGCATTGTATCCAGTCCTTGAGCAAGACTTTTCCAGTTTATAAAGAATCTAATATAAGCACTATCATTCCTGGATAGATGGGTAACTCTAGTAGGCAGTTGAGCTTTGGGGCCACTAAAGCCCCAGTTCCCGCTGCAGAGTACGAGTTTGTTTCATACATACCAAAGCACTCTGGCTTCAACACCGTGTGTCATTGTTTACCCAGCAGTGCCCTAGATGCTGATGCTCCCTTTTAGTTGTTGTTTTTAGCTACTGTCACCCTGGCCCCAGACTCGTGGTGACCCAATGCACAACGAAACAAAATGCTGCCAGCTACTGTGCCATTCCCATATGAATTGCACTATTGTGATCCATACGGTTTTCATTGGCTGATATTTCTGAAGTAGATCACCAGGCCTTTCTTCTTTGTCTGTCTTAGTCTAGAAGCTCTGCTGAAACCTGTTCAACATCATAACAACACATAAGCCTCCACTGAGAAATGGGTGGTGGCTGTGCATGAGGTTCATCGGCTGGGAATTGAACCCAGGTCTCCGGCAGGGAGGGTAAGAATTCTACCAGTCAACCACCAATGCTTCGTGACGCTCCTTTTACAGCAGTGTTAACAGAAGCTTTTCTGAAGAAGAGGGCAGCCTAGCAGGTTGGAGTAGCCAGTTGGCTCTCTTAAGATGACAACTAAGTCTCCTATTCCTGTGAAAATTCTATTCCACCAAAAATAGTCCCTTTCCTATGGGCACTGACATATGACTTAATCTGAAATCAATCTGATATTGTATAACTGACTACTTTGATTAATCATGGCTATTATTTGGGACTTAGGAGTTTATTACAATATGGGAATAAAGAACATTTTAAAAGGAATAATAAAAATAATGCTTCCACATGGCTGGGGTTTAAATGAAAAGCGTTTGACTTTTAGTTGTGGGAAGTCACTCAACCTGACTTGAAACAATTTAATAGAAGCAATACCTCCCATTTTATTGAAATTCAAGACTTAACTTTTAAATGTGTGAGTCATTAGGCCTCTGGTTTTCTGAAACACTTTCGCAGTCTTTTTGCTTTTTTGTACCTTTGCAATACTGCAAAAGTCTAATCTCTGCCCACCACCCCCATGTACTTTTTTACTTCACACTAAAAATAAGATCTTTATCTCTAGTTAGAAATAGGGAGATACACATCTCTTGGCCTGGCTGCTTCATCTTTCTAGAGGAAAAGAAACCACCCAATTATACCCGGCCATGAATTAACTTGACAAGCTGCATTCTGGAACCGCCACCCTAGCCCAAGTTGTTTAAATCGTTCCTGAATTCTGAGTCTCTTCTTTGGGAAGGAACATTACAGGCCCCAGTGGAAACGGTTTGTTTTATTTTCAGACTTACCAACAATACACTCTGTGCAGCAGGATCGGCAGTTACGCACTTCTCCTTCTCTGTGGACTCGTTATGCAAAAGATGTCTCCTGTGCTGCTTCCCGTAAGTGTGTCCCTGTTGAGGAGGCTGAGTTCACTGGTGGCGCATTCATCATCTACTGAAGGAGGGCTTGGGTACTGCAGTCTGAGAGCTTACAAACTTCACACGCTTATATTTTGGAAGTGGCCCCCACTCCTTTTCCTTGTGAATACTGTTCTGAACTCTGTTGAGATATCCAGAGTGATCATTCAGGGAGAATAACCTATAAATAGGGTCCCTGGATGACACAAACGGTTTGCACTTGACTACTAACAGAAAGTTTGGTGGTTTGAATCCACCCAGCAGTGCCACAGAAGAAAGGCCTGGTGATCTACATCAGATCTACTTCTGTAAGATCACAGACATTAAAAAGCTTACGGAGTGCAGTTCTACTCTGTCACACATGGGGTTGCCATGAGTTGGAATTCACTGGATAACCACAGGCTTGTTTGTTTTGTTTTGTTGTTGTTATTTGTTTTGTTAACCTATAAATTAAGTGATAAACTGATACCTCTGGGAAAAGTGAAGATGTAATTGTCTTTGAATATGCCTCTAGCTGTGTTATGCTTATTGCTCACTTGTCCTAATTAAAAGAAAATGTGGCATGCAATATATATACACTTACTTTACACTAAGAATTTGAAATTACAATGTTATATACATAATGATATAGATTTCTAAGTAAACGGAAGTAGATTTTCATGTTAATCGTACGATTAGAAATACCAGTGCTTTTACACAATATCAATTCTCTCATCCCACAATCTTCCTTGATAGTCATTCCAGTGGCTACAGAGCCCTAATAAAATGGACAGGCCAGAAGACAAGCCATTCCAAGATGCCATGAAGGACTTATTCCTGTTTCTCCCATTCTTCACGCCAGCTCTATAATTATAGATAATGGTTTAGTCCTTCTCCTATCTAGGTGGGCTCTGTTGTTGTTGGGTGCCCTTGAGTCCACTCCAACTCGTAGTGACCCGTGTGACAGAGTAGAACTTCCTCACAGTATTTTCTTGGCTGTAATCTTTATAGAAGAGATTGCCAGGTCTTTTTCTTGTGGAGCCAATGGGTGGGTTCAAACCTCCAACCTTTTCATTAGCAGCCAAGCACTTAACCGTTACACTATCAGTCTCCTTACATGGACTGTAGAGGGGATAAAGGGAGAACTTTTCTTCTCTGCTCCCTTGATGCTGTGTTAGTGGTGAGAATTGCCCAAAGTAATCATTTCCTCTGATGTGAGCTCCCAACAACCCACGTCCCATGTGCCCTCCCCTTTTCTTTGTCTTTCCCTTGCTCAAGTCCAAACATTTCCTCCTTATCTGACACGTTAATTCATCAGCATTGCTTCTTACTCTTCATTCTTTTCCTGGATACCTAATTTTCAATTTTATAAACTTTTAATGAAAATATTATGCCCTCATGTTGCCATGGAGCAAATAAAACGGCAAGGTTCTTACCAAATATTCTGAATGGTGAAGTCCCATACAATTCAGGCTCATAGTCCATTGTAAATGACCAACCCTACACCCCATAAATAAGCACTAGCTGAGAAATGACTGCTAGAGAGACAAGTCTGAAACCCTATATTAATATGGATGTCTTTTAGCTGCAGGGAGCTTTGATGAATTCTCTGGGAACACTTGGTTCTTGGCTTTCTGATTCTGAAAGAACCGAGTAACTCTTCACTTTCTTCTCTTCCTAAACTAAGATCTTTTGTTGTGTCAAACTATCCCAAAATTTCTCCTGTAACTCATCTCCTTTTCCAATCCCTACTTTCTTAATTTTTTTTCTGAAATAGTTGTATGTGGTTGAAAAAAATTGTTTCTTGGCAGCTTGTAACTTCTTTCCAAGTATAGTTGGTATCAAACACTTGGTTATTCTCCAACTTGGTTATTCTGTCCATAATGAAGAGAAGTGTCCCCATCTAAGTTCAAACTATGATTATCCAATTAATATTTCTTTGGAGATGGCAATTATTTCTTAAAATAAAACAATGAGCAAGCCACCAAATAACTTTCTTAAGGTCCTTCTGCCTGTTTTTTCAGACGCAGGTCAAGACAGTCAGCAAGGCCTCCCCAACTTCTGGCCTACTTGGACACACACCCAGCTCTGGTGAACATGGCCAGTCCTTTATAGGGTTCCTCTTCACTTGTTGTCCTTGGCCTCCTGCTACTCTGAGCTTCTGATATCTCCTGCTCTCCTCATTCTCACTCCCTCCATCAAAGCATGAAAATAACTAATACCCATCATTTACACTTGATTGATTGACTGATTACATTTTATCTGAAACTTATTCTCACTAAGATTGTTATCATCCAGACATATGCATTTTCTTTTTTAGCTTCTTGTCTAATTTTGGACTACAGGCTGGCCCCACCCCCGCCTTGTCAAAGGAATTTCAAGCATCAGCAAACAGATTTTTCTTTCCTTACCCAGGGACAGTGTAGAGGGGTCCCTGATATCACTCAACATCTGGCACTGCAGAAAAATCTGACTTTGTCTTTGTAGAGTTTTCTAGGTTGTGCTGAACAAGTTAGAGAAACTGATCCTTGGTTTCTCTGATATGGTGTCCTCAGAAACCTCGGGGGGAATGTGACTCAACAGGAATGACTGGCTTGGAAAACTGAAAACCCAGACCCTGAAGGTCACGGGGAGGAAGTTTCCATCTCTGACCTCTTGCCAAATGTTTGTTGATAGGAATCAGTGGTTTTATGAGCCACAAACCTACCTCTTCCCTTCTCTTAACAAATTCTGGCCCTACTCCTCCTCTTCCCCTCTTAATCCTATCCCTTTTCATCTTGGTCTTTCCCTCTGAGTAAAGATAATATATATATAAACTGCAGTTCTAAAATACATCTGTATCCATCCTCTATAATTTCTACCTGTGGTAAAAAAGCTTCCAACAAGGGTAAGCTTTATTATAACATTGACTAATCATAACAATAGGACTTAAATAATAATTATTATTTTAGTTACTCTTTACTGGAAACTTATTATAGGCCAAGTATTCTACTAAGTACTTAATATGTACTATTCCTACCTCACAGGTAATTGTTAGAATTAAATTAAATATTTTATGGAAAGTACTTTAGCTCAATTTTAGGCAAGTAGTATTGCTAACAAAGTTAGTTAATAAATTATCATTATAATGTTAATAACTGAAATGATTAATATTGTTTTCCATTTGGCCTTTATGCCATCTCTATGCAGTAGGAATCATGATTTCCCTATTTGAGAGGAAAGGGTACAATGAAGACAATCAGTGAAGTGAGCTAAAATTTGAACCCGCACACTGACTCAGAGCCCATGCTTTGGCAATCATTGTGGTTAAAACGATATATGACTAATTTTCTGATTACCTGGTTTTTATGCAAATATTTAAAGATTATCCTTACGCATGCTCTTTTATTTCTCTTCTACTTCCAGAAGTAAAGCTTCTGAAAATGGAAAAAATGCTATTGAGACACCTAGTTACAATAGTAATAAAAATGTTCCACTGTAGTTTTGCTCACTTCAAGTCAGAGGTCACTTGCTATTGTCATTGTTCGAAATTTTCCTACTGAAGATATTACAATATGAAATATATTGCCACGTGTTCCCCTTTCTCTCTGCCCAGTCAGTTCCTTTACCTTCTTTTCTCTCTCTGAGAAAGGAAAACCATAAAAACAATAAAGGCAAATTCTCTGTGGAAAGCAGTAAGAGCAGAAAAAGAACTTCAAGTCTAAAGGAGTTTTCATGGCAGAGAAAGGTGCTATGTGGGGAGCGGGTTGTATAAAAATAAATCAGCTGGCCAAAGAAGAGAGGAGGCTACGGGACTGAGGTAAGGCAAAATTAGAGGGCAGAGGAGGGAGATGCTCTGAGGGAATTTGGGGGAGCAAGTGAATTGCAAAGGGCTAGTTAATTTCTTAAAGCAATTGACTATTAACCACAAGGTCCATGATTTGAAACCACCAGCAGCTCCTATGGAGAAAGATGTGGCAGTCTGCTTCGGTAGAGATTTATAGCCTTGGAAACCCTACAGGATTGCTATGAGTCTGAATCGACTTGATGGCAGTGGGTTTGGTTTGGTTTGGGTAGTTAATTTCTAAGGAGCACTGGTGGCACAAAGCTTAAGCACTCAGCTGCTAACTGAAAGGTTGGCAGTTTGAACCCACCTTGCACCTCCATGGGAGAAAGACTTGGCAATCTGCTTCTGTAAAGAGTACAGTCTAGAAAATCCTATGGGGCAGTTCTACTCAGTCACATGGGTTTGACACACAATTTTAACCATCACAGATGTAAATAATCCTTCAAAGAAGTGATGTTACCTTCGGCGGGGACAACTTGTAACATATTCCCATTCATTTAAAATAACTTGTTATGTTATTGCTCACATAGTACTGTCATTTTTTGTCATTGTTAAAATGACCAATAAACATTATATTAACCTCTTTGATAAATCAGTACTTACCTATTGTGGACAGTACAATTCATATATATTTGATTCTATTGAGAAAGAATACTCACAGTGAATTTAATCTAACATAAGAAGGAAATTCCTTAATTAGAAATATATTAAATAAACAATGTCTCAGTTGAGTTCATTTAAATTGAAAATAACAAAACCATTTTAGAGCAGCTTAAGCAAGAGTGTCCTGAGACTGGAATTCAAGAAAGTATCTAGGTCTCGTAAGGAAGGGAAGTCATCAGAATCTCAGGTAGCTCTTGAGCAAACTCCCTTTTGTTCTCACTTTCTTTTTTTTTTTTTCTGTTAACTGGCTTACTCTGCTTGTATGTGCTCTCAGTAGCTTTCCAGTTTACATTTCAGTTTATGAGAAGAGCACAGAGTGATCATATTATATCCTCACCTGTAAATTTCCAAATAAATGAATAATTTATTTTATAAGCATCAGCACAAAGCTGGTTCCTATGAGACAAAGGTAAAAGATGTTCCAAATGTCCAACTTTTCCAAACTGCTGTACCACTTCATCATTTCTAACGTCAACTACTCTCTTTACCTTCAGCACTCTCCCTCCTGTCTTTGGGTTCCCTAATTCACTGCAACATCTCAAAGAACTCACAAACCATATAAAGGAAATGGTTTGTGGAGGCTTGTGTGGTTGTGGAGGCTGGAAAGTCCCAAATCCATGGGCCAGGTGTAGGCTTCTCCCAACCCACATGGCTGCAGGGGCTGACAAACCCAAACTGGCAGTTCAGATCACAGGCTGCTGGCTCAAAAGGCTAAGGAAAATGACAAATCATGTCAGATGATAGGCTGCCAGCCCACGAGGCTGTGGAGGCTGGTGAATTCCAGAATCAGCAAGTCAGACAGCAGGCCACAGTCCCAAGAACTGGAGGTCAATTGATCACAAACCAGACGCGGGATCCAGATGCATTGAGATTGAGACCCGCCAGGGCATCCACATATACACTTTAGATGCAGGCCACACTCCAGGGAAGGGTGTAACTTGAGTAAGGGTAGGACTTGACTCACATCCTCCTGCAAGGCTGCAACACAAGGACCCAAGACATAACCCACACCAATCCTGCATCATCACGTGCAGAGGTTAGAAGTCACAACACATAAAATGGAGGACAACCATACAATATTGGAAATCATGGCCTAGCCAAGTTGGCACATAACCCCCCGACCATCACAGTTTTCATATACCTTATTTGCATAGTCCCACTCAATCATTGTGTGTGAGTCACAAAAACCATGGCTAGAAGGGCCACATTAAGTAATTCATTCCACCACACCAAAAAGGGAACTCGTTGGTTTAGCATGGTCAAATGTCCATCCTGATCCATTAAGCTATATAGGACTCTTGCCAGTCATACCTCCTAGGATACAGGACCAGGCAACGTTTAGTTATACATAGGGTCACTGTGAGTCGTAACTGACTCCATGATGTCTAGCAACAACAACAGGGTACTGTTCGCAATGTATTCTCTGTGAATGCAGTCTATGTAACTATAATCTATATAAATGGCATCCCTTGGAGCACAGTCAAGACTACAGTGGGAATAATGCCCCTGCAAGGTGAAAGCCCTGCAGCAGTGGCCAAGGGCAGAGTATGATGTAGAAGAAATGTGAAAACAGGAGACGCATTTCTCGCATAGAAACAAACAAAAAAATTAATAAGATAACCCAAACTTTGTATTCTTCAGCAAACAATGGAAATTAACCCAAAGATCCTGTTCTAATTTAGAACCCCATGGATAGATGTAAATAGGTTGGAACAATTGTAAAAGACCATCTAGCCCATGTCTTGAAAACTGACTTGGATATTTTACATTTATGGTAAACAGATCCTAAATCATAGCCTATTAGAGGTCATAGGGGACTAAGAAACAATCTTGTCTGTTTCTCATTTGACTAAAGAGGGTAATAAGGCTCAATTAGATACAGTGACATACCCAAGGTCACACAGCTTCTCAGCAGCACAGTCAGAATTAGAAGCTGGTTCTCTTGACTCCTGGAGAATATGAGTGGTCTGCTGCCTTTGGAACGTCAGCCCAGAAGTCTGGCATCACATTCACTTGCTTGGTTTGCTTTTTGGCAATGATCCAGGGCTAGTTATAAATAGGGATTGCTCCTTAATTGGAGTGTTGTGGTTTAACACTATTGCCTTTAAAAATAGTCTGCCTTTCAGTGTTACCTAGCAATCTCTTGGTAAGAAACACCTTTTTCTTTACATCCTGTGAACATCTGATATGTCCAAGTGCATGGATAACTTTCCTATAGACTTAGAATTTGTGCAAAATAAGCAGGATAATTTAACATTAAATCTAGACGTGTGCAAGGCAGCCTTGCCGGTTTTCTTAAGCAGCAGTCCCGAACAAGCCATAAGTAGTTCGTCTTGACTCTTCTTCAGAATTTTGTTTAGAATGAGAAGAAAAAATTGAAAAGGAACCAAAAAGGTTACTGGATGTTTTCAGTGAAAACCTAAGCAGTCTAGGGATTTGTCCAAGTTGAGGTTATCTCTGCCTTAAATAATCCTTCATGTTTTTTACAAGTTATAATTTGAATCCTAGAGCAAGAATACAAGTTTCTTGTTGTAGAAAATTGGTAATAATGCAAATGATTCTTGTCCATAGAAATGTAAATGACTGTATCCAGTGGACTGCAATTTTCTAGTTTTGTATGTCTATTTGTAAATTCATTTAGCATTCCTGACTACATATGTGAGTTTTTTGAATCCTGCTTTGAGTTCGTTGTAACATCTTACTGGTCCCCTCATTAATTAATGAGCTAAATAAGATCTTTGTTATATGATTGTTTTACTTTTACATGAGAGGCATGACTTTAATTTTTGTAAAAATCTGTCCTGTAATGAGAATTTAGTCTGAAGTCACAAATAATACTTAATTTTCATGATCTCTTTCAGAATTTAAGGGAAAGAATCGCAAGGACAAAATTTCCATTTCTTCCTACTCTCTGTCAACATTCTTTCTAAATTTCCTGAAGCATTTTTAAAGATTCCAACTTCCTCACTACTTTAATAACTAGTATCTCTTATGGATGACAAAAAGAATAGAAAAAAATCTTCAGTGAATTACTCTGTAATATGGTCAAAACAGTGTCCTTGACCTTTTGAGCAATGCCAATCCACAGAACAAAATTCAAAGTTATTTTTTGCTTCTTTTGAATACGTTGGCTAAAAACCAGCATTCAAGCCCTAACATAACCCCAAGATCATTTGACAACAGGAACTTAAATCTAATTTTCCAAGGTTCTGCAGTGATGTGAAACAGCTTTGAAAGGATAATTGATATTGCTCTTTCAATTCTTAAAAAAACTGGAATGAAGATCACACTAGCATGAAAAGTGATGTAGTGATGACGTTGTATCTACAGGACAATCTCAAGTCCAACTGGGACAAGAAAAGCAGGAGTATTCAGAGGGTTTAGGGGCAAAAGGCAGCATGCCAGATGTGTCCTGGGCAGAATGGAGTCTATTTCGCAGAACATAAGGAGAAGAAATGACCCATAAAAACTCCTGGTTACTGCTCTAACACGAGAGAGAACTGGGAAAAAGGCATAGCACATTGCCTTGCAGCCTGGGCTACCCCAGAGTTTTGTTTCTTTTATAGGTTCTACACATGCTGAGTTGCAGAATCAAGAGTCTGGCTTGGAAATTGACTCAATTATCAGGCCCTGGATATGTTTGGTGCTTAAGTTTATTTTTATTCTCCTTATGTAATTTGTCCTCTTTTGGTATAACAGACCCAGAGCATAATAACTTAGGATAGCTAATATCCCAACACTTTTCTAACATGGAGTTTATTTCTACTTCTCAAGTCCTTCAACCCCTGCTGACTTTGTTACTCAGTTCAAAGTGCACTGTTCCTTGGCTGACATGAGGGCCTAGGATATTTGCAGCCCCTCTGGAGACTCCTGCCTGTCACATCTCCTCCACTAGCACCATCTTTGTCTTTCACAGCTCTTCCGGTGGCTGAAATTTTCACAGCTTGTTAGGTGGCTCTGGCATTCACAGACTGTGGCCTGAATGACTGCTAGAGGAACAGCATTCTCACTCCCTCTCAAAGCCAAGTTTCACAGTGGAAATGTGTTAGATGTGCCAATAGCCTCCCAGAAATCCTGTGGTTGTGGCAGATGTAAGCTAACTCAGCATGGAGATGAGATTTCTTCCAGATTGGGAATTGATGTCCCAAACAGAAAGTGAATTGTTCTGACTTCGTTCCTGAGTAAGTTGTTGTCACAAGTGGAACAAATAAACAGCAAACAGCATTACATGTGGAATATTGGTCCCTGTATATCTTTTTTCTTTTAATAGTCGTTAATATGACCGAAATGGCAAAAAATGTATTTAACAGAGGCATCCCTTGATACAGCATTATTTTTAGGAGCCATGGAAAAGTAGCGTTTTATCAGGAAAAAGGTAATAAGCAGGAATTGAAATGTTTTCATTTGGATCCTAAGTGGTGCCTGAGGTAAAATTGCACAATGTTAAAGCAACAATAATTGGTTCCTCCTGGCTTTCCCTATTGAAGGAAATTGAAGTGCAATTGACTTTCAATGGAATAGTCATGGAGTTCCAGTTGTCATTGCTCTGACTTTGTGCTTGTCTAGCCCAAGAATGGTATGGGAGCCAAAAAAGGAAAAGGTTCTGAAAAGCTGAGAAAATAGTGCAATTATTTTAGGATAGTTTGTAGGGGGCTGGGGTTTTACAAATATATAAATAAATATCAGTGTACCTCCAAGACCATAATTAATATGTTGCCAATATTAATATGAAAATGGTTGAAAGTGGGGTCCAATTCTTGTCATGTAATTGTTGAGGATAAAGCAGAATTTAATCAATAGAGGTTAAGTTATGACAGCCGTTCAGGTTTAGAGGCATTAGGAGTCTATTTATTGTATGAATTTAGATAACTGTAAGTAGTGTTTCTAGAACGCACACTGCTGCCATAAAACATTTAAGATAATTAGTACTTATTATTTTTAGGTAACATGCCATGTGTTGTGCAAGGTATCTCATTTATTCCCATCTTACAGATAGGAAATTCAGGCTCAGTGAAGTACAGTGAAAAGGGCCATTAATTATTTAAAATGATTATACTAAAATGCCTCAATTTTGCTTAAACAGGAGATTTAATATAAACTAAAAAGCTATCTAATTAACATTTTATTATGGAAAATTTCAGACAAATACAAAAGTAGAGGGAAGAGCATGATGAACTCGTATGTACCCATCACTCACCGCAAGCAATTGTTAACTCATTTCTACCTCCACCTACTTCCCCCTGCCAAGACTATTATGAACAAAATCCCAGACTTCCTGTCATTTTATCCATAAATATTTCAGTATATATGTCTAACAGATATGAGCTCTTTATTTTAAACATAATCACAATATCATTTTACAGAGACAATAACTCCTTTGCATTCAATAACTGTTCAATATCATGTAATTGTCAAAAATTTTATAAAATCAGTTTTAGTTAGATATAATGTACATAAGATAAAAATTACCTATTTTAACTGCACAGTTCAATGAATTTTAACTAATATATATACACTTGTGTAACCACTACTGCAATTGAGATGTAGAACATTTCTTTCTTCCCCAAAATTTCCCCTTGTTCTTTCTCATTTTCTCCCCACTCAACCACAGCCCCAGAAATCCATCTATGTGCTTTCCATCATAAACTAGTTTTGCTAGTTCTGACATTTTATAGAAATAGAATTAAAAACACTTACTATTTTGTGTCTGAATTTTTCACTCAGGCTAGTATTTATGAAATTCATCCATGTTATTGTTATGTATCAAGAGTTTGCTGTTTTAGGGTTATGGTTGTGGTTATTATGTTATTAGAGGAATTACAACGACTGATTTTTTTTTGAATATTAAGTCAACCTCATATGCAGCCACCACCTGTCTGTCAGTGGAGGCTTATATGTTGCCATGATGCTGAACAGGTTTCGGTGGAGCTTCCAGACTAAGACGTACTAGAAAGAAACACCTAGCAATCTGCCTCCAAAAATCAGCTGATAAAAACCCTGTGGATCAAAAAAGTCCAATCTACAACAGATCTTAAGGATGGTACAGAATCAGGAAGCATTTTGTTCCATTGTGCATGAGTTTGCCATGATTCAGGGGCAACTTGACAGGAACTAACGGTAAGAACAACAAGTGAGCCTTGCTTTCTTGGAATATATACTATGTGGTGTTGTTGGGTGCTGTGGAGGCAGTTCCAACTCATAGCAATCCTATGTACAATAGAACAAAATGCTTCCTGGTCCCGTGCCATCCTTACAATCACAGTTATGCTTGAGCCCATTGTTGCAGCCATTGTGTCAGTCCATCTTGTTGAGGGTCTTCCTATTTTTCGCTGACCCTCTGCTTTGCCAAGCATCGTGTCCTTCTCTAGGGATTGGTCCCTCCTGATAACATGTCCACAGTATGTGAGACGAAGTCTTGCCATCCTTGCTTCTAAGAGCACTCTGGCTGTACTTCTTCCAAGACAGATTTGTTCATTCTTCTGGCCAAAACCAAACCAAGCCCGTTGCCATCAAGTCGATTCCAACTCATAGGGACCCTATAGCAGTTCATGGTAAATTCAGTATTCTTCACCAATACCATAATTCAAAGGTGTCAATTCTTCTTTCGTCTTCCTTATTCATTGTCCAGCTTTCGCATGCATATGAAGTGATTGAAAATACCATGGCTTGGGTGAGGTGCTGGTGATGTAGTGGTGAAGTGCTATGACTGCTAACCAAAGGGCCGGCATTGTGAATCCACCAGGTGCTTTTTGGAAACTCTGTGAGTCAGTTCTACTCTGTTCTATAGGGTCGCTATGAGTCAGGATTCACTTGTTGGCAACGGGTTTGTTTTTTTTTTTGTTGGTGTTGGGTGAGGTGCACCTTAGTCCTCAAAGAGAAATATTTGCTTTTTAACACTTTAAAGAGGTCTTTTGAAGCAGATTTGCCCAATGCAATATATCGTTTTTATTTCTTGACTGCTGCTTCCATGGGCATTGACTGTGGATACAAGTAAAATGAAATATAGTTGGTCATAGTATATTATCATTTTAATATACTGCTGGGTCTCATTTGCTAATATTTTGTTAAGATTTTTTTGCTTCTATATTCTTGAGGAATATTGGTCTGTAGTTTGTTTTTTTTTTTTTAATTTCATGGTATTTTAGTGGTTTAGTATTAGTTAATGCTGGCCTTATATAATGAGTTAGAAAATATTTCCTTCTCTACTCTTTTCTAAAAGTGTTATCATAGGATTGGTATTATTTCTTCCTTAAATATCTGATAAAATTCAACAGTAAATCCATATGAGCTTGGGGTTTTCTTTGTAAGAATATTTTCAATTATTAATTCATTTTTAAAATAGAAATATGACAGTTCATGTTCCTTCTTAATCAGTTTTGATAATGTTTATATTTCAAAGCTTTTGCTCATTTTATCTAATTGGTCAAATGTATTGACATAGAATTGTCCACTATATTCCCTATTACCTTTTTAAAGTCTATAAGATTTCTAGTGATGTCCCTTTTCATTCCTGATATTATAAATTTATATTATTTTCTCACCTTTTCATTGATCAGCTAGAATTATATCAATTTTATAGACTTTAAAAAAAATAGTTTTTGATGTTAATGACTTTCACTATTTTCTATTTTACTGATTTCTGTTTTACATTTATTATTTCCTTTTCTTTTCATATATTTGCTAATTTATTCTTTTTTTTCTTTTAACTTCTTAAGGTAAAACACTAATAATTGATTTGGATCATCCTTTTTGTAATGTGGAACCCTGATGGCACAGTGATTAAGAGCCTGGCTGCTAACCAAAAGGTCAGCAGTTCAAATACACCAGCCACTCCTTGAAAACCCTGTGGGGCAGTTCAACTCTGTCCTATAGGGTCACCATGAGTTGGAATCGACTTGAGAGCAATGGGTTTTTTTGGTATTTTATAATATAAGCATTTAAAATTATAAATTCCCCCCCTAAGCATTCTTTAGTTGCATCCTAAAAATTTTGATACGTTGTTTTTTCATTTTCAGTTTGTTCAAAATAGTTCCCAACTTCTGGTGTGATTTTTTTTTAATTCATAGGTTACTTCAAATTTGTTTTTAATTTCCAAATATTTGGAAATTTTTCAAAAATATTTCTGTAACTGATTTCTAATTTAATAGTACTTTTGTCAGAGAGCATACTCTATTATTTCAATCACTTTAATTTAGTTATGACCCATTTGGTTGCCCAGTATATAGCTACCCTGGTCAATATTCCATGAACACTTGAAAAAAATGTTTATTCTGCTGTTGTTGAGTGGTGTGTTCAAATGAACGTCAAATAGGTCAAGTTGGCTATAGTATTTGAGTCTTCTATATCCTCACAGAATTTTCTGTATACTTATTCTATCAAGTAATGAGAGATAAAATGAAAATCTCCAACTATGTTTGTAGATTGCTTCATGTATTTTGAAGTTATTTAATTGTCTTTGTACATTTAAAATTATTATATTCTCTTGAAGAATTAGTGTGTTTATATTTTATTCTTCTTCTGATATAAATTTTATTTCATGTTTATATAACTATTCTAGCTTTTTAATTTTTATTAGTTGTATGATATATCTTTTTCCATCCTTTTGTTGTTAATAATCTGTCTTCATATTATAGTGGTTTTCTTGTAGAAAGCTTATAGTTGAATCTAGTTTTTATCCAATTTCTGCCTTGTAATCACAGTGCTTAGAACATTTAAATTTAATGCTATTATCGATATGGTTAAATTTCTATCTACAACCTTCTTATTTATTCTCTATTTTTCCCATTTATTCTTTGTGTGCATTTTCTCTATTTCAGCCTTTTTTATGATTTCACTTATCTCTTTATTTTATTTTTTAAATGTTGTTCTAAGGTTTACAATATGCGCCTTCAATTTATCATAATCTACTTTTAAATAATATTATACCTCTTTACATACAATGGAGCCCTGATGGTGCAGTTGTTAAGTGTTCGGCTGCTGACCGAAATATTTACAGTTCAGATCCACTGCTTGGAAACCCTGTGGGGCAGTTCTACTCTGTCCTCTAGGGTTGCTATGAGTCAGAATCAACTGGATGGCAACAGGATTGGTTTTGTTTTTGATTTCACATATAATATAATATAATATTCTTACTTCAATTTCCTCGTTCCTTTTTTGTGCTTTTGTTCTCATACATTTAATTTTATATATGTTATAATGCCCAAATATTGCTTTTATGTAAAACCATTAATTATCTTTTAATGAAATTTAAAAAGAATGAATATATATATGTGTGCGCAGGTGTGTGTATGTGTGTACCCTATTTCCAGTACTTCTAATTTTTTTTGCATGTATACAACTATCATCTGATATTATTTCATTTCTGTTTGAAGAGCTTCCTTAATGTTTATACCGTATAAGTTTGCCACTGTTGAATTCTCTATCCTTTTGTCTCAAAAAATCTTTTTATCTTCATTTTTAAAGGCTATATTATTTCTAGAACCTTAGGTTGCATTTTTATTCTTTTAGTAGTTAAAAATGTCATTCCATTGTCTTTTAGCTTGCATAATTTCAGAAAAGAAGTCTTCATTTTTCTTACCTTTGTTGCTCTATGTGCAATGTGTTTTATTTTTCTAACTGCTTGTAAGATTTCCATTTTTCATTAGATTTAAGCAATTTTACTGTTAGTATTTTGTGTCTTGATGTGGTTTTCTTTGTTTCTATCCTTTTTAGTCTTTGATGAGATTCTCACAACTGTAGGTTTATTATTTTCATCAAATTTGGAAAAATCTTGGCTGTCATTTCTTAAAAATGTTTCTATCTGTATTTTGGGGACTCCAATTACATGTACATTAGACCATGGATGTTATGTCACGTATCAGAAAAGTTCTGTTGACTTTTTTTAGTATTTTATTACCTCTACTTCGTGTGGATATTATTACCTCTACTTCGTGTGGATAGTTCTGTATTCTGTTGCATATCTTATAGTTCACTAATATTTTCTTCTGTAGTATGTAATCTGCTTTTAAACCAATTCATTGGAGTTTTCATTTCAGATATAACATTTTTCAACTCTCTTAGTTTTACTTCTCTTTATATCTTCTATTTCTCTTTTCATCACATTTAACATGGCATTAGGATTGAAGAAAGACTCATTAAAATGCTGTGATATGCACGGCATTAGCAGGATAGAAAGCATAACCAACAACGCAGAAACTCCAGAAGATAAGCTAGATAACTGGGATCTTCTAAACATTAAACACTTATGCTCATCAAAAGACTACACCAAAAGAGTAAAAAGAGAATCTACAGGCTGGGAAAAAAATTTGGACATTACAGATCAGACAAAGATTTAATCTCTAAAATATACAAGAAAATCCAACACCTGTACAACAAAAAGACAAACAATTAAATTAAAAAATGAGCAAAGGAAATGAACAGACATTTCACTAAAGAAGATATTCAAGCAGCCAACAGACACACGAGGAAATGCCTGCGATACTAGCCATTAGAGAAATGCAAATCAAAACCACAATGAGAAACCATCTCACCCCAGCATTACTTGCATGAATAAAAAAAAGTGGAAATAACAAATGTTGGAGAGGCTGCAG
This sequence comes from Trichechus manatus latirostris, assembly GCF_000243295.1. Lineage (NCBI taxonomy): Eukaryota > Metazoa > Chordata > Mammalia > Sirenia > Trichechidae > Trichechus > Trichechus manatus. The sequence continues at coordinate 865,219 of NW_004444128.1, read as the reverse complement.
GGAGATCAAAACCCTTATGCACTGCTGGTGAGAGTACAAAATGAAGCAACCATTTTGGAAAACAATATGGCACTTTCTTAGAAAGCTAGAAATAGAAATACCATGTGATCCAGCAATTCCACTCCTAGGAATATATCCTAGAGAAATAAGAGCTGTCACACGAATAGACATATGCACACCCATGTTCATTGTAGCATTGTTCACAACAGCAGAAAGATGGAAACAACCTAGATGCCCATCAACAGATGAATGGATAAACCAACTATGGTACATACACACAATGGAGTATTACACAATGATAAACAACAATGATGAATCTGCGAACCATCTCATAACATGGATGAATCTAGAGGGCATTATGCTGAGTGAAATAAGTCAATCACAAAAGGACAAATACTGTATGAGACCATGACTGTAAAAACTCATGAAAAGGTTTCCACACAAAAAGAAACAATTTTTTATGGTTATGAGGGAGTGGAGGGGTGGGGGTGGAAAAACACTAAATAGACAATAGATAAGTGATAACTTTGGTGAAGGGTAGGACAGTACACAATACTGGTGAAGCCAGCACAGCTTGTACAAGGCAAGGTCATGGAAACTCTATAGACACATCCAAACTCCCTGAGGGACCAAATTGCTGGGCTGAGCGCTGTGGGGACCATGGTCTTGGGGAACATCTAGCTCAATTGGCATAACACAGTTTATAAAGAAAATGTTCTACAGTCTACCTTGCTGAGTAGTGTCTGGGATCTTAAAAGCCTGTGAGTGACCATCTAAGATACTCCACTGGTCTCACCCCTTTTGGTGCAAGGGAGAATGAAGAAAACAAGATACAAGGGAAAGATTAGTTCAAAGGACTAATGGGCCACAACTACCATGGCCTCTACCAGACTGAGTCCAGTATAAATAGATGGTACCCAGCTACCACTACTGACTGCTCTGACAGGGATCTCAGTAGAGGGTCCCGGACGGAGTTGGAGAAAAATGTAGAACAAAATTCTAACTCACAAAAAAAGACCAGACTTACTGGCATGACAGAGATTGGAGAAACCCCGAGAGTGTGGCCGCCAGATAACCTTTTATCTCAGTAATGAAGTCACTCCCAAGGTTCACCCTTCAGCCAAAGATTAGACAGGCCCATAAAACAAACTGAGACTAAAGGGGCACAACATACCAGGGACAAGGACTAGAAGGCAAGAGGGGACAGAAAAGCTAGTAATTGGGAACCCAAGGTCAAGAAGGGAGAGTGTTGACATGTCATGGGGTTGTCAACCAATGTCATGAAATAATATGTGTACTAACTGTTTAATGAGAAATTACTTTGTTCTTTAAACCTTCATCTAAAGTACAAAACAAACAAAAAAACTGTGATATAGAGATGACACACCTAGCTTGCCAAAAATGAGGAAGATTTGAAGCACTGACTGATGAAGGGCAAAGACTACAGCCTTCAGTATAGATAATGCCTAAATGTGAAAAATTGAAAATCCTCACAACTGTTCAGATGAAAAAATCATGATAAACACAGAAAAAATGGAAGCTGTCAGGGATTTCATTGTACTTGGTTCAACACAGAAGCAGCAGTAAACAAATCAAATGATGTATGATATTGGGAAAATCTGCTGCAAAAGACTGTCAAAAAGTTTTGAAAAGCAGAAATGCAACTTTGATGACTAAGGTGTGCCTGACTTAAGTGTGGTCTTTTCAATCAGTTTGAGAAGAAATACAACTGGAATGCTCCTTAGAAGCAAGTATGGTGTGACTTCATCTTGCTTACTTGAGACATATCATCAGGAAAGACCAAAGGCTAAAAAAGGACATCATAGTTGGTAAAGTAAGGGTCAGTGAAAATGAGAGAAACCCTTAACGAGGTAGACTGACACAATATCTACAACAATGGACTCCAACATGCTAGCAATCATGCAGAGAGCACAGGACCAGGCCGTGCTTTGTTCTGCTATACGCAGATCACCATGGGTCAGAGCCAACTCAGTGGCAACTAACAACAACTATTCAAAGGACAGAGTAACTATGTAAGGTTAGAAGACTCCTGATATTTGTGGTTAAACTAATAACCCATTTATTCCACTGTTAGTAATTGGTAGAAACTGTATTATATAATTTACATATGTAACTTCATTTAGGGGCACTGGTCGCAAAGTGGTTAAGAGCTCAGGCTGCTAACCAAAAGGTCGGCAGTGGGAATCTACCAGCCATTCCTTGGAAACCCTATGGGGCAGTTCTACTCTGTTCTATAGCGTCACTATAAGTTGGAAGTAACTCGACAGCAGACGACAACAACAACAACATCATTTAAATATGACACAATAAATACTAGCTTACCTATTTTACAGGTTAGAGAACTGAGACTGGGAGCTTACCAGAATGTATGTGTGCGTGTAGTAAGGGTCAGAGGCAGGACTTAAATCAGGGCAAATGCCTTTAAAAGCTCCTCTTTTTTTAATTTCAGAATATAGATTGATTTGTAGTGTTTTTGCCATAATGGAGACTACACTTACTTAAACTTAATATTTTTAAATAGCAGACATCAAAGCACTTGCTCATTTTGGCTAAGTAAATGCAAAAAAAAAAAAAGCTACATTGCCTGAGATGTTCATCAGATCATTTCTAGATTTATAGAGAAATGTATAGAGGTGTGAGATAGTATTTTCTTTGCTAAATAAGTTGTAACTGCAGCTGAACACATTCCAGGTTCATGATGCATCAAATTAGGCTAAGCTGCACCTAGATGTCAAAGAGTAAGACTTAAATGTCCTAACAGGATAAAAAATAATTTAATGGCTTAAGCTAAGATAACAAACGCTAGTTACAAGGCATTAGGAGCCAAATTGGCCTAATTCTTTGCCTACAGAATCCATGCAGGAAGAAATCTAATCTATGGAGAAATCCTTTTACAAATTGCTTGATTCCTACCAGTTACCAGTGGAATAAGCAAACTGTTCCTGCATTAATGGGCTGCTACCTAAAGGAAACATTTAGGCAAGATTGCAAGCTGTCTTTTAAATTCTGGAAAGCAAAAATGTCAAAGAGGCCTGATTTTACCAGGTTGGCCTTTGAATCCTAAACTGTTTACTAAGATTTTTGTGTTTGAAACATTGGAACATACGTGGAGCATGGCAACCAATTTATTTCATGTGGGATACAATTATCCAAAACCAAAAACACTAAATATTTGATTGTTTGGTTAGGAAACAGAAATTCATATGCTGTCCTATCATTCAACAGACTCTGATAAAGACCTACTATGCCTAAATGAGCAAGTTTTGTTTGTTTGTTTTGTTATCAACTGTCCTATATTGAATGCTAGTCTCCTCTTTAAGTAAGCATGCTTCTGTATGTGTGTGTGTCTATATATCAAGCCATACTTGCTGAAATCATGGTTAGTTCAACTCCATTTTATAACGTATCACCTTGATGCTGATCAAAACTTGTACTTTCCAACCTAAATTATATTTTTCAGTACCTATATATTCCTTTTTTAAAATATGCTGAAATAATTCAATTCCAATATATATATTTATCTTACATTTCCAGTGAGGCATGCTCTCTAACACATAAAGAAAGGGGGTGCTATGATTACTTTCCACAAACCAGGTAATGCCCTCCTAAGTTATATAATCTTGATGTGTCAAAACTACCTTATTTTTCTTTGAGCAGAAATAAAAGCTCTATGTAAGTAATATTAAGTGTATTGCTAAATGTTAGTAAAAAAATCTCAATTGAAAGAAAAAAAAAGTAGGGCTGAGCAATCAATTTATATCTGGTTCAGAGCACGTTACAAATACCAGGAGATTTCAAAGTGTTGAAAATGAATCACAGCCGCATTCATGACTGAGCAGCAACAGGGAATGATATAAAATAAGTTCCCATCTTGGGGTTTTCTGTAGGTTTCTCCCTTGCCATGCAATCAATCATGTGTGGTATTGCATTCTCTCCATTTCTGCATTCATCACTGTGCAGGCAATTGCACAGGGGAAATTGGAAAGAGCAGAGGAGGAAAGGAGCCTGGCTGGGCTGGTTAGGGATATAAGCGGTAGGACTTTTCCTTTGCGCTTCAGTGTGGGAGTTCCATTTGGTTTAGAGATGTACTTATAGGTATAGAAGCTTTATCATGTGCAGGGGATAATTCAGACATTGTTGACAAAAATATGAGTACATACATTCAGTGTGGGAATCCTGGTATGAAAAAATCAAGTTTTGATCACAAATTGATTTTTAAGAACATTGGCACTTGGGACCTAAATGACCCTATCAAACTACAGAAATAATACACCCAATTGATGTCTCATCTACGATGTGGAAAGCTCTGTGCTGGGTGTTCGAAGGGATGTAAAGTCCATAACATCTGGTCTTTCGTGAAATCTTGGAGGCACACATGAAAGGTTATCTTGCAATTCAACTGAGTATACAGCAAGGGCTAAATGAAGGATCTAGGGAAAAAAATTCCATTGGACTTTGAAAGAAGAATTTGGACTAGGGAAGGCAGGGAAGATTTCATGGAAAGCATGACACAAGGGCTAGATGATGTGCATAGAGAAAAGGAGTAAAGGCTGGGATGGGCAATGCTTCTGCACAGGACAGGGCTTGGTCCAACCTACCTGGAACATGGACTTTATCCTGATCATGATTTGTCTTGTAGGTCAAAGCAATCAGAGGAAGATAAGATTGCATATAACAGAGAAGATTTTCATCTGAAAAAGTGTCGCAGAAAATAATAAGTGTTTAAAAAAAAACAAAAATCTTTGTTTGAAAATTTGTGCCTTTCCACCTAAGATAGTCAATGCATCTCACATATCCAGACTAGTAATGCTCAGCATATACTCTGAGGCTAGAGAGAGCCTGGACTTTAGGTCTACTATTATTCACTGCCTACATGAAGTGTTTGCTTATGTTTATTTTCCACGTGAGAAATTGATCCGTCAATTAATTTTGATGTATTCTAGCCATTCAGTTTTGCAGCAATTTAATGTTCACTTTAGGATGACAGATTGTATTTTTTGAAAGTATTTGGTACAGAAAACTATTTTTCTTTGAAAATGATATTTGAAGAATCAATGCCTCAAGGGCATGCCTGTAAAATCTGCTGATTTGGGGTGGTATTATAAGCTTCTATTTGGGAACTATTAGAAGGCCCCTGGTGACACAGTGGTCAAGAGGTATGGTTGCTAACCAAAAGATCAGCAGTTTGAATCTACAAGCTGCTCCTTGGAAACCCTACAGGGCAGTTCTTCTCAGTCCTATAGGGTCACTATGAATTGGGATCAACTCAATGGCAACGGGTTTGGTCTTTTTTTCTGTTTGTTTTTTTGTTTAAACTGTTAGAGGAGTACCTGGGGGGTACAAACAGTTAAGCGCTGGATTATTAACTGAAAGTCTGGCAGTTTGAACCCACCCAGAGTTGCCTCAGAAGATAGGCCTGGCATCTGTGTCCAATAGGTCATAACCTTGAAAACTCTATGGGGCAGTTCTACTCTGTATACATAAGGTCACCATGAGTCTGAATACATTCTATGGCAAGTAATAACAGGGACACATTCTTAGATTACTGACTCTGATTCAAGTAAGGTCTAGAGTCTCCATTGTGAGTTCTGTTCCCAGATTTTATACCTAGTCTCTGTTGGAAGTTTCTGGATATGGTTGTTCTTGCTGCAACTCAAAGGAGCCCACTTAGATTCTAGCTTCTGAGAGAAGAAACTTACTCTCTCCTAACAACTCATAGCCACAAGCTCCCAGAAAGATTTTCTTCTTTTTTTTAATTTAAGTAATGAGAAAGCTTGAACAAAAGTAGGAACTTCCTTAAATCTGTCCCAAAGGTGTCATGCCTGGGTTTCTGCATTCCTCACATGGGTGTATCATAACTTAGGGACTCAGTTCCTTCAGAAAGGCCCTCCTAGACCAGTCTGGTGTTAAGAAACTTTCATTCATATCCCATTCATAAATAAAAGAAAGTTATTGGCCAGAGAATGACTTGTTTTGGCTTTATGCTTGCTGCTGCCTGCTAGACATGATGTTTTTCCATAATTGTTATTCAATTTTGCTAATGAATTTTATACTAGCAAAATTTTCTCTACATTAATGGACATCTAATTTATTTAGTTTCTCTGTGACTGAAAGACCCATTGTCTGTATGTTTTAAAAATAAACTAACGTTTGATATTAAGTACATTGCTTTCATAATCATCTCAGAAAAATACAAAGAAGGCTATATTCAATTCTGTTATCTTTGAATGTAGTAAAATGATATTAAACAAAAAACCAAACCCGTTGTCATTCTGACCCATATGACATGACTCTTATACAGGCAAGTATCTTAAAGAAACATGAATGAGTCAAACGTCATCTGTAGTTGAGATTTTTAGCAACACAGGGAACTTGAACTTCTATATGAAATGACAAACTTATGGTGTTCGTATATTGCTCCTCTTGATTAATTTCAATTCAGAAAATTCCTGTAATAAGAATGCTTATTTTCAATTTTAGAGAGGCTCAGGATTAATAAGGGAGATAAAGAATATCATGACATAATAATATTCCACAAAATAAATTGCTTTTGGAATTTGTGTAAGTGTTATATACACAAAGTGTTGTGGGACATTTAGGTTATTATATGTCTCTAAATTCTTGTCTATGGCTTATGGTAAGATATTTAACAAGAAAGAAATGTGTGTAAGTAAACTTCAAAGTCTATTAAGTGTTTTGATTTCTTAAAATTCAGTTACTTTTGGCAAATATTACTAGGACACTTTATATATGCAAAGGTTAGAAGTGAAATATAAAGGAAATCAACTAAGTAATATTCTGGTTAAGTAAAGTTTTTTTTTTTTCAGTGTCACTGGCTTAAGGAAGATCTACACATTCAGAGTTAGGTGGGAACTGGACAGTTTAACATGCAGCTTAGAGCTGTTGTTAGATGCCATTAAGGTGGTCCCAAATCATAGTGACTGTAGGTACAAAAGAAAGAAACACTGCCCAGTCCTGTGCCATAATAACAGTCGTTGCTATGTTTGAGCACATTGTTGCAGCCACTGTGTCAATCAATCTTGTTGAGGGTCTTCCTCTTTTTTGCTGACCCTCTACCAAGTGTGATGTCTTTCTCGAGGGACTGTTTTCTCCTGATAACATGTCCAAAGTACGTAAGACAAAATCTCACCATCCTGGCTTCCAAGGAGCACTCTGGCTGTACTTCTTCCACGACAGATTTGTTTGTTCTTCTGGCAGTCAATGGTATATTCAATATTCTTCACCAACACCATAATTCAAATGTGACAATTCTTCTTTAGTCTTCTTTATTCACTGTCCAGCTTCTGCATCCATATGAGGAGATTGAAAATATCATGGCTTGGGTCAGGGGCACCTTAGTCTTTAAATGACATCTTTGCTTTTTAACACTTTAAAGAGGTCTTTTGTAGGAGATTAGCCCAATGAAAATACGTCGTTTGATTTCTTAGCTGCTGCTTGCATGGGCATTGATTGTGGATCCAAGTAAAATGAAATCCTTACAACTTCAATATTTTCTCAGTTTATCATGATGTTGCTTATTGGTCCAATTGTGAAGATGTTTGTTTTCTTTATGCTGAGGTGTAATCCTTACTGATGGCTATAGCCCTTGATCTTCATCAGTAAGTGCTTCAAGTCCTCTTCACTTTTAGCAAGCAAAGTTGTGTCATCTACATATCACAAATTGTTAATGCATCTTCCTCCAATCCTGATGCTGCACTCCTCTTCATATAGTCCAGCTTCTCAGATTATTTGCACAGCATACAGATTGAATAAGTATGATGAAAGGTTACAACCCTGATGCACACCTTTCCTGATTTTAAACAATGCAGTTGGCCTTGTGCTGTTCCAACGACTGCCTTTTGGTCTACGTGCGGGTTACGCATGAGCACTATTAAGTGTTCTAGAATTCACATTCTTTGCAACGTTATCCATAATTTGTTATGATACACAATCAAATTACTTTGAATAATCAATAAAACACAGGTAAACATGTCCTCTTTCAGCCAACGTCTGTCTGACATCAACGATAATATGCCTTGTTCCATGTCATCTTCTGAATCCAGCTGAAATTTCTGGCAGTTCCCTGTTGATGTACTGCTGAGATAATTTTTGAATTATCTACACCAAAATTTTACTTGCATGTGATATTAATGATATTGTTTGATCATTTCCACATTCTGTTAGATTACCTTTTTGGAATGGGCACAAATATGGATCTCTTCCAGTTGACTGGCCAGGTAGCTGTCTTCCAAATTTCTCAGCAAAGACGAGTGAGTGCTTCCAGCATTGCATCCATTTGTTGAATCATCTTAATTGGCATCCCGTCATTTCCTGGAGTCTTGTTTTTTGCCAATACCTTCATTGTAGCTTGGACTTCTTTCTTCAGGACCATCAGTCCTTGATCACATGCTACCTTCTAAAATAGTTGAACATCAACCCATTTTTTTTGGTACAGTGGCTCTGTGTTCCTTCAATCTTCTTCTGATGCTTCCTGTGCCATTCAATATTTTGCCCGTAGAATTCTTCATATTGCAACTCGAGGCTTGAATATTTTCTTCAGTTCTTTCAGCTTGGGAAATGCTGAACATGTTCTTCACTTTTGGTTTTCTAACTTCAGGTCTTTGCATATTTCATTACGATACTTTGTTTTCTTGAGCTACTCTTTCAAATCTTCTGTTCAGCTCTTTTACTTCATCATTTCTTCCATTTGCCATAGCCACTATATGCTCAAGAGCAAGTTTCAGAGTCTCTTCTGACATTCATTTTGGCCTTTTTCTTTTTTTTCATTCCCTGTCTTTTTAATGACCATTTGCTTTCTTCATGTATGATGTCCTTGATGTCATCCCACAGCTCCTCTGGTCTTCAATCATTAGTGTTCAACACATCAAATCTATTCTTGAGCTGGTCTCTAAATTCAGGTGGGATATAATTAAGGTTGTACTTTCGGTCTAGTGGAGTTATTTTAATTTTTTCCAGCTTCGACTTGAAAGTGCATATGAACAATTGATCTGTTCCGAAGTCGGCCCCCGGCCTTGTTCTGACTAATGACAGTGAGCTTCTCCATCGTTTCTTTCCACAGATGTAGTCAGTTCAATTACTGTGTATTCCACCTGGCGATGGTCATGTGTAAAGTCAGCGTTTACATTGTTGAAAAAAGGTATTTCCAGTGAATAGGTTATTAGTCTTTCAAAATTTTATCATGCAATTTCCGATGTCATATCTATCACCAAGGCTATATTTTCCAGCTACTGATCCTTCTTTGTTTCCAACTTTCACATTCCAATCACAAGCAATTATCAATGCATCTTGAGTGTGCATTTGATCAATTTCAGACTGCAGAAGTTGGAAAAAATCTTCAATTTCTTCATCTTTGACATTAGTAGTTGGTATGTAAATTTGAATAATAGTTATGTTTACTGGTCTTCCATATAGGCCTATGGATATTATCCTATCACTGACAGACTTGTACTTCAGGAGAAATCTTAAAATGTTCTTTGTGACTTCTTTTCTCTTCAATTATTATTCCTGGCATAGTAGATCATATGATTGTCCAATTCAAAATGGCCAATACCTGTCCATTTCAGTTCACTAATGCCTAGGATATTAATTGTCAAGCATTCCATTCCATTTTTGACCACTTCTAGTTTTCCTAGTTTCAAACTTTGTACATTCCACATAACAATTACTGATGGATGCTTGCAGCTGTTTCTTCTTACTTTGGGTCGTGCCACATCAGCAAATGAAGGTCTTGAAATCTTTACTCCATCCACATCATTAATTTCAACCGTACTTGAGGAGGCACCTCTTCCCCAGTCATATTTTGAGTGACTTTCAACCTGAGGGGCTCATTTTCCAGCACTATACCAGCCAACGTTTGTTGCTATTCATGAGGCTTTCACTGGCCAGTTTTTTTCAGAAGTAGGTCATCAGGTCCTTCTTCCTAGTCTGTCTTAGTCTGGAAGCCTAGCTGAAACTATGGGTGACCCTGCTTGTATTTGAATACTGATGGCGGAGCTTCCAGCAACGCAGCAATACCCAAGCCACCACAGTACCACAAACTGACAAACGAGACGTGGAGCTTAGGTCTAATGGATATTTTTTTCTTAGACAGTTTTATAGGAAATCTAGGTCAAATTGATACTTTTATTAGATTATGTAAACTATTGTTTATATTCTCAATTTTATTCTAGAGCAGAAGTTCCCAGATTATGTCTCTGGGATATCGTCTCCATGGAATATTAATAGACCTAGGAGGTATTTAAAAAAAAAAAAAATCCCATGGTTAAATAAGTTTCAGAACATAGGTTGCATAGCTAAAGATCTTTATTTTCTGTAAGACTTCTCAGTTATTTTAATATGTGCAAGTACTTTGGGACTCTGAGCAGGAGACAGTATATATGAGAAGAAAGAGTAGATTTTGATAACATTAGGAATGTATTATGGCCAGGAGGCCCTAGAGTGTCCTAACTTACCTTGTACTAATCACATTTTCTCTTCGTGAAGTCTGTAGAGAAAGTTATGTACAGAAGGAGAAATAACAGGAATGAATAAGAAGAACTCAAAGTACCATTTTAAACAATAACATGAGAGTGCCTGATATCCAATGAAGTCTCTTAAATATGACCGCGAGGTATGCAAAATGATTTATATGTATTACCCAAACTTACCAATGTGATCCACTCATTCTAAGAGCAATATGGCCAGCTGAGTTAGACTAGAAGTCAATTTACTATACATTTAAATGAAAATAGAAAGTAGAAGACAGGATACGGTGGACCTGCTCTGGGCAAATACTAACATATTTCCTAACTCATTCCATGAAGAGAATACACAAGAGGAAGAAAATGAGAAAAGCAAAAGAGCTAGGTTGCAGGTCTTTTCCAGCCTATTCAACCAGCTGCATGCATGGCCGGAAGGGCTGGAAGAAAAAGACACAGAAAAAGAGAGACCAGGCATTAAGAGGACAGTGTCACAGGTGCATGCTTTGACATCATCATTGACACCACCTAGTAATAAAATAGGCTCAGATTAGTGTTTTGAAATCTGTCCAACCAGAATAATAAATCTTCATTTTTGGAGGAGCAGGAAAAAGATAAGAGAGATTAAGAAAATGGAGCATTCCTCGGCCCTACAGATACATATAATTTGTCAAATGTATTGACCGCAGCGTCATTTTTTATTTCCCCCAGGGAAAATCTCACAGGATCAGTTTTTAGAGAAAATACTTTAGAGAGGGGTGTAAACATATTCTTAAAGCCATTGCCTAGAGCTTAGTGGTAAAATATAGAAAAAGCCACCATAGTTTCTTTTAGTATTTTAACAGTAACACGTTTAAAGTAACTAGGAGATTTCTGACACCTAGAATTTGAAATAAATTCTGTCTAGAGATATTTTAGATCAAGAAAAGCCTCCATCTTTCTAGGATAGTGTAGTGGTGTAAACTTTCTTGAATCAGTTACTTTGATTCTGGAGGGTATGTGGATCTAGACATATAGGGCAACACTTAACACTGAAAGAGCATCTAACCACAGCTGCTACCATGAAGCCTGTTGATGTTAACTTGGTTAGGAGAGTACACAAGTGTTGAGCGGTTTGGGCCAAAGGACTTTGTATGTTTTTTTCAGTCCAGGAGTCTCTGTTTTATCACAGGATAGTTTACAAGCTACCTGTCTCCCTTGATTTGTGATTTATTTAGGGCCCTGTTTTGGGTGTTCCTATTGTTATTATGTGTTGTCCAGTCAATTCAGACTCATAGAATCCCTATAGGACAGAGTAGAACCACCCGGTACGATTTCCTATGCTGTAAATATTTACAGAAGCAGATCACTAGGTCTTTCTCCAGCAGAGCTGTTGGTGGATTTGAACCACAGACCTTTCAGTTAGCGGCTGCGTGCCTAACCATTGTTCCACCAGGGCTACTTAAGGGGGGAAAGGTAACAGAGATTACTTAAAGCTATCATTCTTTCCTTTGTTGTTTGTTTGTTTACTGTTTTAACTGTTGTTAGGTGCTGTGAGTCAGGTCTAACTCATAGCGACCTTATGTACAACAGAACAAAACACTGCCCAGTCCTGTGCCATCTTCACAATCCTTGTTATGCTTGAGCCCATTATTGCAGCCTCTGTGTCCGTCCATCTCCTTGAAGGTCTTCCTCATTTTTGCTGACACTCTACCAAACATAATATCCTTCTCCAGGGACTGATCCCTCCTGATAACATGTCCAAAGTATGTGAAACATAGTCTTGCCATCCTTGCTTTTAAGGATCATTCTGGTTATACTTCTTCCAAGACAGATTTGTTTGTTCTTTTGGCAGTCCATGGTATATTCAATATTCTTCTACAACACCACAATTCAAAGACATCAGTTCTTCTTCGATCTTCCTTAATCATTGTCCAGCTTTCACATGCATATGAGGCAATTGAAAACACTATGGCTTGGGTCAGGTGAGCCTTAGTCTTCAAGGTGTCATCTTTGCTTTTCAACACTTTAAAGAAGTCTTTTGCAGTAGATTTGACCAATGTAATGTGTCATTTGATTTCATGACTGCTACTTCCATGAGTGTTGATTGTGGATCCAAGTAAAATGAAATACTTGACAACTTCAATCTTTTCTCCGTTGATCATGATGTTGCTTATTGGTCCAGTTGTGAAAAATTTTGTTTTATGTTGAATTGTAATCCATACTGAAGTCTGTGTTCTTTGATCTTCATCAGTAAGTGCTTCAAGTCCTCTTCACTTTCAGCAAGCAAGGTTGTGTCATCTGCATAACTCAGGTTGTTAATCAGTCTTCCTCGAATCCTGATGCCCCGCTATAGTTCCATTTTCCATTTAATTCTTAACTTTCATGAAGAATTGGAAACTAGCTACAGTGGACATACTTGTTTTTTTTTTTTAATGCAACAAAAGGCAAGTTCACATTTTGATCAAAGATTCTACAGAAGAATCTTTGATCAAAGGGACAAAATGCAGAACAGAATTTCAAATTCTTCCATGAAGGTTGAATGAAACCTGGAACTATTGCCCTGAGATAACCTTTAAACCTTAAACTGAACATATCCTCTGAAGTCTTCTTAAAGCCAAACAATAGTTTAGCTTAACTCTTAAAAAGTATCTGCCATGAGCATTATTCTCTTTTAAGAACTATGTGTATGGGATCAAATTGATAACAGCAACTTGAAAGATTAGACAGGAACCTTAGGAGGCAGTGAATTTATGGTAATGGGGGACGAACAACTCAGAAAAGGAAGGTGAGAATGGTTGCACAACTCAAAGAATGTAATCAATATCACTGAATGATGCATGCAGAAACTGTTGAATTGGTTTATGTTTTACTGTGTGTATCCTCAACAACAACAACAAAATAAATTAAATTAAAAAAAGGCAAATTGACCTTGTGGATATTTTATTTGCATGATTCTCCATTTCTTTGCAGTTCTGAATAACCTTCCATCAGCATATTCCTTGAAATGAGCTTGAAATACTTGTTCTATATTTTATGTTGAACTTAGGCTCCTGTCTTTTGCAGACAAATGACTTGGTAACATATTGTTTTTGATGCACAATTTGCATTACTGTGAACCAGGGATTAGGCATTGTGTGTAAATTAGGAATAATTTATGTCCTAATTAATAATTGACGTTTTCCCTATTCTGACTGAGATTTTGTTCTGCATAATATGAGAAGAGTGAGTACTCCCTAATGATGACAAGGGAAAGAATTTTTCAAGTGCAAATAACAGTAAAACAGTGAAATCAGCTGCAGTGCAGTTTTTAACCACTTTACTGCTAAATAATTGAACCTATTGGGTAGTAGAAAAATTTTTCACTATTCTTGCCCTCTGAAATAAGAAAATGTGTGTCTGCAATAATGCCTTATGTATCCTAAACTCAAAATTTGGTGACTTCACATATCTGTAGGGCACTGGTAAATTGAAAAAGAAACCAAGAAGACTCTGGATAATCAAAGTGGACGCTCCAAAGCCCAAACTCTAAAACTCGCTAATTTTTGTCAAGAGAAAGCCTCTCAGGATCTAACTTAATCTGATTTAGTCTGCATGCAATTCTTCTAAAAATTTCAAAGGAATTGTATGTTTGTTGAACTAATTTCAGATAATACAGAAGTAAAGTAAAAAATGACTCTGTTGCCTCCCCCAATCTCATTCAATTTCCCATCAGTGATAACTATTCATGATTTCTAGTCTCCTTAAAATTCAAAAAGCCCGACTGTTTTATTTCTCAGATTAAAAAGCCAGTTAGAAGAACTGAGAGCAGCACTTGGAATGAGTCAGAAGCCCTAACCTTCTGTAAAAATAGAAACCAAAATAAAAAGGAGCCAAAAATCAACACACCAAAAAACATATTAACACAGTCACAAATACTCCAAAATCATAAAGGCTGGGACACTTAATTTACGCTGGGCTTCAAAAAGTACTGTTCGATGCCACACAGCAAGGATGTTCAAAGGGATAAAAATCATCTGGCGGCGTTCCCCAAAGTGCGGGGACTAGAGGCATTAGTTTTAAAGGTGACAGCTAGAGTTACATGCAATATGCTTAGCACAGTGATGGTACAAGAGAAGGCTCTTATTACTGTTATAATAGATAACTTTGCCTTAGTTTTTCTTTTTGGTTTCAATAACTTTATCTACCATCCATGTCAGGAGCCCATATTCATGGAAATGCAAAGATATTCTTATCCCAAAATGTTAAATTCCAGTATAGAAATATAGCAATATTTACTGCCATCTCTTCAGTCTTTCAGCCCCTCTATACTTTGTTCTTAGACCTTGTAAAAACATCCAATTCTTTGATGTTTTTATTGCCTTCCAATAAATCACCTGTCTAATGGTTTTTGCTATTTCTACCACTTAGGCTTAACTCTATTGTGTATCCTTTCAGTCACTCTGTTTCCATTAACATCTTGCCCCCCCTTGTTATTGTTCGCTGCCGTTGAGTCAGCCCTGAACTCATGATGACTTCATGCGCAATGGAATGAAAGGCTGCCTGGTACAGTACCATCTCCATGATTGGTGGTCGAACAGACTGCTGTGATTCATAGGGTTTTTGTTGACTGATTTTTTGAAGTAGATTGCCAGGCCTTTCTTCCTAGTATGTCTTAGTCTGGAAGCTCTGCTCAAATTTATTCAGTATCATAGCAACACACCAGCCTCCACTGACAGACACGTGGTAGCTGCACATAATGTTCATTGGCTGGAAATTGAATGGAGGCTGAGAATTCTACATCGATCCCTCTTACTTTCTCTTTTTCCAGCTACCGATCTCTTATCAAGTCAATATGGCAGCTTCTTTGCTATTATGCCAAGACTGCTGTGTATGACTGTAGGAAATTAGACCATGTTGTGGATTGTTATCAGCACAAAATACTGGTCTCTCTTCTCTCTTTTTCCCATTTGCACTGGAATTTATCCAAAATTTTAGCACTCTCCTCAAACCAATTAGCTGTCAGCCATACTAACACTAGGTATTTCCACTTAAAAACAGAAAAGAAAGAAAGCTTTATTAACTGAATAGCTTAAATGGTACCTCGATTCAACTTCATTTATTTCTACCTTGAGCATTGCTTCTATTTTGCTCTTAAAATATATAGACACACACACACATATATATCCATATATATATATATATACACATACACATATATGTGCCCTTGACTATGGTACTCCTCTGTTAAGATCCCTCAGTTAATTTTAATTTAGAAGAGGAGTTCTATTATTCAGTCCTTGCCTCTACCTCAATCTTTACCTTTCACTGTGTCCTACAGTATTATCTGTGCTCCTGAATACTGAATTGGTTGATAACCTATTAATATTTTAGATGTTTTCTGTGTCCTTAACTTTACTGACACAGTTCCATTCCCTCATGAATGCATTCATTCATTCATTCAGCTACCTTTATTAAGTGTGTTTTATAGACCCACCAGTAAATTTTCCTTCTGTACATTTGTGCCTGATGACATTGTCTCCTTTTTCAAGATTCAGTTTAATCAATGCTTATTCTATAAAGCATTTTTAACCCAATCAGTCCAAATTAACCTCTTGCTCTCTTTTCCCCAACTTTGCCCTTTTGCCCTGTTATATTCTATCACAGAACAGAATAACAATTTGGGCACATGTTCACATATTTAATAAATAAAAGAATGGAAACTGTTTTGACTCTAGCAATGTTTTAGTAGGCAGAGGAACAAACTTGTCCATTTTCACTGACTTTGAGTAATTTTTTCCCCCTTTTAATTCAACTGATTTGTGAGAATGTCTCTGTCTGTTGCTTTAGCGTTATATATACACCGTCTCCGACATGTAATGCTCTGGTAGGCTTGATTTTGATCCTGATTACTGAATTTATTGAATGATCTGTCCCTTCTACAAAGACAAAAGACATCATACATGCACTTCATAAGGAAGACTGCTGAGAAAAAAAAAATCTTTGAACCTGTTTAATCTTTAAAACAATTTATACTGTACAAAAATGAAGAATTACAGAAAAGTCTGTATTAGCACAGACCCTCGGTGCATGGGTCATTCTGTATAAACAAGTTTTCCCAATAGCCAAGTCCTTTTAGTATCCAAATTTTTAAAATGTTCTAGTCAAAGAAAATGTTTTCAGCATTTTATTTTCTATGTCATTGATTTTAATTAGAAAATACGGAATAGATTCTAACATTTTCTAATAGTTTTTCCTCAGAAGGCTCATCGTTCTGAACAGTCTGTTATGTAAAGTTCTGAAGCTCTAGCTAGCAACCCAGTATTTTCAAACTGTGAGTTCTCTGGCAGCGGCCTGCATGTCTTGCCTCTCGTAGAACTTCTCTCTTTAACTAATACATTTCTTTTTGGAAGTTTGTAAACCATACACTCTAAGTTGTGAAAGTTTTATGTTAAACAAGAGAAAGAGCACTCCAGTATGGTCATGATGGGTCTGTTTTTAAAAGACACGGCTAACATTTTAGCCAGTAGATTTGCGATATTAATTTTGGCTGCTGAAAAGTAAAAAAACAAAAAAACAAAAAACAAAACAGGTTATGATTATTATTTGGGATTCCAGGTGATTTAGTTTCCTGAACAGTTATCCTTCAAGAGGCAAATTTCACTCATGAGTTCTGGCTATTGAGATGTTAACAATAAAAACAACTCCTTACAACTTAGTAATGTTTTATGATAGCTAATTAAGATTAGAAAACCCTTTTAGGGCACTTTGAACCAAACCAGGTACACTACGTATTTAGATTTCGGATTAGTTTTTATGTATGCGTTTGGGATTATCAGAAAGCGATATTCAAAAAGAGTTCTTGTATTTAACCTCCCCTGCGTGCTGCAAGCTGTTTGTGCTCTACAACTAACCTAAAGTTGGCTGTTCAAACTCACCCAGAGGTTCCTTGGAATAAAGTCCTGACAATCTGTTTCAGTAAATATTATAGCCAAGAAAACCCTATGGAGGTGTTCTACTCTATGACACATGGGGTTGTTATGAAATGGAATCGACTCGATGGCAACCATTTGTTGTTTTTTGGATATCTATTATGATTAATTTGTTCTTGTGTATAACAAATAATATCAGATACGTTACAGGACAATACGCAAATAGAAGATACAGAAATATAGACCAAATGCTTAGTTTGCCTCTGGATATGATAATGAAGTTTTGTTCCCAAGTAGGCTATTAAATCCTCTGAGAGCAGGGTTTAGCCTTTTCATCACTGTCTCCTTCGTTGTCTCATACGGTCCCTTGGCATATACTGACCCTTCTGCCTGAATAGCATCCTTACTATGTATTCTTCCTGTTTCATACAAGTGATAAAAGGATGAATACCATGGTCTCTCTATTAAATATAATATAGTTATGAGGAGTACCTTACAGGCCTCTTTAGTTGGGAATGCCTACATATTTTTTCCGAACTGCAATTTGAATGTCATCTTCAGGGATGTTGTCCCTAAATTATTGAGGAAAACTAATCCTTCTTTTACGTGTCCTTGGTTTAGATACCTACTTTTTCACTCAGTTTTCTGTATTGTAACTTCATATCTATCTGTCTCAATTTCTGCAATGGAAACCCCTTAATAGTTACCGTTTATGGAGCCACTATTATTTTTCAGGCACTCTTATAAGAATTTTGGAAATATTGTCATATAATTCTTACACCATCGATGAAGAGTACTAGACCTCACTTTTCAACTTAGGAAATGAGAGCCTAGGGAAGGTAAGAAACCTCCCCGAAGTCACACTGCCAATGGAAAATCAGAGATCAGACCCAAATTTTTCTGACTCGAGAGTCAGCATCATAGCTACTATACTGCATTGTCACATAATTCACAGACCTTATCATATTTATTTCTATATCTGCTCGTCTGTAATTAATAAATGCTTGTTGGATAAATATCAGCATTTATACACACACAAATAAATGAGTGAGTAAATGAATTAATCATTTCACATTATATAAGCATAAAATATTGGTTTAATTGTATGGGCTCCCTAAATCACTTTATTTGATGGTCCTTTTTTCTTTTTTTATCATTTTGGAAGCTTTATCAATTTCATCTACCCTGTCTATATTATTTTTAATTGGAACATTTTTATTTTAATTCTGGCTCTTCCCTTTACTACCTGTCCTTGATCGGATGACCTAAACTTATAGATAAGCCACAGACAGTTTACATACAAACTTATGATAATAATACATTCCCATACTACCTCACATTATTGCCATGTAGATCTTGTATATGATTGTACTTTTCATAAAAATCATATAAGGAATTATTATAATATATGAAGAACTGTAGATATAGGAGACACATTTTTCATGATGATATGAAATATTTTAAAATACTTTGAATAAATTCTTACATTCATTATAGGAGCTTCTCAGAGTACCTAGCAGTAATAAATAGGTGACTTTCCTTGAGTAACATGAAACCGTTCTCAGACTTATCTGGCTAGCCCAGACAGGTCTTAAAGAGATTATTTCCATAGAAGAGTTTTCATTTACACATGTGAGTTGCCACTGATGTCAAGGCAATATCAACCAATAAAAGAAGCTCTTAAACTGTCTAACCACTCAGATGTCTGGCACAGGGATTCACAGTGAATAAGGATAAAATAAGATATAAAAAACAGGTCTCAAAGTATCTTAGGAACAAGTGGACATAAGTAAAAAATGTCTCCAGGAAAAATAGCCTCCGCCATGAATCGGAGTTAACAGTATAAGGAGAGTAAAGAAACAACAAAAGATAGGTTAATTTAACTCTAATTTTCATGTAAAATACATATGATGAATGGAATATGTAGCTCTTGCATAGTTTTGATCACACAACAAGTGACTCAGCTGGTATGGGGGTTACTAATAGTTCCCAGAAAGGAAGAATAAAGCAGGTATCAAAAAAGATAGCTTAGGACACCAAAGAGCTTTCCATACTAAAATTTTCATAACAATAAAATGAACTAAACTTATGGGCCTAATACAGTCCCAGTGTATCCTGGATGAGAACCTGGATGAGTTAAGAAGAGGGAAGAAATAAAGTAAGTAGTATTTTTAGTATTGTAAGATTGTTAGAGAATGTGGTCAAATCATATATTCAAGCTTGAGAACTTCATGGGTATTGCAGACCTGTTGCTCTCCTCATGCACAAATTGATGGTCGTTGTAAATTTTGTATTTACAAATCCAAATTGCTTTGCCTGTCCTACTGGTCAATATTACTCCCTGGGAAAAGGCATATAGCGAAAATGCTAATTTCTTGGTGTCTTATGAGTTGACCAGGAATCAGAGATATCCATGTGGCTTGATGCTGAGAATGCTTTCCTACACTATCTAAATGTCAAGGATGGCAGTGCCCTCCAAGAAGTTGGGTGAAAGTGGTATAAATTGAGATTGGGTGCGTAAGAGCCCTTTGTCGTAGAGAAATTGCATATTTCTTCACTTTCTTTCTGCCCATCCATCAGCCCAGCGTAGTATAAACGACCAATAAAATTAGAGAACATGCCCTAATTCTTAAATTTGGAAGATTATATTCAAGGATCAACAATCTGTAACATGAAAAGCAGGAGGTAGGACTATGGATTTATATTTAATTTAATATTTCAGGTAATTCAGAGCTCTTATGAAAATAAAACTATTTATCTATTAGACCTTGTGGAATGCAGAGAAAGAGAAATCCATTTCCACTAATCATGGTTTCAAAATGTCTATATAGACATGATTTGGATAAGACAGTCTTCTGGTTGGAAATACTTGTTTAGGGAGGAGGTTAGGAACTTTGTCTTAAAACTATATTATTGCAAGACAATATTTTTATTTAGATTGAATGTTTACTTGGGGTGACTTTGGGTACCTGATTTAGACATAGTGGCCTCAAATGCTCATGAACAACAAGACACTCATTGCTGTTTACAATACAAAAAGTTGGGGGAAGTAGCATCATAAAATAATAAAGATAACTGTGAAAGTGTATGAGGGAGTAGTGGATTACCAAATATAAAATTTCTGTGATAAAAGGAATTCAGAGAAAAGAGATATCTGTGTGGTTTAGAGAAATCTAGGGGCTTAATAAAGGAAATTGGTGGGACTTCAATTAGGGTTTAAAACTTAGGTTGAATTTGAAGAAGACAGAAAAGGGGGCACTTCTTAGGCACTAGAATTTGGGAAAATACTATTTCGAGAGAAGAAAGTTCCCCTCCCCCAGACTTACTTGGAAATTTGGATATGTACCACTAATCCAAATCAAGTATTTGAATCCCAGATACATACATATGAGGCTCTTGAAAATTTCTCTAATTCCACTCAGGATGGAACTTGTGGGCTTCTTTTAAAGTTAAAAAAATGTATGTGTGTCTGTGGTTGTATTATTATCTAGAATGCATAGTTTACTACAGAAATGACAGCTTTGATCTCACTTGCCAGATCTAGTCCAGTAGACGGCTAGTGACTTACTGGAGTTTTCTCTGGGCCATGGCATGGCTCAGCAAGAGAAGGACGCCCAGATATGTTATTGATTTCTGCCCTGAGAACAGATGAAGACAGTGAGCAATGATCATATACATATATCGAAAAATGCAGATATAATTCAATGAACATGTCACTTTAAAAATGAGGTTCACGGTTGAAAATGCTAACTCTATCAGTTTTGTTGAGCCACCCTGGGCAAGTTTTTCAGCTGTTCTGAACCAAAGATTCCTTCTCAGTTGAGGTTACTATTTACATGATAATTTTTTGTGAATATTAAGTGAGATCACAAGTACCAAGCCTTGACAAGCATTGGAAATACTGCAGGTATTTAATATGTATAAGCTTTCTTTCTAATTTTCCCAAATACTTTACAGAGACTGTTAAGGAGAACATGAAGCTCTGTGTTCTATGTAATGACCTATATAAATAGTATAAACATCAGGTTAAATTCTAATCTTTATATAAGCATCCTGGGAAATAGTGACCATTGTCTTCCACAAAAATGTATTCTATCAGAGATAAAGCACTAGACTGGTGTACTATTTGTCTGACCCAGTATGAATTTTCTGATGCTCTATAGAGATACACGGATCAATTTCAGGGCTGGAGAATTTATTATAAATCTAAATGAGTATTTCAAAAATGTCCCAGCATGTTTTTATTTGGACATATTCAGTATTTCCTATTTTTACTTCACCTTGTTGAAGTACTAAAATTCATCAGATATTATCAATTTTCTCAGTCCCCTAAAGAACTGTTTAGTTTACATAAGTTAAGGTGTCAGTTCTTGAGTTAAATCTCTGCTCTTCCCATAATTCAATGATGGCCCTTGGGCCACACTCTTAATACTCATATGCTTGATTTTCCTATCTGTAATGTAGTGCCCATATTTGCCCAAAACATCAGCAGACTTCTAAAATATTAACAGCCTCAAATATCTTCAGAATATCGTAGGCTGCTTCTTTGTTATTATCCTCTTTGATGGCCCTACATTTCTTTTTAGTAGATGAATTTCAATGACTATTATCAGCAAAGAGGCAGTCAATTAAAAATGAAAAATAAATAAATAAATGAGCAAATTAACATCTAAAATAAAATCCTGAAATCTCTGAAATACTTTGTTCAAGTAGTGATTAAAAGTGAGCAAATCAATTTGTTCAGTTTTTTTTCCCCCTTAAATGAACTACAAATATACGATTACTTTCAGTCCCTTGAATCTTGAAATTGTAACAATACCACTACAAGTTTTCTAAAGTTAGCTAAGGAGTCATTTGGATGTTACTTGGTTTTACCTATACTCTGGGGGAGCTGAGTGAATGCTCACCAATTACGTCTTTAAATAGTTAAGACCATAAAATCAGTGGAGGAAGTAGGACATTATTTGAGGAACCAGAGGAAGGGAGAGATCTATGAGTTGGTTTGGCCATAAAAACATCCAAATTCTGGTGTAAGATAAGACAGAAGATAGATCACACTCTCCTTGCATTACTACTGTAATATATAAAAAGAGAGAGAAGTTTCTTCTGGTGGCTAAAATGACTCTGATACTGGAAGAAAAGCAATGGATAGGAGGTATTTTGCTGGAGAAGAAAAAGTTACTATCTTATTTAATAGAGATTGGTAAAGGAAACTACTCTTTCATTAAATGAAACAATGATATTGTTTACCTTCTGAGAGTCAGGGCAAGGAATGAGTGTTGCTGAGAAGTCAGCCTTTTCTGACAGACTTAACATACCAGCAGTGTTGACAATGTAGTACAAAAATCCTCAGTGGTTGAACCCTGAGCATCTGGAAGCCTTAAAATTGTGCATAAGCTCAAAAGAAAAGTGCCTGCAAGCCAGCAGGTATTGTGAGAAGGTGAAGGATATTCAATGAGGAAATTTTCAATTTAGTATAGCAAACGTTGAATATATACCCCATTAATTAGATTTCTTAATATAATTTATTACCAAAAGTTACCAGAAAGATATGGTGATCAGGGGAAGAACTATTTAATTTACTACCTCTTAAGTGTAACCCAAACAAAACAAAAGTGCAATGTTTTTAAAATTCCTACTCTGTTTGTGACTTCAAGAGTCAACAGAGATGTTATATATAAGTATCGTTCTTGGGTTATGGGAGGTATATTTATGTTCTGGGTTGTTAGTTTTTGTTAGGTGCCTTCGAGTCTGTTCCGACTCCTAGTGACCCGACCTACAATAGAACAAAACACTGCCCCGTTAAATAAGTCATTTGCAGCAGATTTACCTAATGCAATATGTTCTTTGATTTCTTGACTGCTGCTTCCAAAGGGGTTGATTGTGGATCCAAGTAAAATGAAATCCTTGACAACTTCAATATTTTCTCTGTTTATCGTGATGTTGCTTATTGGTCCAGGTGTGAGAATTTTTGTTTTCTTTATGTTGAGGTGTAAATCATACTGAAGCTTGTAGTATTTGATCTTCATCAGTAAGTGCTTCAAGTCCTATTCACTTTCAGCAAGGAAGGTTGTGTCAACTGCATATTGTAGGTTATTAATTAGTCTTCCTTCAATCCTGATGTCACGTTCTTCTTCGTATAGTCCAGTTTCTCAGATTATTTGCTCCGTGTACTGATAAAATAATTATGGTAAGAGGTTACAACCCTGATGCATGCCATTCCCGATTTTAAACCATGCAGTATCCCTTTGTTCTGTTCGAACAACAGCCTCTTGGTCTATGTACAGTTTCCTCACGAGCACAATTAAGTGTTCTGCAATTCCCATTCCTTGCAATGTTATCCATAATTTGTTATGATCCACACAGCCTTTGCATAGTCAATAAAACCCAGGTAAACATCTTTCTGGTATTCTCTGCTTTCATTCAAGATCCATCTGACATCAGCAATGATATCCCTTCTTTCATGTCCTCTTCTGTATCTGGCTTCAATTTCTGGCAGTTCCCTGTCGATGTACTGCTACAATTGTTTTTGAATTATCTAAACAAAATTTTACTAGTATGTGATATTAATGATATTGTTCTATAGTTTTCACATTCTCTTGGGTCATCTCTCTTTGGAATGGGAAAAATATGGATCCCTTCCAGTCAACTGGACAGGTAGCTGTCTTCCAAATTCCTTGGCATAGATGAGTGAACGTTTCCAGCATTGCATCCGTTTGTTGAAACATCTCAGTTGGTATTCTGTCAATTCCTGGAGTCTTGTTTTTCCACCAATGCCAATAGTGCAGCTTGAACTTCTTCCTTCAGTACCATCAGTTCTTGATCATAAGCTACCTCCTGAAATGATTGAATGTTGACCAATTCTTTTCGAAACAGTGACTTTGTGTATTCCTCCTATCTTCTTTTGTTGCTTCCTGCGCAGTTCAATATTTTGCCCATAGAATACTTCAGTATTGCAACTCGAGGCTTAAATTTTTCTTCAGTTCTTTCCACCTGAGAAGTGCCAAGCTTGTTCTTCCCTTTTAGTTTTCTAACTCCAGGTCTTTACACATTTCATTATAATACTTTACTTTGTCTTCTTGAGCTGCCCTTTGATATCTTCTGTTTATCTCTTTTACTTCATTATTTCTTCCATTCACTTTAGGTACTCTATGATCAAAAGCAAGTTTCAGAATGTCTTCTGACATCCATTTTGGTCTTTCTTTTCTTTCCTGTCTTTTAAATATCCTTTTGCTGTCTTCATGTATGATGTCCTTGATGTCATCCAACAACTCATCTGGTGTTCCATCATTATTGTTCAATGCAGCAAATCTATTCTTGAGCTGGTCTATAAATTCAAGTGGGATATACTCAAGGTTGTGTTTTGGCTCTCATGGACTTGAGTTAATTTTTTTTTTCAATTTCAACTTGAACTTGCATATGAGTAATTGATGACCTGTTACACAGTTGGCCCATGGTCTTGTTCTGACTGATGATATTGAGAACATTTTTTCTTTCCACAGATGTACTCGGTTAGATGCCTGTACATTCCGCCTGAAGAGGTCCATATGTAAAGTCAGGATTTATGTTGTTGACAAAAGGTATTTGCAATGAATAGGTCATTGGTCTTGCAAAATTCTATCATGTGATCTCTGGCATTGTTTCTATCACCAAGGCCACATTTTCCAACTACTGATCCTTCGTTTCCAGCTTTCATATTCCAATCACCAATAGTTATCAATGCACCTTGATTGCATATTTGATCAATTTCAGACTGCAGAAATTGGTAAAAATCTTCAATTTCTTCATCTTTTGCATTAGTGGTTGGTGCGTAAATTTGTATAATAGTTGTGATAACTGGTCTTCCTTTTTAGCATATGAATATTATCCTATCATTGACAGTGTTGTACTTCAGGATAGATCTTGAAATGTTCTTTTTGACAATGAAGGTTACATCACTTCTCTTCAATTTGTCATTCCAGGCATAGATTGAAAATGCCCAGTACCAGCCCATTTCTGCTAACTAATGCCTAGGATATTGGTATTCAAGCATTCCATTTCAGTTTTGAAAACTTCCAAATTTCCTCGATTTATACTTTGTATATTCCATGTTTTGATTATAATGGATGTTTGCACTTGTTTTTTTTTTTCCCGTTTTGAGTTATTTGCTGATGTGGCATGACTCATAATGAGAATGTTCTGGGTACATGGTGTTAATTTCTCGAAAGTATGAACCATGATTCACATGATTCTACATTCTCTCTGATGCCTTACTAGTGCTGTGTGTGTCATGGTTGATGTTCAATGAGCCCTTGGTAATTAATGAATTCCTTCATCTTTCTCTTTTATCTAAGCCTCCATTTTCCTCTTCATGAGATTTATTAACTTAATTCGGAGCACCACCTTGAGACATTCCATTTGGCTTTACCTGGAAATGAACAATTTTTGTGAAGAGGAAAAGTTCTGTAGCTTTTTTTTTTTTTTTTCCTGTTTATACTTTCTGGGAGATGGAGGGATTAACAATAATGTGGGACACATCATAATTTATTATTTGAATAAAATGATACCTAGTAGCTCATAAGGTACATCTTCTTGTTTTAAAGGTAAGGAAATTGAGGTGAGAGACATTAGGGGATGTGGCAGCTGGCTTAAAGCCTTCAAACTTTTTTAATTTTTTTATTTTAGCAGTGATATAGTTTCTCCTAGGGAATTCTGTCTTTAATGCTGGGGCAATTTTAGACTCGTGAAATCATAATTAGTTAAAATTTAAATTGTAGGGAAATAAGAGTATATTTTCTATAAACTACTTATGTGTTGTCAGCACTTCTGTGCCCTATCTGTAAAATGGGAGAGATCATCTTAATCCTTTAACCTGGTGGAATCATTGGTTGAAGACATGAAACATCCTTATTATAACAACAGGAAAACATAGGACACTTTCTATTAAAAGCAGGCTTTGCAGTAGGTCATTATATTTCAAACCAATAGTATGTCTTTGTAAATGGGCCTCCTACTAAAGCAAAAGACCTCTTTAAAGTGTTAAAAACAAAAAATACCACTTTGAAGGGACTAAGGTGTGCCTGACCCAAGCCATGGTGTTTTCAATTGCCCGATCTGCATGTGAAAGCTGAACAATGAATAAGTGAGACTGAAGAAGAACTGCTGCCTTTGAGCTATGGTATTGGTGAAGAATCTTAAATATAGCATGGACTGCCAGAAGAACGAACAAATCTATCTTGGAAGAAGTACAGCCAGAATGTATCTTTAGAAGGGAAGATGGTGAGACTTCTTCTTACATACTTTGGACATGTTATCAGGAGGGAGCAGTCCCTGGAGAAGGACATCATGCTGGATAAAGTAGAGGGTCAGAGAAAAAGAGGAAGACTCTCAATGAGATGGATTGACACGGTGGCTGCAACAGTGGGCTCAAACCCAGCAATGATTGCGAGGATGTCGCGGGACCAGGAAATGTTTTGTTTTGCTGTACATAGGGTCACTATAAGTGGAATCGTCTCGACAGCACCTAACAACAACTGAATCAAAGATTGTGCTGATGCAGTATGATGAGAGCCTCTTTCAGTTGCCCCCTGTGCTGCCAACTGTTTAGTCTGAGGCTATTTACACTGTCTTAGGTATAAATGATTTTATCTCTATTGCTGACAATGTTCAATGTCCTTTTTTTTTTTTTTTTTGATACAGTATTTGCTGAAGAAATTGAATTGATTCACCTAGTCTCTCTTCTGTAATTCCCCTTGTAGGTTAACCAGTTTCTTTCAAACACCCTTCAAGACAAAATATATATTGGTTTTCAAAATCTCAACAGGATCCGGCAATATGGGAATCAGTGCTGGCCAGAGTAATTAATAATTTAAGTTTATATAGATATTTTTCACAAATTCAAGTTCTAGTGGCGTTTGACTTTTTATAGTTCAATTTTTTTAACCACCGATAGTTCTGCTTTTTTGTAATGTACTTTCTTCAGATGTATAGGTGAAAGCAATGATTTATTTGTGTGAGGAAAGGAAGAAGCAAGGGAAATTAACTCCCTCCACCCACTGCCTCTTTTTAGACAATCAGTAATTCTTGTTCTCATCCAGGCTTTAATCATTTCTTATCTGGGTTATTGAAGACTTCTTGGTTTTCGTTTCTATGACCTCTCTCCTCACTAGAGAATTCAAAAACTTTGGCTAAGTACATCTTCCTCTCCCTGAAACCATATTACCATATTACTAGTCTTCAAGTGCCTTTCTGGCTTTCAGAGTTAAGTTTGAATTTCTTGATTGTGGTCAACCTAATGGAAACCAATTTAATTTTGTTCTACTCTGAAGTCAGAGCTCTTTTTAGTTATCCATTTTCTTTAAGTCGTCAAGAGTTTTCCCGATGGTTTTTTGAATGTGAGAAGTGACTTTTCAATCATCTTCTGTTGGCAAAAATATGAATCTTAAGTGTGAATATTTAGCCAAGAAACTATATAATATCTTTTCAGTGTGTACACAGTGTTTGTAATATTGCAAGTGACTCCCTGTAAACATCTCATTAGTGTTGTAAGATGCTTTTTCACATTTATCATTCATATTGGCATAACTCACATGGTTATGATGACAGCTTGGTGTCTATAATATATTCACGAAAGCTGCACTGTTTTGAATTTAAACTTCTTTCTCCCTGTTTCGTGCTCCTTTGGGAATACTTTTGCATAACATCACATTGCTCAAAAACAAGGGGCAGTTGTGTAGGTGACTAGAAAGATGAATCAAGGGTAAAAATGAAAGAAAGGGCAGAGTGGTGAGTCATACACCAAAAACATGGAAGCGGTACTCTGGAATAATAGATAATGGAGTAGAATGTTCCAGACTATACTAGGCTATCCTATGCTATTTGACCTACACCCACTGCTATTTCCCTCAATTTTTATTGATGGAAGTACTCTTTGTACATTTCTTATTCAGTTCTTTTATTAAACAAATATAATATGAGCGAATACCATGCTCCTGGCATTGTTCTGAGAATGGGGAGAACAACGTGAACAGGTAGACAAGGCCCCTCTCTAATGGCGCCTACTTTCTAGGGGAATTAGGGATGAGACTGAGACAGAATATAAACACATAAAACATGGATAATAATTCACATCGGGCTAAATGCCAAGAAGAAAATAAAAATAAAGGAGGATGATGCATCACAGAATAACGGGAGGGCTCCCGTAGATCATGTAGTCAGAAGAGGGCTTTTTAAATAGGAGAGGTATAAGCTGAAGCCTTGTTGATGAGGAGTCTGCTATGTGAAGGACTAGAGGTAAAGCATTTAAGGTAGGGGAAAAAGAAAGTGGAAAGGCTAAATCAAGCCTTGTGTTCAAGGCTGGAGCATGTTGAATGAGAGGGAGAATTACAGAAAATGAAGTTGAAGAGGCAGGCAGAGGCAGCTAAGATTTGTGGGCCATGGAAAGAAGCCTGGATCTTACTTTAGATGCAATTGTCGGAGATTAAAATAGAAGATACCAGTGATCTGATTTACTTTTTAAAGAGACGACCTTGTCAGATATGTGGAGGATGAATTACTGGAGGGAAAGAGAAAAATTAATGTGTACATTTCCATGTCCAGTTCTAATACCTGGATCCTTCCTGGACTATCCACCTAATTTCCCTATAATGAGCAAGAATGAACTTAATTCCTTTTGATTGCCAACATTTACAGGGCACTGCACAGTTACTCCCCATGTACCCAGTAGTGGCTCTTAAAACTCTTCCATGAATCTCTGTTAATTAAGGGTCAGGAGGTAGCTAAGGAGGCTTGGACTTCTTCTCACCCCTTTGCCTAAAACAAGAGCATGTCTATAAACTCTTCCTTTTATCTATTTCATTTAGTTATGCTTTGCTTCAGCTTGGTTGGGTTTAGGAGTATCTGACTAAAACCACCGGTTGTAGGATACTGCCGGTGGCATGGTGCCTGGGTGCCTTTCTGGTCTCTCTTGCCTCATACTCCCTGGCACCTCATGCTCAACCCCAATCCTCCATCCACAACCAAGTACATTTTTCGGAATACAACTTCCTGCTTTTTGCTCCTTGGTTTTATACATTCTGTTCCACCTGGCTAGAAACGCCTTTTCAGCCATTAAAACTCAGCTAAAACATTTCTTATTTTCTGACTATTAGTTTGCCCCAATCTAATATTTTGCATGAACCTCTTTATAATCCAATATTTAAGTTTTTAATTTGTCTCTATTTTATTCAGTTCTTTGAGGGCAGGACTGTTTTCATTTTTCCATCTTCTGTGTCTTTAAAGTACATAACACATAGGGGTTCAAAAATGTTATTGAATGGAACAATCAGTCATTTATTTAATGTGTAAGTAAGTAAAATATCTATTAGAAGTACAAGTAATCAAACTTTACTCTTAAAGGTTTGTGTTTGTATTGTCAGACCTGAATAGGGCCCTGCATCCCAGCGTTAAGTGGATCTATAAAATGAATGAATGAATGAGTGAATGAATAAATAAATAAATTTTAAAAAGGGATGTAAGGATTTGGTTCTTCATTATGCTTTAGTACTTATCCCTATATATAAAGTATTTGTTAAACTGATAAATATTAATTGAATGAACAAGTTCACACTATCCTTCATTCACTTATTCGTGTACTCAATCAGCAATTATTTCTTGAGTGGCTTCTGCTAGACATGGCATTTAAAAACTGGATAAGCAGATGGATGGCTGGTTAGATGATTAGAGAGAAGAATGGATGGATGGATGATTAAACGAATGAATCAGTTAATTGCTCAAAATCACAGAATTAATATGTAAGAGAGACTTACCCATACTCAGTTCTATCTAGTTATTTTCCGTACTCCATCCCAAATTCTAGTCTGACCCTGCTGCAGAGACTCCTATCTATGGTCTTTTATGCTTGTGAGTATATTTGTTAAGACATTTTCTAAAGAGGCCAGTTCACTTTGATCTACATCTTCTTAATATTCCATACATATCATCACTCACTTAACTACTTTTTTTTTAACTCCCAACTAAAAATTGAAGTTGTCAAGGGTTTCTTTTTACTTGGACGCATAATCAGTGCCATGGAAGCAGCAGTCAAGAAATCAGACCATGTATTGCACTGGGCAAGTCTGCTGCAAAAGACCTCTTTAAAGTGTTAAAAAGCAAATATGTCACTTTAATGACTGAGGTGTGCCTGACCCAAGCCATGGTGTTTTCAATTGCCTCATATGCATTTGAAAGCTGGGCAATGAATAAGGAAGACTGAAGAAGAATTGATACCTTTGAATTATGGTTTTGGAAAAGAATATTGAATATACTGTAGACTGTTTAAAGAACGAACAAGTTTGTCTTGGAAGAACTACAGCCAGAATGTTCCTTAGAAGTGAGGACTGCGAGACTTTGTCTCACATACTTTGGACATGTTATCAGGAGGGACTAATCCCTGAAGAAGGACAACATGCTTGGTAAAGTAGAGGGTCTGCGAAACAGAGGAAGACTCTCAACGAGGTGGATTGACACAGCGGCTGCAACAATGGGGTCAAGCATGCAACGACTGTGAGGATGGCATAGGACCAGGCAGTGTTTTGTTCTGTTGTGCATAGGGTCACTATGGGTTGGAACTGACTTGATGGCATCTAACAACAACAGCAATTCCAGTACACTTTCATGATGGAGGCACTTTTTTAATTCTCTATTTATCTATTATTACTGTATAAGATATATGCTTATTATTTTTAAATGCAGAGGGGAGTTCCACATTTAAGAAAACTGTGGTATAATCTTTACAGTTATCCATATATCATTATATTCAGATTTTCGTGTTCTAGACCTTCTTAATTTGAGATATATCTGAAATAAGAGAATTTGGGAACAGAGCAAAGGGAAAAATATTTGGAATTATTTAAAAGACACAACTTAACCGATCCAGTATTTTTGTTTAGAAGAAAGGAGAGAAGAAACCAAAACTTTCAAATAAAACATAATGGGGCTGATCCTAACCGTCAGATGGGAGTGAGTTGTTCACTTTCTGTAGGACCATTAACTCTTTCCAGTCACTAGAGTGTCATTTAGTGCATTGAAGCTGACAGGTAATAAACCCAACTTGAGCACAGGCATGGTGGCTTCCCTAGTGACTCAGAGGGTCCTGGCAGGTTTCCAAGACTGTGGGAGCTCAAAGAAGAGGGGATGATCAGCCTGATCCCAGCTTTATCAAAGAAACTGTACCTGTCTGACTACAGTTGGGCAGATATGTCTCCCTCCTGTAAGAGCCTACTTCCCAGATACATAATGTTTGCAGATGATGACTTGAGGCTGGTCAGTATTACCATTTGAAAAGAGTAATATGAAAGGTCTCCATTATTATAAATATTTTTTATTAAGAACAAAACTTTGGTCCATTTTTATTCACTTTCCACTGTGCTTTGTTATATACAATATCATTCTTTTTTTTTTTTTTAATTTGACCAACATATTTTAAGTACTTTCTATGTGCAAGGCACTGTTGCAAAACCATTTTGGGAATGTGGAGATGAATATTCTTCACTTAAGTGGTCTTAAATCTAGTTGGAACAATAAGCCATTATGCCTGTATGTAATAAATAAATAAATACATGTGTTAAATGACAATAATCCACAGATGTTTCCTAGGTATGGATGGGACTCAGAGCACTGTTAGAAAAGTGAAGCATCAATAGGAAACAGAAGTAACTTTCTAAAAAAGATAAAAAGATGAGACTTGCTGAGGAATATCATGGTGGTATTACAGAGAAAAGGAAGACATTGTCCGCTTTCCCTTTAGAGAGCTATAAGGTACCAGGGGAAGATATCGGACTAACCCCCCAAAATCAAACATTTTTACAAGGATCAGTCTCATACATGTGATATTATTTCTGGAAGAATGGAAGGTGATGACCTCAGCTTATATGCTTGAAAAAAGTTGCAGGAGAAGGAATACAGCCCCTCCAACCTCATGAGAGGAGTGAAAAATAAATAATCACCTACAAATTTAACAGTATACATTATTTAAAATTCTTTGTGAAAATTGTACATAATTTTTGGCATGCTGCTACACATTAATTCATTTTCTATTTCAAAAATAGAAAATGACTTTTTGTCATTTTCATGCCCATGGAAGTAGCAGTCAAGAAATCAAACAACATTCATATTGCATTGGAAAAACCTACTGCAAAAATAAAACCTTTTTAAAGTGTTACAAAGCAAAGATATCACTTTGAGGACTAACGTGCACCTGACCCAAGCCATGGTATTTCCAGTTGCCTCATTAGCATGCAAAAGCTGGACAATGAATAAGGAAGACCAAAGAAGAATTGACACCTTCAAATTATGGTGTTGGCGAAGGATATTGAATATACCATGGACTGCCAGAAGAATGAATAAGTCTGTCTTGGAAGAAGCACAGCCAGAATGCTCCTTAGAAGCAAGGATGGTGAGACTTCGTCTCACGTACTTTGGACATGGTATCAGGGGGACCAGTCCTTGGAGAAGGACATCATGCTTGGTAAAGTAGAGGGTCAGCGAAAAAAAGGAAGATGCTCAACAAGATGGACTGACACATTGGCTGCAACAGTGTGCTCAAACATAGCAATAATTGTGAGAATGGCACAGGACCAAGCAGTGTTTTGTTCTTGTACATAGGGTCTCTATGAGTTGACATCGACTTGATAGAACCTAACAACAACATTTCAGAAACACCTGTTATTTACAAAATGCCCAAGGGGCAGTGCAGGGAGAAATTAAACAAACATGGAAATATTTCACTAAACAGTTATCTGAGAGATTCATGAAAGAATATACTGAGAAGGCTACTGCTTATGTAATGGAGGAAGAAAAACAATGCAGCAAAGGGCCGGACGCCCTACATTTCAAGAAATCAGACCAGGACACAGGAAGTCTCACTTCTGCTAACAGCATGTCTGTTTTACTGTTTCTAGTC
This sequence comes from Trichechus manatus latirostris, assembly GCF_000243295.1. Lineage (NCBI taxonomy): Eukaryota > Metazoa > Chordata > Mammalia > Sirenia > Trichechidae > Trichechus > Trichechus manatus. The sequence continues at coordinate 831,911 of NW_004444128.1, read as the reverse complement.
TTAATGCTATTTATTCTCCCCTATTTTTAGAAAATTTTTGGAAAGGTAGTTGGCAATATTCACTAATATTTGAAAATAACATTTTCGGAGTTTCCACAGAGAGCTGGGCTGAATCCCAGTTTTTAGAATGCCTTTTCCCATTATAGAGCTTTGGAGAACCTGCAATTCTCTTCTTCTTTTCTCTCTTTGGTAATGGAGTTCCTGTGTAGCATTAGATAAATCACACTTGTTCAGTTTTCTTTTTCTCCTAATCCATAGTGATGTAGACCTGTCAGTACCTTATGGTCCTGTAGAAAAACTTAATTGATGCACTGAGAGCATTTTGATAGTCTCAGATTAAAGGTCTTGTATATAGGAAGAAAAAATTATTATCAGCAATTATTCATCTAACCCTGATTAGGGATATAAAAAATTAAGTCATTGAAATCTTAAAATGTCATTTTGAAGAAGTTATATTTGTGTTTGCTTCCATAGTGTTATGTATGCCCTTTATTTTTCCTTTTTGCTAAAAGTGTCATTATAAAAATCGGTCTGAGTTGTGAGCCATTCCTAGGGGAAAATTAATTCCCTGTAGTATCAGAGGAGTTTACTTTGCAGTTACAGTGGGGTTGTCAATAGAGGCTTCACAGAGGAGTTGTTATTGAGCTGGGTCTAGAAGGATAGATGACAGACAGACTGGGAATTCAAGGCATTGTAAAAGGTATGTGTGAGGAGCCAGAGTTATGACAGTTTTAGGAATGGCAAGAAGTCCAAAATTGCTGAAATTATGGGAAAATGGCAAGAGACTAGAGCTTGGAAATACAAAGTAGATGTATGACCAATATTAAAAGCCTTGCTAATAAATTGAGAGTTTTTTTCTTTTGTAGGCAACTGGACCTCAACAGAAGTAGTTAGAGATATGATTGGGTTTTTATTGGAGAATGTTAAGTATAATGACAGTAAAATAAGTGAATTAGAGTAGCAATAAAGAATCCCCACTCAAGAAAGGAGTTAGGAGGCTAGTGCTGTATTCAGTAAGGGCTTGATGATGATCCTCTAAACTAGAGAAGCAAGAGTCTAAATAAAAGAGAAAGAACAGCAAATGGGAGGTATTTACAAATAGCCAGAACAGATTGGATTGAGTGACCTTTTGGATATGGAGGTGAAAAGATGTCAACTTTGAGACTATAATGCAAAGATCACTCAGCTCGTAGCTACAATTATCTACTAAATTTACTTGCCTAGATATGAAAATATTAATAAAAGCAAGAGAGACATACGGCTCAATTCTGTTGCCAACGGAACATCAACAAACAACTCAGTTGGACCAGATGTAAAATCACCTGGAAATAAATCTAGTGAGCCAGTTGTGACTGTTACCATATTTTCCTAGTTCTCTTTCTCGTCTGCACACATCTGTCATTCTGTACTGTTGTTAAACAAAACAAAAAATAAAACAAAAGATTAAAAAAAATGGAAGACAAACATTTCTGGTAGGGTAAAAGCCAGTGCAATTTTTTGTCTTTTCAAATAATTTCGGTAATTGAAACAGCTTACACGCTAATGAAGCGACGCATTTCACAATTATTCCCATAATTAACAAAGAACAAATGATAATCTCAATTTCTCCCATTGCTGAAAAGAAGAAATGTCAATCTGGGGGCTGGAGAGGGTAGAGAACATTATACCTACCTCTCTTTTCCCTCTCTTTTACTTCTGACTTCATATATCTGAGAAGATTATTTTTCCTTCTAGCCTAAATATTTATAAAATATTGCTTTTTAATTTTTGATCTGCTTTCATATTGTTTCACTATTTTCATTAAAACTCTTAGTCAAGGGTAAGAGAGACACAGAAAGGAGACTTGACTTTTGCCACATAACAATTCAGAAAGACATTTATGGAGAACTTAGCTCTGTGGATTTCCAGACCAGAGGGCTTTTAACCAATAACAGCTGAATAAAGAAGACAGTATTCACTGTGCAGTGAATGGGCCCGTTTAAATACACTAATGTTTGGATCTGAATGACAAAAGAACCAGAGGATGTTCATTTTTTCCCTCTTTCTTCAAGCGTTGATTGGATCACAGAGTAACGTCAATGCCCTCTCCATCATGAAGATGTCAGTGGCATGAAATGATCCTTCCTAAATTTCCTGCCAAAAAGCCCTAATGGCACTCACTGGAGAGTCATATTATTTACTTTGGACCAATGAAGATATAGTTGAATTGGTCATTTAAAAGATAAAGATTTTTCTTTAAGTTTTCATTTGATCTTCAAAATTTATCAAACTTTGAATCTTACTCCATAATATATTTATTTCCTCAGACTATGAGTAAAATTGATGTGCCATTAAGATGGACATGTCTGTTCTGTAATTTCACATAGCTCCTGGGAAGCTGAAGATTTCTGATTTGGGGTAAATGAACTCCAGTTTGAAAATAATGGTAATGTTTCACTGCACTGCAGAGTTTGGTAGACCACTCAGAGGCTGAACATCAGGCCTGATGGATGACCATGGGAATCTGGCATACCTTGTCCAGCCACTGCTGTGTTAACATGCCCAGTTTTTGATGTGCATCTGTTGGTATTTCTGAATACACAATTATGTAGTTATGGGATTCAGGTTATGATTTTACTTACTTTAAACCAACTTACAAAGAGGTAATTTGATTCTATCACTCTTTGCTGGCACGCCAAAATACAAAACAAACAGAGTTTCTTTACAAAAAGCAGAATATGAAAATTATAAGCAAAACAGGACAATGCTTCATTGACTTCCTGCTTTCTGAAGGAAATTGTATAAACTCACTAGCCCTCCCACCACCACCACATTTCCTCCTACTCATCATTCACTTCAGAAACTCAAGGAGCAGTTCAAGCTGAGCTGTTCCATGATTTCCGTTTAAACGCTGTGCTTTTCTCACTGTGGAGCTTGTTCACTTAGAATGGCTACTTCCCATCACTGGTTTAAAGCCCACATATTCTTTGATGTCCAAAAACAAGTGCAAAGTTCTCATTAAAACAATTGCTGATCCACCTGTTGGAATTACCTTTAATTTCTTTGGAATTTATTAACCATTATCTAGAATAATAACTATTTATCAGTATGATATAAAACCAAAGCCAAACAAGTTGACAATGAGTCAATTCCAACTCATGGTGACCCATGTGTGTCAAGGTAGAGCTGGGCTCCATAAAGTTTTCATGGCTAATTTTTCAGAAGTAAATGTCAGGTCTTTCTTCTAAAGTTCTGAGGAACCTCTGGGTGGACTCAAATTGCCAAACTTTCAGTTAGAAGCTGAGCTGAAGTCTGGAAGCCAGACAACTGAGAGTTCTCATCTAGTTTTCCTATTTTCTATCTCTGTGACCTTGGGCAAGTTATTTAGGATCTTTGGGTCATATTTTCTTGGGAAATAGGAATAAAATATAAAATATTTATTTCTTCTAAAGTGAGAATAATGATGGTACCTAAAATTTAACTCATGGGTTGTTGAAAATGATGAATTATTATTCTTAGAGTACTTACACTAGTGACTGGCATGCAGTAAGTAAATCATATTATGTTATAGTTTTTATATTATTCTATCATATCATATGTATGTTTGTTATTATTAATATACTGTGATGACATAACTTATCTTTCCTGCTGGAATATAAGCTCCTGATGTACAGGGCCTGCTTACTTCATTTTCATGAATTCTTGTTGATTATGGCCAGGATTTTCAAGTAGAAATTACTTGAAAAATATTGTTAAATGGATATGTTCATTAGTCAGAAAACTACAGATTATATTTAATACAAAGTAGATAATAATACAAATTTTCTTTAATATTAATTTTGGAGTAAAAACTTGGGTTGACTTGGGCATTAAGGGCATTAGAGACAGAATGATCTGCATTTGAATTCTAGATCAAGGTTGCTAGGTGGGTGACTTTTGACACATTAATATATTGACCCTAAGTTTCTTCATGAATAATAGAGCTTATGCCATCTAAATAAAGATGCTGTGAGGGATTTATTGGATAATATATTCCAAAGGGACTGACATATATTAGACATTGAGTAAGTATTTCTTTGCTCTTTTCTTAATGGCAGGAGAGAGAAGAATAGCTCAATAAAAAAAAATAAAATTAAAACTTTAGCCTTTTTTCTATTTAGTGAGCACCTTTGAACAGTTTATAATCTATCTTAGTGCATAATGTTATATGGTATATGTTTGTAAATGGCTTCTAAATTAAGTCACCCAACACCAAATTTCTTGACTGAGGAGCAATGGCAGTCATGAGAATGGGATTCAATACAGTGCCAGATTGCATCAGACATAACTCTGGCAGATGTCACTGGGGCTTAACATTCAATCACATTAAAATTTCAAAAACGTACTAAATTTTACACGTGTTTTCAGTAGCAACAAAAATAGAATATCCTGAAACTAAGGAAATCATGTGACTACCCTGTCTTTTCCAGCGAAGTTGTGTTGTTTTTCTTAGGTGCCATCGAGTCAGTTCCAACTCATAGTGACCCTATGTACAACAGAAAGAAACACTGCCTGGTCCTGCACCATCCTCACAATCGTTGCTATGCTTGAGCCCATTGTTGCAGCCACCGTGTCAATCCATCTTGTTGAGGGTCTTCCTCTTTTTTTGCTGACCCTCTATTTTACCAAGCATGGTGTCCTTCCTCAGGAACTGATCCCTCCTGACAACATGTCCAAAATTGCTTAGACAAGCCAGATCATAACTGAATTGTGCTTAAAGGGGCATAGCAGATCACTTCTTATTTTGAAAAATGTTGACTCTTTTTCTGAATTGTAAAACATATTTACAGTTGTGGCTCTCTTTTAGTGTTCTCAGTTTGCTGATAAGAAAATGGACAAGTCTTAGGCTTAGATATATCAATGTTTAGAGATGATAGTGTGTCACAAGGGACATCTATTTCTTGTGTAACATGAGATCAATGGAGAAGGCATGTTTTTGTAGAAAAGAGGGTCAAAAAATTACCACCCACATGCCAAACTTGCCCGTTGCCTGTTTTATTTTAATGACTGGTGAGATAAAATTGTTTTTTACATTTTTAAACAATTGGGAGAAAAAAGAATATTTTGTGACATGTGAAAATTATATGAAACTCCAAAATCAGTATCTCTAAATAAAGTTTTATTGGAAACAGAGCCATGCACATATATTCACATATTTTCTATGCCTGCTTTTGCACTACGATGGCAGAGTTGAGTAGGTGGGACACCGACGTTACAGCTTGCTAAGTCAAAGATATTTATTCCAAAGCCCTTTACAGAAAGATTTTCCAACTTCAGATGTAGACGGATGGGAGAGTATGGGAAGGAGAGTGTAATACCTTCAATCTGTAAGGCCTTCGGGGTGAAATTCAAATGATCGTTTAGTGACAGAAACAACTTTTAAAAGGAACATAACAACAGTCTCTTGAAGAAGTCCAACTTTTTCCCAGGTTTTTAAAGGGTCTTGTTAGTAAGAGCAGAGTGCCTTCCGCATCTGATTTAGCTGAAAGTTCTACATTTGACAGGTGTTTTTCCTTTCCCACCCCCACACTATGGAGTTAGTACATTATTTGTCTTCTCAGCATCCAAATACAAATGCAAAACATGAAGATAAAACGTATACTGATGAGCAGCTTTCTTGGAGAAGTGAGAGTAAAGAGTACATAGGAAACCTTAATTTAGCATCCACAGCTGTCTTTATCAAAAGTGATGCCCCAGGCATCAAATTTGACAGTTGTTGTGTCTGACATTGCTATTTTTATCTGTGCACATGAAGCAAGAATATGCGCTGATCAGGGATACAAGGAGTTGTGCCATTACAGATTGCGATGGAAAATACGTTTGGTTTAATGACCCTTGGTAACATTGTCAGAATTGGATAAACTAAAGGTAAGATGTTACTGTAATCATAGGATATTCCATTTAAAGTTGTTTTTGTCAATTTTGTAGAACTATAACCAGTCTAACTAAGGAAAGTAATCAGTCAAAATGACTATTTGGTATCATGTAGACCAAAATGTTTAAATAGATTTCTACTTGTGAACCAAGCATCATGTTATTCATTCAGCTTTTGCTTCTAGGTGCTAAAGCAAAGGCAGAGAGGGTAGAGTGACCTGGAGAAGGTGGATACAGTTTTGTGGGGTAAAGTGGAACTCTTACTAAGCCTTGAAGAGTTTACAGATTTATTAACCTGGAAGAGAGGGTTCCTGGATCAGGGAAAAGCATGAACATTGTCAGGGGTGAAAGGAACTTAGTGTAGTCAGAAGTCAATTTAATTAATGCAAATCTTGTTTATTAAGAGAACTAAGAAAAAATGGATAAAAGTGTAAGCTGAGGTAGTGGAAGTTCTTGAGAGTCAACAGAAGAACTCAAACATATTTGAAATTACAAGGGAAATCATAGTAGACATCTGATCAAAAGTGAGGTCTGATAAAAGCAGTGTTTTAAGTCAGCAGGAACAGACTCCAGAGGATTAGAGATGGGAAGGAGAAACTAATATTTGGGAAGACTAACATTTGGGGAGCACATATGATTGTGTTTTCTATCTTACACTTGTTATCTAAGAGTAGAAATCACCATCAACAGATTCAAATCCAGAAATGTGTGACTTAAAAAGCCCAGATATTTTCCACCACATGGCTTTGCCAGGTTGACTCTCTGAATATCCAAGAGGCAAGTCTATATGCTCACCAAGCCCTTACTGACCCAGCCTCTCCTCTTTCCCATTTCTCCTGCCCTCTATGTCAGTAGCTATGGTTGTGACTGAGATCTTCTTTCCGATCCCCTTCTGTTTCCTCACTTTTGCAGTATGTAATAGAATTTTAGAGAATATGTCAGTCTGTGCTCTGTTTTGAGTTGTGATCTAGTTGATTTTTGAAATATCCCAGGAGACCCTGCAATCTTGGTCTAGATTGAGTGTAATTAGGGTCAAATAAGAGTTCGATCCAATTGACATTTCAGAGGCACATCCAGGAAGACTTGCAGAGAGATGGGAAATGAAGAAAAAATGAAAGCACAGATAAAGAACTTCTAGAAAAGCTCACTGGAAATATGAAGGTTTCATTGGCAGAAGAACTAGGATATTTTGGAAAGGGAGTTTTATTTGTCAGGAGCAAAATGAGGAGTTTATTTTGGGCACAAAGGATTAAGCACCAGACTACTAGCTGAAAAAGTTAGCAATCTGAACCCACCCAGAGACACCTTAGAAGACAGTCCTAGCGCTCTACTTCCGAAAGGTCACAGTCTTGAAACCCTACGGAGCAGTTCTATACGACACGTATGGGGTTGCCATAAGTCAGAATTGACTCAACACCCACTAACAACAACAAAAACAACAGTATTTTGAGCACACTTAATTGAAATGACAGGAGAATGTTCAGATAGATCCTCTCTGTAGTATAATAGGTCTAGAGTCAGAGTGCAGGGTCATAGATGCCACTTTGGGATTTACTCACTTGGTGACAGCAGTTGAATCTACCATTAGTGATGACTCCCTTATTTTAAGTGATTGTCTTAGGCTGGGTTCTCTAGAGAAGCAAAACCAGTAAAACGTATAAATACATATAGAGAGAGATTTATAGCAAGGAAACAGCTCACATGATTGTAGAGGCTAGAACATCCCAAGTCTTTGGATCAGGGTAGAGGTCTCTCCCAGGAGCCGCAGAAGCTGGCGAGCCCAAGATCAGCAGGTCAGAGAGCAGGGCTCCCGCTCACAGGTTGTGAAAGTTGATGAATTCAAAGATCGGCAGGCAAGACCGCAAGGTTTCTCCTAACTCACATAGCTGCAGGGACTGGCAAACCCAAGATCTGCAGGTCAGAGAGCAGGGCTCCGCTCATAGGCTGTGAAGATCGACGAATCCCAAGTTCAGCAGATAAGCTGACAGCTCAAGTCCCAAGAACCAGAGGCGAGATGACAGGAGGCAGCTGCAATATCCAGAGAGAGCAAAAAGCCAGAACGTCTGCTTATATTCAGATTCAGGCCACACCCCCAAGGAAACTCCCTGTCATCTGATTGGCTACTCACGGCGTATTCAATCATGGGAGTGATCACATATAAACACTGAGAATCATGGCCCAGCCAAGATGACACACAATCTTAACCATCACTGAGATAGATGATAAAGTGGAAAACACTGCGGGGAATCAACATCCAGATAATCAGAAGAGGGAAGAGGAGTAGTTAGAGGTGTAGTGAGGAATTCCACAGATTGAGCTTATTGATTTACTTGATATATGTATCATATCTGTTTGTTTTCCAAATATAGAACTAAACATATTTTGTCTCAAGGTCAACATTTGTGGCTTCCTTTTCAAATTCTTTCCCCCACCAAACACTTGGCAGATTACTCTGGTGATGAGGGCTTCCATTTGTTTAGATGCATACTAAAAAGGAAATAATAACAGCTCACATTGACATGGTGCTACCCAATTTAAGTAGACTTTCATTTATTTTATAGCTTTTAGTGTATATAATAACTCCATCAGACAGGTGTTATAGTCAATATTTCACAAATGAGGGACGTGAGATTAAGAAATGCAAAGTGGGAAGACTTTCCAGTACTGAAATTCAATTTTAAAATCAGAAGAAAGGAGCAAACAAAATATATGAAGGTATGATGCAAACCAGGGCTATTTTCTAATCTTACTAACAAAACTTCTAAACGTTGCTTGCTGTAGTGGTGCTGTTGAATAATCCTCCTGATATTATTATTTGCAAAGTAGCTCATATGCAAACATCTGATAATTTTCCCTGAAACAGAATAAGTAAGTTCATCTTCCTTTTTAAAAACAGCCCTATAAAATATGCCTGTGTTCTTGTACAGTTATTGTGACTGAATCATTCCTTGGCCAATGTCATGATTTTATTGCCAAATCTTTTCTTTTTTTTCATTTAGTTTTGTATTGGTTCCAAGAAATCTGTATGCAGTATACGTCTGAAAGTTAAATAGCCATCTTTTTGATCTTTTATATTTTGCTCTTCTTTGAACAAAAGGCTTATCTTATGGTCAAATCAGTTAGAAATCTGCATATAACAGTATGAAACTGTTATATTACTGACATGAGCATAAAAGATACTGTGGAAATATTCACTGATTCTATTACAACTGCTTAGGGAACAGAAATTAGATTTGAACTGTAATGAGTTTTTTTTCAGGATTATGGGGTTTATTAGGTAAGTAACAGGTTACGATGAAGATTCAGGAACACTCAGTATACAGTTCTTCAATCAGGACAACCTCTTCTGTGCTCACAAGCAGGTCTCTTCCTGGCACTTGGCCCCTTGGCCACTTGGCCTGGCCTCTGCCCTGCTTGGGCAAGTGTTACAAAGCTCTTTTAGCTCTGCTGATAAGTGCCCAGAGGCAGCCCACTCCACCAGTAAGCCTTGGCCTGAAGGCGCTTACAATGAATATTTTTATAAGCAGGTGCTAACAACAGTTTTTGTTAGTATTTGAATGTGTGCTGAATTTTCCCTATTTTAGATGTGCGGTTTTTATCTTAACAAGTTATGTCATTTCTGCCTTTGTTCACTTTGCAAGAGGTATTTTTGTTGCATTAAAAAAAATTTTTTTCTTTATCATTTGTGTGTGTGTGTGTGCAGGCACACACCTACAACATATTTTTGTAATTTTATTTAAGGAATTATCAAACACTTAAGTGAAAAAGGTATCTTTGAAATACATCATTAAATCTTAGAGTCAAAATGGGTTTTAGAGAGCATGCTGTTCAACTCGCTTATTTTACAAATGAGGTTTTTGAGAAGGAGTAAAAAGTAGGATAAATATATGAAAACCCACCATGAAAATAAATCAGTTTGGCCCATTAAGTCAAAGAATATATTAAGGTTAGAAAGAAATCTAGAAACTATTATTGGTTGTTTTGTTGATAGGAATATGTGTGTGTGTTATGCACAAAGAATATTTGTGACATACTAAAAATTTATTTGTTGTTTATCTAAAATTCAGATTTAACTGGGTATCCTGTATTTTATCTGACAACCCTACACTTCAGTCTCATGAAACTCATGGAATTAATTTGATAAGCCTACGCTTCACAATCAGCAGCCTTTAGAAAAAAGCACGGAATTTGACTGAAGTAAAATTGCATTCGCAGGCAAATTTTCTATTTCTGCCGAGGCATCAGAACATTTCAGATGGATCTACTGACTCTGATTTCATTTGTCTAAGTAGATAAATCTTTGGTATTGAACTTGTCTCCACCAGCATGACAGATCTTCTCCCTGATTTGATTTGCAATCCCCCACCCACTCCTAAGGAAAAACAAATACTTAAACAAAAAAAAGATGAAGGTAATCCAGGTCATTTTGTTTTAATAAGACTGTCCAGAACCAAGTTTGGCAAAAATATCTCCCTGAACTGACCATTTCCTCTTTTCTTTGATTTATTAATTTGAATTGACTTCTGGAGACATTGATGCATTGGAGAAGTAGATGATCTTTTACATGAGAACATAATGGCAGCATTATCTGATTTCACACATCTGTTCCTGACTAATACAAAAAGTTTTTTTGTTATTCATTCTCATAAAATAGTTTAAGAGAGTATGACAAAAAGATTAATCACTAAAAAGAATCCAAAAGTGTAGGTCATATCTATATATAGAGAATGACACACCCCATTAAGTGGTCATTTCTATTTACCTCAGATTAGTCCTGAAAAAAGTCGCTATAATTGGAATGAACGAATTTTGTGGCTTAATTGAAGTAAACACTGCGTTAGGAAACAAAACTTGCAGGCTTGTGGTTGTAGGATCCCAAGCACATACCTGGAAGTAGTTTCAAAATAGTTACCATTTAGGCAAATTATCTTAGAGATCCATCATAAAGGCTGAAGAATTTGGCAAGGAATATTGACAATGCTTATTTTGATTTTGGATGCTAACACTACCATGTTGAGCTCCTACTAGGGGTTTAGAGAGTACTGTCTAAGCACTTTAAATACATTTTTCTCATCTTCATAAAAACAGAACATAATTTGGTATTATTACTTACCACTTTACAAATGAGGAAATGAGACTCTGAGTCTAAGCATCTCAGTCAAATTGATGACTGTGATTATCGGCCCTGAGTCACCTTCTGACTGCAAATCCTAAGGAATTATTCATGTTAATGTAAGTAAACTGGATAATGTCACTTTCTACTGGTGCTCTCGCCTTCTATTTATGTCTTTGCTGTACATTTTTCAATGTGAGGTTTATAATCCTCTACATGGCTGTGCAGCATTTAGGAAAATATACATTCAAGTAAATAAAGTAACACAACTAATGGCTTATAAATGTTCCTAAACAAAGACCCTGAATAAAGATTATTTCTAATTTGCATACGAATTGGTTGCATGCAAATGAATGTTCCTAAGGCACTTAAAGATCCGTTGTCCTTTTAAGTAGGTTAACCATTCCTTCATGTATTTTACATCGCCTAGCTTACATTCTCTTCCTTTTTGATACAAAGGTAACATTTCAAAAGCACTGGACCTGCATCCCAGGGCTCTACAAACCAAAAAAAAAAAACCAAACCCATTGCTGTCGAGTGGATTCCGAGTCATACCAACCCTGTAGACACTATAGGACAGACTAGAACTGTCCCATAGGGTTTCTAAGGAGCAGCAGGTGGATTCGAACTGCTGACCTTCTGTTTAGCAGCCAAGCTCTTAACCACTGCACCACCAAAGCTCTCAGGGATCTATAACTACCATTATTAGTTTGCAGTTGGATCTTGGTCTTTTCGGTGAATCTCCTTTCCTCTTGGGGTTTCCACTTTCTCACCTGAAAAGTAAAATATTGGCAGAAGCAAGAATTCCTAAATGTTTTTAAAACCCTGGGAACGTTTGTTTAAGCACGATTTCAGCAAGCAACTGAATATATAAAACAGATTAAAGACAGAACTGTTCTGATGGAAATGTGAGTAGGGGAGGCTTCACTTTGAGTTCCCCTGGGAGTACCTCTACACACACACACACACACACACACACACACACACACACACACACACACACACACACACACACACACACAGTGCATTTTGCAAACCTCCAACCTTGATGTGCTCTAAGACTTCTTCCACTGCCAACAGCCTATGAGCCTGTGATTCTTCATCTACATTATCATAAATTCCTAGTTAATGAGTCAAAATTAATGAGCTTATATGCCACTTGTACTTAGATTCCCTGTAATTCCATGTATAGTTACAGCGATTGATTTTGTATGCAATATATACAGCTTATGAGCACCCTTATTTGAATGTTTGCAATTGATTATTCCTTTAATTAAATTGTCTAGGTAATATAAATAAAATATCACTGTTGTTGATATAACTTCCTCATATTTATATCACACCTATCCTGTGGTACCTGGGTGCCTTGATATTACTTCAGTGTTTCAGAAAAATTTAAATTCTAAGCAGTATCAAATTCTAAATCTATGGTTCCCACGTCAATTATAATTTAGTCTCTTGGCCCATCTGGTTGTAGTATTTTCTATTACCGTGTAGATATTTATGCCTTAATATATATTTGCCTTATAGCCTAGTTATAATTCCTATGAGGACCATAACTTTCCATTCCATGATGCTTGTTTTAAAATTTTCAGCCATAAAATTGCATTAATATGTTTTCTGTTGCTGTTTCCTCCCTTTGTTTTAAAGAATATGTAATAGTTACGTGTTCGTCTTCTCCTCCTGCATAATAAAATGTATTCTAGAATGTGAATCAGGGTTATATTTGAAATTCTTGCCTTCATAAGTAAATATCTGAGATTAATCCTGAGTGACATGAGGGCCACCCTGCAAGAATAATTTTACATAGGTCACACGTAGGGCAGCACTTTCATTCACTCAGAAAATCTGTTGTCAAAGCAAATATTTAGAGAGTTAGCAATAAAAGTCCCTCTCCTCTAAGTTCTGCTGTATAGGTGAGGTGTTGTAAATGACCAAAAAGAATGCAAGCAAATGGTAAGAAAAATTGTGTTATTTATGAAGATAAGATTTAGGCCACTGCTTCTCAACCATTAATGGGCCTATGTATCCCCTGGGGATCTCGTTTAAATTCAGCTTCTGAATCAGTAGGTCTAGGGTGAGGCCTGAGACCTTTTTTTTTGCATTTCTAACAAAAAAAAAAAAAAAAAAAACCTAAACCCATTGCTGTTGAGTCGATTCCGACTCATAGCGACTGTATAGGACAAAGTAGAACTACCCAATATGGTTTCCAAGGAGTGGCTAGTGAATTCGAACTGACAGCCTGTTTGTTTGCAGCTGAGCTCTTAACCACTGTGCTACCAAGGCTCCATTTCTAACAAGTCTGCACAAATATTCTCAAATTTGCCACAACCCACAACAATCCCTGGTATGTTACAACTGGCTAGTTAAATGTACGTATTTGTCTACTTGGACCTTGTCATTCCTGCTAAGATTTTCAAATAGTCTACATTCTACCTCCATTTCAATCCCCCATCTAGAAGTTTCACAGGAATAAATAAACAGCCATAACCCAAACCAAATCCTGTAACCCATACAGTCAAGTGCCATGAAAAATAAACAAAAATGAGGCAGGACTCTGAAAGGTCATACATTTTCTGACCTTGAGCAGCACATAGAAATTCCTAAAAGTAAGTTAGAAAAAAAAGAAAAGAGTAAGTAAGTATGAAATATTGAGTAGATAACCAGTAATGTTTTGATTAGGTGGATCATGAAAGAAACGGAGACTGCCCATGGAGAGATCCCATTCTACATAGGAAAATGGCAGGGGAGGTGCAACAGAGGGAGGAATCATGCTGATAAGTCATTTCTCATCTCGCAATTAAGTTAAAAGCAAGAGACAAAATGGCCTGAAGAAGAGTAGGAGGCAGAATTGCCATCAGTTCACAATTCAGGGACACTGTGATCTAAGGGGCTCTTCCTTGAGTCACAGTAACATTCTGAATCCTGAAAATGGAGGGGAGATATATACCTAGGACAACATAAATAATAGATTAAGCATAAGGTGGGGTTTTCAACTTAACAAACTAATTCATTTGAAAAATGCCCAAGATCTCTCCCCTTGACCCCGTTTCTCATACTTTTCTTCGGGAAATGGGTGACTCCATTTAAAAATGAGTAATTATCAGAGTAGAAGAAAATGATCTCCTGTATAAAAACCTGAAAAAATGTTTAAGTAGGAAAGAAATCAATATAAATATAATATAGGTGAAGAACATATGAAACAGCAGGAGACCATCAAGGAAAGAGCGGGAGCGTTCAGACAACTAATTATGTATTCAAACCAAGACATTATCAACAGCATAATCTCACACAGACACAAACACACACATACACAGAATATATGTGAGCATTTAAAGGAGAGATTATAGGGTTAAAAACGAAAAACCAAACCCATTGCCATCGAGTCCATTCTGGCTCACAGTGACCTTATAGCACAGGATAGAACTGCCCCGTAGGGTTTCCAAGGAGCGGCTGGTGGATTCGAACAACCAGTCTTTCGGTTAGCAGCCTATGCTTAACCGCTGTGCCACTATAGGATTATGGGGCTCCAAAAAGAAATGATAGAGTAAATTTAAAGCAATGTATAGATGAAAGTCACATTAGAACAATGAAAAACCAGATGAACATGACTAAAAACACAGGGACATGGGAAGCAGCTAAGGGAGATCATACAAAATGAAATGAGAAAGACAAAAGATACCCTCCAAATGTCATTTACAGAGAAGATATGAATGAACAGCAAAAAACAGACATGAGAATAGAATAAATTAAAAAGGAGGAATCAATTAAAAAACAAATAGGTAGATAGATAGTAATGATATTTACTATATAATAAAGATTGATTTTTTATGATGTTATGAATTGAAAGGGCATCATTGCCCAAGAAATCCTCCAATGAAATTACCTAACTTAAAAATAAAAATAGAATCTATGAATATTATACTTAAAAATTATGCATACTAACATGATCATATAACAGATACAGATTTTGGAAATGCAAAGCTAGAGAATAGAGTGCCCAAGATCTCATTCTTGGATGGGGGAGGTAGGTCAGGGTGACAAAATCTAGCCACGTAAAAGAAAGTAAAGAATTGAGGGATGCAATAATCATACCACTATGACTGGGAATAAGGAGCTTTGGTGGCACAATGGTTAAAGGGCTCGGCTGCTAACTGAAAAGTTGGCAGTATGAATCCACCAGGCAGTTAGCAGGAGAAAGATGTTACAGTCTGCTTCTGCAAAGATTTATAGCCTTGGAAACCTCATGGGGCAGTTTCACTCTGTCCTATTGGGTCACAATGAGTCAGAATTGACTCAACAGTAGTGGGTTTTGGGTTATGACTGGGAATAGGCATGGGATTTTTAAAATATGGGACAAACAAAAAATAACTGAAAATTAAAGTTACAGATAGTGTAATTGTTATAAATCTTGAAAATGTATAATTAATAATATAGAGGAAGACAGTGGTTGGGAGAAATTTTATCATCTTTCATAACAAAGAATCAATAGTTGTTGTCTAATGTTAAAACCACTTTTGAATGACCTTCAGCAAAATTTTACTTGTGTGTGATATTAATGATATTGTTCAATAATTTCTGCATTCTGTTGGATCATCTTTCTTTGGAATCTCTTCTATGGCACAACTATAGATCTCTTCTAGTTGGTTGGCCAGGTAGCTGTCTTCCAAATTTCTCGGCATAGATGAGTGAGCACATCCAGTACTACATCCATTTGTGGAAACATCTCAGTTGGTATTCTGTCAGTGCCTGGAGCCTTGTTTTTTGCCAATGCCTTCAGTGCAGCTTGGACTTCTTTCAGTACCATTGATTCTTGATCATATGCTACCTCCTGAAATGACTGAACATCAACCAATTCTTTTTGTATAGTGACTCTGTGTATTCCTTCCATCTTCTTTGGATGCTTCCTACATCATTCAATATTTTCCCTGTGGAATCCTTCAATATTGCAACTCAAGGCTTAAATTTTTTCCTCAGTTCTTTCAGTTTGAGAAATACAGAGCATATTTTCCCTTTTGGGCTTCTACTCCAGGTCTTTGCACATTTCATTATAATACTTTATTTTGTCTTCTCAAGCCACCCTTTGAAATCTTCTGTTTAGCTCGTTTACTTCATTTCGTCTGTTTGCTTTAGCTACTCTATGTTAAAGAGCAACTTTCAGAGTCTCTTCTGAAATCCATTTTGGTCTTTTCTTTCTTTCTTTCTTTCCTGGAGGACCTGAATCACTTACTGATGAAGATCAAAGACTGTAGCCTTCAGTATGGATTGTGCCTCAAAGAAAACAAAAATTTTTACAGCTGGGCCAAAAAGCAACATCATGATAAACAGAGAAAAGATTGAAGTTGTCAAGGATTTCATTGAACTCAGATCCACAATCAATGCCCATGGAAACATCAGTCAAGAAATCAAATGACATATTGCATTGGGCAAATCTGCTGCAAAAGATCTCTTCTAAGGTGTTAAAAAGCAAAGATGTCACTTTGAGGACTAAGGTGTGCTAGACCCAAGCCATAGTATTTTCAATTGCCTCATATGCATGTGAAAGCTGGACAATGAATAAGGAAGACTGAAAAAGAATTGAGGCCTTTGAAATATGGTGTTGGGGAAAAATATCGAATATACCATGGACTGCCAGAAGAACAAACAAATCTAAGTACAGCTAGAATGCTTCTTAGAAGCGAAGATGGTGAGACTTCATCTCACTTACTTTGAACATGTTATCAGGAGGGACCAGTCCCTGGAGAAGGACATCATGCTTGGTAAAGTAGAAGGTCAGCGAAAAAGAGATACCCTCAATGAGATGGACTGACACAGTGGCTACAACAATGGGCTCAAGTATAACGATTGTGAGGATGGTGCACAGGACTGGGCAGTGTTTCCTTCTGTTGTACCTAGCATCACTACGAGTTGAAACCAACTTGATGGTGCTGAACCACAAGAACAATGTTAAAACCTGTGATTAAAATAATCACATATATCTTAGCATTTAAAATAAGCTACCTTTCTGAATGGGCGAATTATATTTTAGCTGTAATATTTCATATAGTGAAGACATCTTCCTGATTATCAGTGAAATCTCATAAATTTCACTTAAATTACTTTTTATTCTGTTAAGTTGAAGTAAAATTAAATAATTTTATGAATTTTATTTATATTTATTATCTATCTATCCATTGGTATTCCAAGGTGGATTGGTCTTGCGAAAGGTCCACCCTGAAGAGCAAGATTATTTTATCATTGACGTTGGTTAAAATTGATGGAACATGGTGATTTTCCTAATGTTTTCAAATACTCTGCAATCAGTGTAATTCCTTGTTACCTGAATCCAGGGTGGAGCATTCTCACAGCCCTTCTCTTTGTGCCTTGGATCCATCCATCCTTATACCTCCATTCATGCATAGAAACGTGTTACCATATATTACTGATGGATATTTCTGGTGGTACAGTTTGGAGACTAATTTTAGTTGTCTTTTTGTATTCATGCATAGTCTAGTCTCCTATAATGGTCCTGCCTCATGTTTCTATTAAAATAAAATCCTAATTATTTAATAAAGGAAATGAAATGGCATATTTTCAAGTGCCACAAAAATGAATTGGTGGTATGTTTTCTTCAGTGGGTGATCAGGTAAAATAAGCACTGGAATATAGGCTGATAATATAAACATAAATATATTTCTACTTATATTTTATCACATTCTTTTGGAATTTCTACATTAGGGTATGTTTTCAAATATGAGCTCTATATCAGTATACAGGTACATATACACGCGTGTATACATATATGTGTGTACATATGCAAATGTATGTGTTTCTATCTATCTAAACATAGATTTGTGGAGGCCTAATAATTGTTTTATTGATGGAGTCTGCCATCAAAAAACATTTTGGAGACTAGCATTTGTGTTATAAATGATATCATTAGTATATTAAGACCAAAATAATGTTTGTTTTCAAGAAATCTCTGTTCTTTAAACTATATTATTTTAAACTCTGTATTTTAAACAGTATTATTTGTCAGATTTTCTCTTTACCTTCACATCCTAAATTCTTGAATTTCAAAGCAACGTCTGCTATTATATCTCTGTAAATTGCTTATTTCTTCAAAAAAAGATTCATTTACATTCAAGTTGGAAACCAGGATAGATAGAGTTGCTACCCCCAAGCCTGGGCATTTTCTCTTTATGGATAATTCCTGTGACAAACGAATTACCTGAAAATTTCATTCCTATATCCTAACATGTAAATGCAGATGATATTTTCAATATTTGTCCCTGTGTTCCTTAAAAGACAAATTGGGATTTTTCAGATCCCAGATCTAAAAGATCAGGTGAAGTCAAATTTGTCTTGTTTCAGATTTTCTTTCTATATTAAAGTTTGGGTCTTGCCTGGGTCCCTCTTTCATTTTTATTTCTACTGGCCTCTCTGGTGCCCTGGTTTGGATACCCATGAATCTTCTTTTCTCTTTTCCAGTCAGGTTTTGCCACCTGTTCCCCTTTTAAATCATACTAGATTTGTTTCTACTAGATTGTTATGCCTTGGGATTAGAGATACTATATTTTCTCTCAAATTTAAATCTAAATGATTTAGAAGCATAGCATTACTGTAAGGTAATCAAAATGATTCTAATAATAATAATAACAATTATAGAAAACTACAGCTCATCAAAAGTAACTCAATAAGAAAAAGAAAACCTAATTATACCCATAGTCACCAAAGAAATTAAATTATTATTTTAAATA
>NW_004444128.1:755041-813067 GCF_000243295.1 Trichechus manatus latirostris | reverse complement strand
TCACCAAAGAAATTAAATTATTATTTTAAATATAGTAATACTTTGTTACCCAAATAATTCTCTCATTAAGACTCTAAAAGATTCTCTTATAGATCTTGATGTAATTACACTATGGCATATTTAAACTTGAATGAAAATTTAGCAAATGAAACGATTTAAAAAAAAAAAAGTGAAAACCCACTAAGAACATCTTTTCTTTGAAGAGAGTTCAAAGTCCTGATAAAGGTGATATGTGAGGATTATAATTGCTGGATGTGATTCGATTGCTTCACATACCAGCTACTAAGGGCCTTTGAAGTCTCCTCCAGTCTAAGAAACAAAAATGTCTATAAACTTTTATTAATTAAATTAGGAAACAGACATTTCAATTTATTTATTTTTTTTAAATCTTCAGAGAAGATAAGAAAGCTTTATCTACCACAAGGAATACTTCAACCTATACATAAGTGAATGTGTGATTTTATAACTTTGTCTTCACTGGTTTCTGCAGTAATTCTTTCCCAAATTGTTTTATCCAAAAACAAAGCCACTCAAAGTGGATAAATAAGCAACTCATTAGGATTAGATATAAATTAAGAAAGTTCTATATTTTTATAACCCATGAAAAGTCTATAAAATGTGCAGAAGTACTTACAGAATTCTTATAAAATGAAATAACTTAGAAAAGATGCCTACAACAAAGTCTTTTGTCAAAGGAAAGTAGGGACAAGTGATATATGATACTCCCAGGACTAGCTCATACAACTTTACATGCAGTCTGACATATTCTATCTTCACATATTGACCAGGGAGATGGCAGGATCCAGAGGATGACTCTAGGAGGCCTTTGGATAGTGCAGAGCCACAGACTGATCACACTGGACCCCTGAGCCACTGCTTGGAAAAAACTCACCATGGAGAGCTGCTCAACTGTCATGAACTCTGAAATAAACAAGAAAGAAAACTTTGTTGTTTTAGGCCAATGAAATTTTACATGGTTATATAAAACTGATGGTGTTAGTTACCCTGGCGAATAATATATAAATCAGGATGTACATTTATTTTTAATGGGGAATCTCTCTGTTTACTGGGTAGAATCCTCTCATTTCCAAGTCAGAAGATACTCTTCCCATGATTAAGATAGCTGGGAGAGTGAAAGATAGAGGGGTTTTGGTGAGCAAGAAGTTCAGACCAACCAGGCAGAAACGTTGGAAGGAGGCATGTCGTCTAAGTTTCTAGAGAAAACAATGATATAGCTCTATTGCACAGAAAGTGGTCCTTCTCAGTTGACTATTTGTCAGGTAAATCAGATCTTAGGACTAAATGGCAGCAACGTTTGCCTTTTTAGTCCTAGGTTGTTTGTTTGTTTGTTTTTAATGCTGATGACCTTCTTAAGTATACATTTAGGAATGTGCTTTGAATCAAGTTCAGAAAATCCAAGTGCATTTTGTTATATACAAGATGTATTGAGGTATGTGGCTGATCACATTCTTTAAAAACTCAGCGGTGTCAAAGAGTACAGCTCCACAATAACCACGTCCTTCCCCTTGTATTTGTTACCTAATGTTCTGAGTCAGAATTGATTCGACAGCAATGGTTTTCTCATGGATTCTCAACATGGCTACCAGCACTTCAGGCATCACACTAAAAGACATCATAAGAAGAAGACAGATCCAGCAGACTTTTTGCTTAAATCCCATTGGCCAGAAATGCTCTTACTATCTTTAACTGCAAGTAAGGCTGGAATAGAAGTTTTGTTTTTTGTTACTTGTTTGTTTTTAAATCATCCTGATCAATATAGTGGGGAGAGACAAGGAAGAAAAGGGATAGGATCGTTATTAAATGACCCAGCCTCCAATGCCTACCAAAGTGTGCTGGAATTACAGTTAAGTCCCTCTTTCTGTAGGCCTAAAGACTAGGATTGACACAGGGGCTGCAACGGTGGGCTCAAGCATAACAACGATTGTGAGGATGGCACAGGACCAGGCAGTGTTTCATTCTGTTGTACATAGGGTCACTATGATTCAGAGCCAACTGGACGGCACCTAACAACAACAAAGAATATCACACCTCCATTATACATTGATTTAGACAGACCAATTCCTATTTAAGAGAGTGCATTTAGTCAAGAAAAAAACAATGTATTGTTATTTGGACCAAGTCATTTAAACTCTGACAATGGAAAAGAGGCTGCGATACACACAGTGAAATATAACCAGGGAAACGAGGAGAGGAAAGGCTACTCCAGGGAGTTCCTGTGGGCAGAGGTCAGATAGGAGGGCTAATTTTGGATTCAGGTAACTTCCAGAAGAAACTAAAGCTGAAGGACTGGATTAGATATAACCAAGAGAACTGGACAACGTATTTCAAGGCTTACAGGGCGATTACAGCATGTTTCTATACATGACTTACATTGAAGCAGTATGATATAAAATAATTTGAGTAAACATTATAAGTCCAGCTAGCACATACTGAGCACATTAAGAAATACTCAGTAAATAATTGTTCCTTTCCATTCTCTTTTGCCCTTTCCAGAAGACAGAAGGGCAATCCTACCTTATGCCTCTTTGATTTCTGTTGTCCTGAAGAAGAAGGCATAAGATGGCAGCTTTGTGTCTAAAAAGAGGATGGTGTGGAAAACGTAAATGGCAATACCTACTACATGGCATGGTGAAAAGTCATGGGCTTTGGAGATGGAGAGATGTGGGTTCAAACACAGCTCTACAAATTGAGTCATCTGGGGAATTACCTAACCTCTCTAATCCATAAAATGTGAATAATAATGGTTCTTTGTATCATTGCTATGAACATTAAATTAAAAAAAGAAAAAAGAATGTATTATTTCTTCATCCATATTAGAGATCCAATAAATAATAGCTGTGAATGGTAGTTAGGGCAGGATGTAAAAATTACAACATATTGCTACTGGAGCTTTCTTTTTAATTTTCCCTTAAGGCTGATTTTATGAGTCTAGGTCTAACTTATTTGTTTGCATAGCATCTCAGGACCTAAGACAATTACCTTGAGTTACGGTACCCTCAAAATTTGTAACTATAGCTTCACCTGACTGCCCATGACAAAGACTCAGGAATTAACCAGGAGAACCACTGCTGCAGGTTTCAAACCTATAGGCTACAGAAATATGTCAAGCTCCATTTTTAAAAGTTTACTTATCCTTGAATAAGTGTGCCTCCTGTATTTTTTATACTTTGTGATCATCTTCTTATTAACAATATTTTTCTGGTGACCGTAATGATATTTTATAAAATGGATTATTAAAAATCTCTGTGAAATTTGCCTGAAGGCAAACTTGCAATTCAAGAATAACTAAAGTGACAGTTTAAGAGCAAATTATGTGAGCCAGAGCTGTACAGTGGGTTTATTGCTGCTCTCATCTCAGTACTCTGCAAAAAGAAAGTGATTCAGCTTAATTTTTCATCAAGTAGTATCTTCCCAGGAGGCATTATGGAAGAGTGGAGTAGCAAAGCATATATCAGCTTTCAAAAGTTATGGCATAAATAGCATATGTTATTTATATTTGTGTGTGTGTGTGCAAAAAAGAATGGACAAAGCTCACTTTTACTTCTTTGATATGATTTGAAAAAATCACACTATCTGTATTAACTGCTACATATTTGTTAAATGAAGTTTTCTTTTTCTTTTATTAAGATACTTTTCAAATTAATCTCTTAAAGATTATAATTTTTAATCCAGTTTACAATTTTATCTAGCCCTGTAGCTATTATCCCCTCCCCATATTTTTACCTCTTCTGAAATGTTATTCTATGTGAGTTACATTCCCAGGGAAATATTCTTTTCCCCACCCCTTTAATTTCACCGTAGAAATTTTAAAAAAGGAACATTGCCTTTTTTTCCTGAAAATATTGCAAGAATGTTGTATTTTAATCCAAAAGCCATATCTATATTTTATTGTTAGTCTAAACATTCCAGTATGATGATTTTCATAATGGCCATTCCTGATTATGGACAGATCTGTAATGATTTTTTTTTTCTTCTTTCATTCTATCCTCCTCATACATCCAGAGACAGAGCTATAATTGTACAATCACTCAAAGGCCATGTCTCCCTTAAGGCACAGATAAGCCCTCACACTATCACATACCACAATGTATTATTAAATCAGCTGGGTGACCTTGATAAAGATAATCAAAGCTATGAGTGCCTACTCTGTGTCAGGCACTGTAAGAAGTATTTTAGCCACAAGAGCTCAGTGAATCCCAACAGCTGTATCAAGTTGATAAAATTAATTTCCCCATTATATAGATGGGGGAAGTGAGGCAGAAAGTGATATGATACATTTTCTCATGGTTCTTCTCCTGGTGCCTCTGAAATTCAAACTCAGTTTTTGTTTTTTCTTGTCACACTAGAATCTTATACGTTAAGACAGACATATAGAAAGGAAAAAGTTTTCTGGGGAAATAAGACATACTTCTTAATCTCTCCTGAAATGACAAATTTAGAATCTCTTAATCATTGCCTCATAATAAATTCAGAGAAAATACATTGTTAGGTGCCATCGAGTTGGTTCCTGCTCATAGAGACCCCATATACAGCAAACACTGCCTGGTCCTGCACCATAAACACAATCGTTGCAATGTTTGAACACATTGTTGCAGACACTGTGTCAATCCATCTAGTGGAGGGTCATCTTCTTTTTCACTGACCCTCTACTTTACCAAGCATGATGTTCTTCTTCATGGACTGGTTCCTCCTGATAACATGACCAAAGTACACGAGACCAAGTCTTGCCATTCTCTCTCCTAAGGAGCATTCTGGCTGTACTTCTTCCAGGACAGATTTGTTCGTTCTTCTGATACTCCATGGTATATTCAATATTCTTTGTCAACACCATGATTCACAAGCATAAATTCTTCTTCAGTCTTCCTTATTCATTGTCCAGTTTTCGCATGCATATGAGACGATTGAAAATACCATGGCCTGGGTCAGGCACACCTTAGTCCTCAAAGTGACAGCTTTGCTTTATAATACTTTATAAAGAGGACTTTTGCAGCATGTTTGCCCAATGCAATATGTCATTTGATTTCTTGACTGCTGCTTCTATGGGTGTTGATTGTGAATCCAAGTAAAATGAAATTCTTGAAAACGTCAATCTTTTCTCTGTTTATCATGATGCTGCTTATTGGTCCAGTTGTGAAGATTTTTGTTTTCTTTATGTTGAGGTGTAATCCATATTGAAGGCTATAGTCTTTGACTTTCATCAGTAAGGGCTTCAAGTCCTCTTCGCTTTCATTGAGCAAGGCTGTGTCATCAGCATATTACGGGTGTTAATGCATCTTCCTCCAATCTTGATGCTACATTCTTCTTCATATAGTCCAGTTTCTGGAATTATTTGCTCAGCATACAGATTGAGTAAGTATGGTGAAAGGATACAACCCTGACACACACCTTTTCTGATTTTAAACAGTGCAGTATCCCCTTGTTCTTTTTGAATGACTACCTCTTGGTCTATGTAAAGGTTATGCATGAGCACAATTAAGTGTTCTGGAATTCCCATTCTTCACAATATTATCCATAATTTGTTGTGATCCACACAGTCAGATGCCTTTGCAAAGTCAATAAAACACAGGTAAACATCTTTCTGATAATTCTCTGCTTTCAGACAAGATCCATCTGACATCAGCAATGACATCCCTCATTCCACCTTCTCTTCTGAATTTAACTTGAATTTATGACAGTTCCCTGTCAATGCACTGCTGCAACCATTTTTCAATTATCTTCAACAAAATTTTACTTGTGTGTGATATTAACGATATTGTTCGATAGTTTCTGCATTCTATTGGATCACCTTTCTTTGGAGTGTGCACAAATACGGATCTCTTCTAGTTAGTTGGTCAGGTAGCTGTCTTCCCCATTTCTTGGCATAGACACTTACAGCATTGCATCCCTTTGTTGAAACATATCAGTTGATATTCCATCAGTTCCTGGGGCCTTGTTTTTTGCCAATGCCTTCAGTGCAGCTTGGACTTCTTCCTTCAGTACCATCAGTTCTTGATCATATACTACGTCCTGAAATGGTTGAACGTCAACCAATTCTTTTTGGTACAGTGACTGTATGTATTCTTTTCATTTTCTTTTGATCCTTCCTACGTCATTTAATATTTTGCCCATAGAATTCTTCAATATGGCAACTCAAGGCTTGAATTTTTTTCTCCAGTTCTTTCAGCTAAAGAAATGCCAAGGGTTTCTTCCCTTTGGGTTTTCTAACTCCAAGTCTTTACAAGTTTCATTATAATACTTTACTTCATCTTCTTGAGCCACCCTTTGAAATCTTCAGTTCAGCTCTTTGGCTTCATCATCTCCTCCATTCGCTTTAGCTACTCTACATTCAAAAGCAAGTTTCAGAGTCTCTTCTGACATCCATTTTAGTCTTTTCTTCCTTTCCTCTCTCTTTAATGACCTTTTGCTTTCTTCGTGTATGATGTCCTTGATGGCATCCCACAATTCATCTGGTCTTTGGTCATTAGTGTTCAGTGTGTAAGATCTATTGTAAAGATAGTTTCTAAATTTAGGTGGGGTATACTCAAGGTCACATTTGGCTCTCATGGACTTGTTTTAATTTTCTTCAGCTTCAACTTGAACTTGCATGTGAGCAATTGATAGTCTGTTCTGCAGTTGGCGCCTGGCCTTCTGACTGATAATATTGAGTTTGTCCATCATCTCTTTCTACAGATGTAGTCAATTTGTTTCCTGTATATTCTATCTGGTGAGGTCCACATGTACAGTTGCAGTTTATGTTGTTGATAAAAGGTATTTGTGATGAAGAAGTCATTGGTCTTGTAAAATTCTATCAAGGGATCTCCAATGTCATTTCTATCACAGTGGCCATTGTTTTGAACTACTGATCCTTCTTTGTGTCCAGATTTCACATTCAAATCACCAGTAATTATCAATACATCCTGATTATACGTTTGATCAATTTCAGACTGCAGAAGTTGGTAAAAAGTTTTCAATTTCTTTATCTTTGGCATTAGTGGTTGGTGCATAAATCTGAATAATAGTCGTATTAACTGGTCCATGTTACTATTAATGCTTTATTCTGGCATCTTTTTAAATCTAGATCGAAACACATTGACTAGTTTGAAAGTTTTAGGCATCTTTATCTATCAAACATATAAACAGTATGAATATCTAAGTAATAGATAATTGGGGACATGGATAAGTTCTCCATCTGCCTTGTCCCAACTGTCTGCCTCACCACTCATCGATATCTAGGTGAGTTCATCGGAGGAAAAGAACAGACCTAGACAATTATTTAAGAACAAGAAAATTGCTATTAAAATAGGAGTCAGCTAGAAGAGTATATAGTGGCTACATATAATTAGTCAGTTTTAATAGTAAATTCAGCTGGATGTGCTTTAAACCTACAATTTTCTTGTTCTCAGTGTGTTCCTCATAATTGTTCTTTTTAGACAGCTCAAAGAGAAGAAAGAACAAAATTAAAAATGTAGACTTTTATGGATTCCTTGAAAATTGAAAACATTACATACTCTCAGTAGGTTAAATGGAATTAATTTCCTTATTTTGGAAAATAATTATTTTGATGTTGTGTTTGGGGAGAGTATGCTACAGGACTGTTGACTTTAGAAGTGATTTCTTAGAAAAATAAGAATACAGGCAGTCCCTGGGTTACAAATGAGATCCGTTCCTAAGTCTGTCTTTAGTTCAAATTTGCAAGTAGGTTGGAACAGATACATGTGGTTCTTATTTAGCATCAGTTAATCAAATGTTTGTCTTCATATAAAGTATATATTTACATTTCTGTGTATATGAAACACTTAAGAAACATTTCATGAGCATCACAAAATAGCGCTTGCATTGTTATTATGAACCATTGTATTTAACTCAAAATTTAATCCAGTAGGCTTTATGGCAGTCCATTCTTAAGTACCAGTTGTCCATAAGTCAGACATTCTTAACTTGGGGACTTACTGTACAGTAATTATTTTTTCTTTAAATAAAACATACATAAAATTACTCCAAGTCCAATAAATATTTTTCTCAAAAGAATCCAAGCAGTAAATGCTGTTTAATTTTTACAGATGACCACGAACTAGAAATGCTATGTTCTAGTCTGTTATCTTAACTTTGTAATTGGAACAATGTGAAAACTCGTGATTTAAGGAATTTACCTCTTTCCTCTCTTGAAAGAAGAATATGGGCATCTCTAGAATATATACATAGGAAGAATGATCTGTTTTCACCATCCTTTCAGGAGACTGACCCTGCCCAATGGTGATGGTGGTGTTGCTGACCAGATCTTGCTCTGTGACATACTCTGTGCCTGATGTTTTATGTACATTCTCTCTCCAATCCTCAAAACAACCTTAAAAGAGAAACCTTAGTATCCCCACTCTACAGATTAGACATAACAGAGGTTAAGTAACTTGATATTTTTATACAATAACAAGTAGAGGATTTTGATTCAGACTGGACTCCAAATTCCAAGCTTTTGTCCAGTGAACCCGGCTGACACGTTCGTCATCCTGCCTAGGGAAATACTCGGCACAAAGCTACAGCTAAATAAAACCCTAGCAGATTATTCTCGTTAACACCTAATATGCTATCAGAAAGTAGTTTAGACAAGTCCTCAAAATGGATGCAGTGCCTCACTTTCAGTTGAGACTTAAAATAAATGGTAATTGCTCAAAACAATACAACACCTGGAAACATCATCAGTGTCACTGTAATACAAATGCAAGACAGCTCGTTAATTTGATCTAACAAGGAATGTTAGTATTCAAGGTGAATAAGTGCATGGGATTTACTTTAAGTTAATCACATGTTCCAGCTCCTGTGGGTGCATACACCATGTACAAAACACGTTTGCTTATTCAGAGTCTGTCAGTATCAATGTGCTGAGCCTTTTTATTTCAAAAGTACAACTGATTTTCATAAGTCAGATATCTCTAGAAATGTGTTGAATTCTCTGGGGAAATTGGTAAGCAACTTGTACTCCTACTTTGCAGCAGATTATCACATTCATGCCTTTTGCAATCAAAATAATGCTATTGCTATTGTTTACCATGTAGTCATGTGAGAAGAACCAGAAAGTCAATTTATTCTTGGGGGCAATAATCTTTTCTGTGTTATACTATTGGGCCTCCACCTGTAAACACCATAACAGATAGAATGGGATCTAGTTCAGATCTTATCAGATGATTTTAGACAATTCACTTTGCCTCCCAGTGCTTTGACTCTGTCATTTATAAATTAAGGACATTTCACTCAATGATGTCTAAGTTCCCTCCAGGTCTAACTTAATATGATTAGCATCCATGTGTACATCAGATTTGATTCACAGTTTATAATGAAGAAGTCAAATAGTATTCTAAAATTGAGGAATCGTGTTTTTCCTAAAGCAAAAATGATATCTGTTGTTTTTTAGCACGGGAATGCTGTGAGTAATAAGGTTTTCTATATAAGAGTCTTAGGAATGACAATCTCCTGTGAAGATGGAGTGGGTTTTTGGGAATGTTTTTAAAGCAGTCTTGCTTAACAAGTGTACACTGTTTGTAATTTATAGTAGTGAAGATCAAGTCCAGGTTTTGTGGGGTCTGATATTTATACAGGAGTCCCTGGGTGGCACAAATAGTTAAGCACTACTAGCCAAAAAGTTGGCGGTTCAAATCCACACAGAGGCACCTTGGAACAGGCCTAATGATCTGCTTCCAAAAAGGCACAGCCTTGAAAACCAATGGAGCAGTTCTGCTCTGCACACACGGGGGGTCACCATAAGTTGGAATTGCCTCAACGGCAACCAACAAAGTTTATATAAATTTTGAAACTCTCTTTAAGAAAGAAAATACAGAAATCCAAATAAGAATTTAGAGGGCTTAAAAAGAGCACGTGCTAATGAAGCTTGAGTTTGAGCTTCATTAGCTTCATAAATGTTCTGCCCCTGTTTGGAATGGATTGGGAGGTTGTGATAGAGGTAAAGCAAGAGGCAGATGGCTAAAGCCTACTCTTTTTCACCAGATTCTGCAGCTGAGTTTTTTTTTTCTACAGTTTTACTAAATATTTAACAGCAAAATATTGTGGTCTTGGTCTTGAACTATTATATAAACCCGACTTCAAAGCAGTTTGTTCCAGTTCAAACCCCTGCGGAGAATTTGCATTCCTGACAAATTCCCTGCTGAGAATCTGCACTTTAACAAGACCCTCAGGTGATTCTTATGTATAACTTCCTGGGAACTTATTAGAAATACAACTTCTCAGCAGGGGTTTGAACTGGAATGAACCGGTTTGAAGCCCTGTATATAAATGCAACTATATCATATGTATTTTTTCCTTCTCATTGTTATGTAAGATTCATCCATGCTAATGCCCATAGCTGCTATTTGTTTTCACTGTTGTATAGTATCCCTCTGTATGCATATGTCCCAATTCATCCTTTCTCCTGTTGGTGGACATTGGGGCTGTTCATAGTATTTTATTATTACAGATTATTTTGCTCTAAACATACTTACTATCTCCTACAACTCATGAAAGTTGCTCTCATTTATATAATTAGGAGTGGGAATGTTATAAGTAAATGACAGATTTTCCTATCCTGACTGCCAGTAAAATCTGCTGCTCTCCTCCTACCTCTCTGGAATATCCTCTCAAGGTGTATAAATCCTGTACTTGCTTGATCTATGGGCTTGGCTAAGTATCTATATTCAGGAAACTTCAGGAGGAAGAATAGGAAGAAGAGGAGAATGAAAAAGAAGAGGTAATGTTTCTCTCTAGTTTTCTATTTGTGATTTTTCAGCCACAACATTGGGATGCGAAAGATAGAGAATAAGGTAAAAATACTCATGTGGGCTCTATTGGGCATGGGTGTGGGTGCTGCACTTGCTGATGGGTCTCAGGCTTCAGGATAGATGAAATCACAGAATCCACTGTGAAGTCACTACTAGACTTTTGGACATAGACACTGAATCAGAAGATACTATTTCACTTTTACGAAATTGAAACTATGTAAGGAAAGCTGGAATTGGCTGTCTTGTGATAGTTCCCTGTGCCTTGTTCTTCACTACAGCATCCTGCTTTGTTTTCTATTTAATAGGCTTCAAAGGTTACTGTCTTCTTGGTCTAAGATATCATGGGACCGGTGATTTCAGCCCTTCACCACTCTTGTCTTCCTGACAACCTCTATATTGCTTTCTTCCACAGTCTTAGACACAGTGACCACCTCTCTACCATGTGTTGGGACCATTTATTTTGTTGTAAGGTTGTTGTTAAAGTCCCTCAATAATAAAAAGCCTATCTTACTGGGCCTCTTACTTGCAGAACCTGAATTAATTGTAAACTGGATTTTTTTCAATGATACCCAGATCCTTTGTGGTGGTACTGTGGCTGGTGCTTTTGCAAGGAGAAGAGCTGTGTCATCTACCCCTGAGATGCTCTGCCTTTTTCCTTTTTGTCTTCTTTAGTAGTTCTGTGGCTGACTAAAGACTAGCTTCTATTTATCTGAAAACGTGTTTTGTCTTTATTTTTGAAGTATTGTATTTTTATGCAAATAATATACACCTTCTTCATTTGTTTGCCAGCTGCACTTTCTCCCCGTGAGGTATTTCTGTAAGCATACTATGCTAATTTTTTTTTTTTTTTAACAGCAACATGTGGAAAAGGGTCTGCATGATGGTGCTTGTGAGGGTGCCTAACAGTGGGGGGCAGGGGTCAAGGAGGGCACAGTGGGCAAACAAATGCAGAAGGCAAGCGTTATTTGAGTAAAAATATGGTATATCTTTGTAGGATGTACAATTTCAGAAAACAGTTTCTTCTGTACATAAAATTTTTTATTCTATTATCCTCTAGTTTATATTGGTCCTAATGATAAGTCAGTGACAATATTTCTATTTGTTCCCCAATATGTAATTTGTCTCTTTTTCTTTGGATGCTTCTAAGATATTCTTTTTAGCTTTGATTATCAGCAATTCACTAGAACAATCCTAGATGTGGTTTTGTTTTATCCTCTTGGCAATTGTTGAGTTTCTGGATCTGTAGGTTGTATTTTGTCATTAAATTTGGAAATCTTGCCACCATTATTTTTTTTTTCCAGTTCCAGCCTATATCCTTTATATCTTGGGTTCCATTAATGTGTATGTTAGACTTGGTTTCCACTTACACATATGTTATATTGTCATAAAATATAACTGAGGCTCTCTTCTGTTTTTGTTGTTGCTTGTCCATCTGTGTGCTTTAATTTTAGTAGTTTTCATTGGCTGCAAATTCATTGATATTCTTTAATCTGCTGTTAAACCCATTCAATGATTATCAGACATTGTATTTTTCATATTTCGAATTTCTATCCTTTTTTTTATAATTTCCTTTCTTCTGTTGAGTTTCCCTGTTTACTGATAATAGTCATCAATTCCTTTAGCGGTATGAATATATTTATAATAGCATTTTTACTGTCCTTTTATCTTAAATTCAACATCGATGTCATCTCTTGATCTGTTTCTATTGATTATTTTTTTTCCCTCCTGGCTATGAGTCACTGAATCACATTTTCTTGCTTTTTTAACACATTTTTAAAATTATTATTGTATACTGGACATTATGTATGCTACATTGTTAATAGACTAGGTTTTCTTGTCTTCCTTTAAAGGGTTTTAAGTCTTGTTCTTCAGGGTAGTTAATTTTTTGGTGAGTTACACTCAAGCATTAAGGAGTCCTTTAGATTTTGCTGAGGCAAGTCTAATGGAGACTTTACTCGATGACTAGCATAGACCTACTCTTACGGCGTCTTAAGTAAATGCCTGAGCTTTTCAGCATTTCTAGCCAGTTGTAATTCTAACATTTCCCAGTACTATATACACTCTACAGAATCTTGTTTCAGTTGACAGACTTCTAGCTGCTCTCAGCCAAGCCTTGTAAATCTTGTTCTCAGCATTCATATTTGGCCAAAGACAAAAGGTAACTCCTATTCAGATTTCTGTGTTTCCCTTACTGCTTTGCTGTTTCCTCTTTGGTACCCTGATATGTAACTTCAAACTACCTCAGCATCACCAAATTCTGACCTTGTTTTCCTCTTCTCAATGAGACTGCTTTTATGTTTGTTCTCTACTTCCCTGTGACACAATGTAGAAAGTTCCTGAAATCCAGTGTGACTGTGGAGCTCACCTCTGTGTTTGGCATAATAGCAGTGTGCTTGATCCAAATAACTAACCTTCTCAGTTTTCTCTGTATCTGTAGAGATAGGGATGTGAAGAACAGAAGGAAGCTGATGGGAAAGCGCACTCCTGAGAGTAACTATGTATTCGGACTACCGAAATGCTTAAAATTCCATGCTTTACATGTCACTATGTACCCTAATGCTGAGGTTTTCTTGCCACTCATAATCTTCCTCTGTGTGCACAGAGGGTTATTACCTTCCTGCAGCTTTCAGAGTAACCAATAGCATGCCCTAGGCTCAAAGGGAGACTTTACCTCAGTGTGTTTCTATATGGGCCAGAAACTATTCACTGGGCCAAGAGGGATATCATTTTTAAAACTATTTTCTAGGCTCCACAAGCTTTAAAAATGGTCTAATTTGATGTTGTATTTTTAATTTTAAGAACTGCTCTGAAGAATGAGTATATTTGGAGACACACTATATATATATATACATACATATACTACAACAACCTATTGCCATCGAGTCAATTCCAACTCATATGTATACACACATATACTGCATTAATGCAATGTAGAAATACTTCACAAAGATTTATGATGTGTTTTTAAGTTATGTACAGTTATAACACAGCAACAGCCATTGCAAATGCATTTACTTCCAGTTTCCCCATTGATTATGAATTGCTTGCTGAAAATGCTAAACATTATACTGAAATGTGACATCCTTTTAGAACAACAAAAAGACAATATAGTTCTTGTTGATGTTAAAATTGTTCTATAAATACTTCATTCTTTGTATTCATAAACTGCTACATGCTATCCACTGTGGGAAAACAAAGGGAATATTATCATCCATTTTTACAATAGTAGCAGGACTTGAGAAAAAAAATCCCAAGTTTTTTCTTAAAACAGTAACAACTGGAGATTGGTTTTCCATCACTTATAATAAGCCACTCCCCCACCAAAAAAAAAAAAAAAACTACATCATTTATCCATTCACCCAGTTATCTACCCATCTATTCATCCCATAATTTTTTTATTATTATTATTAGTTGCCATCAAGTTGATTCTGACTCATGGTGGCCCCATGTGTTACAGAATAGAACTGTGCTCCACTGGGTTTTCTTGGCTGTAATCTTAATGGAAGCAGATTGTCAGGCCTTTCCTTCAATGGTACTGCTGGGTGGGTTCGAACTGTCAACTTTAGGTTAGCAGTCGAGTGTAAACCACTTGTGCTACCTAGGGACCTATCCCACTATTTAGTGTTAATTGAATAAGAAATATTTATTAAGAACTTACTACATGCCAGGCCTTGTGCTGTATTTGGAAAATGAAATTGTTAGCCATGTAAAAAAGTCTCTGCTCTTTTGCAGTCCATGGTTCATCCAAGAATACAGAAAAATGGAACAACAATACAGCATGCAAGGATTCTGTTAGAAGGAGCATGGGATATTATAAAAGCACATAGCAGGGCCATGTTCTAGTCTGTGGTAATAAGGGGAAATATAAGCTTAATTATTCAAGTGAAAAGAAATGCTAAAGTGCTCTGGGCTGAGGGAATAGTATGTGTGTGGCCCTGGTGGCAGGAAAAAATAACCAGAACAAGAAAGACATTTGGAAGGCCAGCAATACAGAACACAGTGTAAGAAGTGGTAAATGCTAAAGTTGGAGGTACAGACATAGATAAGGCTTTGGAAGCTTTTTAAGTATTGTGGCCTTAATTCTGAAAACAATGTGAATATGCGAGGTATTTTTAAGCACTAAAAGAAATCATATGATCTGATTTTAAGTGGATCCTTTTGACATCCTTAGCACCTTCAGTCTCCTGCACTAAGCAGATTTATCCTCACCCATTTCCTGAATCCATTTGACCTGTTCAGATCTATTCCCAAGGAAGAAAGGAGACTGCAACCTATTTTGTGGCTTTATATCTTCTATCCCTTCTACTCCTCAGAGCTTCCACAAGAATATTTCCATTTTCTAACCCTACTGGACTACCCTGTCAACTTCCACTTCAATTTCTGATTAGCTTTTCAGTTTTCCTGCTCCAAACTCTTCCAAACCCAACCTCCCTGAATGGAATCTGTCTGGTCCTCATGTGCTTCTAGCTCTTTCTCTCTAGTGTATGAGCTAATTTTCATTCATTCCCTATCACTGGCTGGTGCTTTTAGCAAAATTGCGAAGTCTTGTAAGAAGCACAGAAAACTACTTTTATTCTAATGTGCACCTTCTATGTTTATTTGCCAATGGCTCCCTCCACCCGAGAGGTATTTCTGTGAGCATGCTATGTTAATTTTTTTACAGCAACATGTGAAAAAAAATTGGCATAGCAGAACTTATGAAAATATCTTGCGGGGAAAGGGAGCGATTGGCAAACAAATGTACAAGGTGCTTGTTGTTTGTGTAAAAATATGGTAAAAACCACCCTTCATATCTGAGTTTCTCAACTTTGAGACCCAGGCTATGTAGAATATCTTCTTATTTTCTTCTGTGGATTCATAACAGCCAAAATAATTCTACTTATCATTATTTTGTAGAGTTTGTATTTTAAAAAATATAGCTCTACAAATAATCCCGTTAAAAAATGGGCAAAAGAAATGAACAGACACTTCACCAAAGAAGACATTCAAGTAGTTAACAGACACACGAGGAAATGCTCGCCATCACTAGCCATTAGAGAAATGCAAATCAAAACCACAATGACATACCATCTCACCTCAGCATTACTGGCATGAGTCAAAATAACAGAAAATAACAAATGTTGGAGAGGCTGTGGGGAGATTAGAACTCTTATGCACTGCTGGAGGGAATGCAAAATGGTACAACCATTTTGAAAACAATATGGCACTTCCTTAGAAAGCCAGAAATAGAAATACCATCTGATTCAGCAATCCAACTCCTAGGAATATATCCTAGAGAAATAAAAGCTGTCACATGAATAGACATATGCACATCTATGTTCATTGCAGCATTGTTCACAATAGCAAAAAGATGGAAACAACCTAGATGCCCATCAACAAATGAATGGATAAACAAACTACGGTACATACACACAATGGAGTACTAGACAACGCTAAAGAACAATGATGAATCTGCGAAGCATCTTACAACGTGGATGAATCTGGAGGGCATTATGCTGAGTGAAATAAGTCAATCACAAGAGGACAAATATTTTATGAGACTACTACTATAAAAACTCATGAAAACGTTTAAACCAAAAACAAAAAAAAACATTGCTGTCGAGTCAATTCTGACTCATGGCAACCCTATAGGACACAGTAGAACTGCCCCATTGGGTTTCCAAGGAGTGCCTGGTGGATTCAAACTGCCAACCTTTTGGTTAGCAGCCATAGCACTTAACCACTACACCACCAGGGTTTCCATGAAAACATTTACGCACAGAAAAAATATAGCTCTATTGAATATAGTTTTTTAAAGTATGCACGGCTCACCTTCTTCCCAACTTTGCTTATTGTGATATTTTCCTAAATAGGTGCCCTCCCCTTTCTTTTTATATCATGTCCTAGAGATTCTATGTATGTGCACTGCACATTAGATCTGACCCTGTTATATATTGATTTCAGTTCATATCAAGCGCAAATTTATTACAACTTCTTGAACACTGTAATCTGGACTTCTTGTTAATAACTGTTTTTGAAAACCGAGTCCTTAATCTTTGTACAATCTAGCCCTGTTTTTGTTTCTCTTGCTGTGATATAAGTTACTTCAAATTTAGACTCATCTGATATGTGGAACTGTGAGCTCAGACACAAGTTAAAAGGTCTTTGAGCAGCAGTGATGTGCTACAAATTCCAAACAGTTAATTTCATGGAGGATTAAAGCCACCCTAAAGCTCTCATCAGTTTCTCACAATTTTATGTCAAAATAAAACTGAAGATTAGAAACAATGGAACATACTAGTAAGAGAGAAAAATGACAGCTATCAACAGAGGAAGAAGCCCAATTAATGCAGATGCAGAATATATAAAGCGTTATGGAAGATATATAAGGCAAAACTCTTACGCAATTTAATAATACAGATTAACCACGATGAGATTGAATCACCAAGAAATGGTTATATTTTGAATTATGAACTCTGTTGAAGAAATTGTAGAAATACCGGTGCATTTAAAATAATTTCTATCACAAGTGGCTAAAATATAAAGAGATAGTACTTAAAGTATTAGGAATAATGGAATGGGAAATGCATTGTTTTTTAGGACTCAGTGTTTCAAATGACAGCGGTGTATCATGTTCAACTCTGTTTCCCATCTAAGATTTGAACTTTGTAGATATGTCATAGTTTTAGCAAATGCCAGATCAATTGGCTGAATTCCAGTGTGTGGATTGCAGGAAAGGGCATAGGTAATGCAATTTCATGGGAAGATAATATGCTGATAGTCAGATAAACTTGAGTATTGTCTTAGTCATCTAGTGCTGCTCTAACAGAAATACCACAAGTGGATGGCTTTAACAAAAGGAAGTTTATTCTCTCACAGTCCAGTAGGCTACAAGTCCAAATTCAGGGCATCAGCTCCAGGAGAAGGTTGTCTCTCTCTGTTGGCTCTGGAGGAAGGTCCTTGTGATGCATCAGTCTTCCTTGGTCTGGGAGCATCTCAGCACAGGAACCTCAGGTCCAAAGGACACACTCTGTTCCTGGCACTGCTTTCTTGGTGGTATGAGGTTCCCATGTGTCTCTGCTTGCTTCTCTCTTTTATAGCTCAAAAGAGATTGCATTAAGACACTATCTAATCTTGTCAACCTCATCAGTATAACCTCATCACGTTGATAGAATTTACAACATGTAAGGAGATCACATATAATCTCATCATAGTGATAGAGTTTACAACACATATGGAAATCACATCAGATTATACAATCATACAATACTGGGAATCATGACCCAGTCAAGTTGACAGATATTTTTGAGGGACACAATCCAATCCATGACAAGTATGAATTCTGATTTTGTTGTCAAATGAGTGATATCTGGCAAGATGTTTAACTTGAGCCTCAATTTCTCCTTTGGTAAAATGAGATAAATAATAATCACCTTGCACTAATGATTTAAAGATTAAATTCTTTAAACTTTCGATTATAGTACCTGATGTATGATTGTTAAATAATTGGCACCATCATTAAAAAAAAAGACACTCCAGCTGTCTGAAAGTACCAGTGGCCCACTCAGTCTCAAGTACCCTCATGATGCATGTTCGGTCTGACTCACTTGGGTTAGCAGATATCTGAGAAGTTTTTGATCAACTTGGTATTCCTTTTAGAATTACCATTATTCTCATGCCAGAGACACTATAGTCAATAAAACAACACAATAAACACGTTTCACGAGTACTCAGAGACCCCATGTTGACAAACTCTATTAGGTTGTAATCTTTCATCTATAAATTGGCCCTTCATTCATTCAAGATTACAGAGCACAATGGTCATCATAGAAGGAAGAAGCCCTTTTTTGGAAGGTTGTTTACCAGAGAAAACAGGGAAATTCAGTACTCAAGAGAAGACAGGATATTTGTGAAATGATAAATAGCAAGGAACATTTGCATAGGCTGAGAACTAAAAGAGTGATACAGAAGCTTAGTAGGGAGAAAGGCTGGTAGGCATAGGCATGTTTGAGAGAGGATGGGGAGGACTTAGATAAATGAGGAAGAGAGAGAAGTAGAAGAAAGTCTATGGAAGGTTAATAGCATAAACAAAAGCACAAGTATGTTGCAGCCCTTGACATATTTAAAGACAATAAATCTGTCGGGTGGACTGTAGGTTTTACGAAAGGAAAGTGAAAAATAGGCTGGAAAGAGAAGAAAGGATCAGAAGATGAGCAAAATGTATGAATAGACAAGTTACAAAAGAAAAATCTAACATGACAATTATCACATTAAAAAATGGTTAAAGTCACAATTGGTTAACCAAACCAACCCCATTGGCATCAAGTCAATCTTGACTCATAGAACTGCCCTACAGGGTTTCCAAGGTTGTAATCTTTATGAAAGCAGCTTGCCACATCTCTCTGCTTGGAGCAGCTGGTGGCTTCCAACTGCTGACCTTTCAGTTAACAGATGAGCACTTAACCACTGCACCACCAGGGCTCCCACTAGTTAAGGGAATGTAAATAAAGTTATCAAATATATCTTTTTTTTTTTTTTTTGTATTATAAAGCATAACATTTATTCCTTGTCTTTTTTTGTCAGGAGAGAAACAATCCCTTTACCTCTTAGTGGAATCATGAGAGGGTTTTTCAAATCAGAACTCAATGTGTGATCTTTGACAATATTCTGACAATGTATGTTGTCCTGGGACATCTGAAGAATGCAGATGCTGTATTCCTAGGGCACACCCACATGGGTTATTTACCACAGTTCCTTCATTTTCAAATATACTTTATTTATTAATTTTGACCTGTCCCTTTCTTAAATTCCCTTAATAAATGAATACAATCAGTTTTCAGGCTTTTACGGGTAATATCAAAAGAGTTTTGATTTGTGAGACTTATGTTTGATACGCTAATTATTTTAGGCTTTCCCAAATAAAAAACAAATGTAATAAGAAACAATTATAACACTGATGCTCAATGTAGTTGAACAAATATTGATATGTTGCTAGAGATAAAGCAAGTAAGCACCAGAAGGCAGTCATTTATTTTTATTTTTACTATTTGGTTCACTACTGGTACATAAGCTACAGTAATGCCCAGCACATAGTAGGTACCCAATAAATATTTTTTGAGGAAATAAAATGTGAATTTTATAAGATGATGGAAAAACAAATGTGGTGATGAGTTTATAATGTGGTTTAAGCCAGACAGGCTCTGTTGAGGTCACTGAATTCTGGCTTTAGTGGTTGTGGTGGGGTAGAGCCTCTGGAAAGTGATCTTAAGATGGCTTGAGAAAGTATCCCATTTCCATATTAGAGAGCTGTTATAACACTTGAATTTAATGAGGTACAGTGTACACAAGTGTTAATTTATACTGACTCAAGAGTAGATTATCATTTTTAGAAACAGAAACTTTACTGTCTCATGCTTGTCCCCTCCTTAGAGGTTTCCATCTTGCTTGAGTTAAGTGGGGGCTATAACTGGAATTTCTTGTTTGGAGTTTATGAAAAATGCCCAGTGCCTGTCTCACTCGCGACACAATAATGATCACAGCCCGAGGGCATGATCTGGATATTGGTATTGTTAGAACAAGACATTCTGGATATGTTTGTCATGTCAAGAAATTGTTTACTGTGTTTAAGGATGGAAAGTTTATCAGACCTACTGACCTTTTGGAGTATTTCCTTATAAAAAAAAGTTGCTTATACTTCTTGGTAGCATTAATGTAAATTTAATTACTTGATATGCCTATGGTATAATTTTTCTTCCTTGTGAAGGTAGGTCAGCACATTAGAAAGGTTAAGAATCTCACACTAATTGGAGCCACAAAATATCGTTAATTAAATCCCCACAGGAGTCCCTCCGGATTGAACTACATATATTGAACTCATAGAAGATTAAAAGGTATAATCCTTTTACTTCTTTTAAGGAGGATAGCATATTTTCTTTTTCAGTTATGATCTTCATAATGCACACTTATATCTTTTTTCTAGCTAACTATAAGATTTGTAAGTTTCTTCTCTTTTCAGGAAAAATGTCCCTTTGAATGCATAGCCCATCAATAATACTAATAATAAACATGCAATGCTTTTCACCCAAAACCAAGATGCTTCTGTGGTTAAACTCTCATTTTCTGTTTTTCTATGGGACAAAATCATAACTAGGTTATCTTTATATCTTTCAAGTCCCTTTAAAATGAATCCATGTGTAGACTATAGTAAAAGGATTTCAGAGTCCCATCAGAGAAATTAACTGGTCCAGTACTATTCCTTCTGGCAAAATTGTGCTCATAATGTAGTATACCCAACTTCTCCAGTGTACTTTGAAACGTTTTTACTGTAGGTAAATTCAAAATATAATTTTACCTTTCTTCATAGCTCTATTTGCCCTTCAGTGATCCATATGAAATTCAGGCAATTCTATGTAGTTCTTTTAAGGTTTATGAGGTTTTCCCAGGAAAGAGTTAGAGGTGTCAACAACTGTTGCCTGTTGAATTTTTTTTTATTGCAAATTGTAAGACAGTATCTTCTATAGAACTCCATGACTATGGCTGCCCACCTGCAAAAGGAAATCTCCAAACTTGCTTCATATGACCTGTAAGGATGAGTTACTAGGTGTGTGGTTTGAAGAATAAGGGTAGCATAATAACCAATGTGATGGCTTTGAGAAGAAAATTTTCCATTCACTAGGGAATGCATTCCATAGAAAATGTGTAGAATGAGGAGGTTGAGCGAGGGAGTTATATGAGCGCAGTTTTAGACATGTTGAACTTGAGGTATTAGTGAATTACAAGCGGGAATGTCCAATTTGTAGTTGTCTATACAGATTGGGATGGAGCCCTGGTGGTGCAGTGGTTAAGTGATATCGCTGCTAACCAAAATGTTAGCAGTTCAAATCCACCAGCTGCTCTTTGGAAACCCTATGAAGCTGTTCTACTCTGTACTCTAGGGTTGTTATGGGTCGGAATTGACTCTACAGCAACGGTTTTTTTTTTTTTGGAAACAGATCTAGAGAGGCAGGTGAGGAAAGATACTGCGTGACCAATGCTAGGGAAGGAGCATGACAGGAAACACAGGAAATACCCCGAACTTCTGAGAGCTGGTGGGCTAGGAAGGCTTCCTAGAGGACACGATCCCTTTATAACAATTTTTCAAATTAAAATAAAGCATTTGGACTTTACCCTTTCCACATGTTTTACGATACCATTTAGGCATTCTTTAAAAATGCAATAAGAATTGACATCTGTTGGTCAGTGAAAATGACCTTCAAATGCTACAATAACCTAGAAGCCTTCTAAAATATACAAGAAAAATCAATATGTTCTTGGCATAGTTTAACATTAAATGTATTCCAATATTACTGAGACTAAAAATCTAATTTCTGGCAGATATGGGAACTGTTAATTAAAATGTTTGCTTAATAGGAATTACAATAGCTAACATTTATTGACTGCTCGGTCTTTGCTAGGCAATGAGCTGTGTTTCTTACATGAATTAGCTCTTGTAATGCTCACAACAACCTCATTTTACAGATTGGAAAATCAAGGCACATAAAGGGTGAGTGTTAAGTGGTATAAACCTTAGCTGAGCCCAGACAGGTTGGTACTAAGCTGCTATTAGGTTGGCACTGCTGTTGATGCTCCAGTGATATGCCTCTGCCCAGTCATTCCAAATAAACAGCTGATAGTGTTCTTAGCCAAATTAAGCACTATTAAAATTTTATTGATCGTGAAATTAGAAGGCAGACATTTTTAACCATTATATCATTTGACAGATGACAAAACGGGATTTTTCTCAGTGCTTCACTCAGCATATCTAAAATAACTGCACAATCCTAATGATTTCATATTCTCTTGTAGTGAAAGTCTGAGGATCACACAAAAATTCTGAGCTTTTGTCATGTTTAATCATAGCTAGAGTAGCATGTATCAGAAGAGCTAGAGGAAATGTAAAGATAATGAAAATCCCGTATTTATTTTTCTCCTCAGTTTAAATGTTTTATCAGCAAATCAGATTATTGTATTACACAATCATAAAGATTAAAAAGAAAGGTGCCTCCTAGATGATAAACACTCTGTTCTCAGCAAGCACATGCCTATATATAAAGTTTTCATCAAATGCATTTCCTCTTCCTTGCCTTGTTCCAGTCTGCCACAAGGCTGTACAGAGTTACTGAAAACATCTCATGTCCTCCTTATGAAATTATATGACCAAAGTTCACTTCTCCACTGTCCTCTCTTATTTGGTTCCATGTATAGAGTGTAAACCTAATACCCCCTTTTCTTTTCAACTAATTGTAAATAATAGGGGTAGTGGTGGTTCAGTGGTAGAATTCTCACCTTTTATACAGGAGACCCGTGTTTGATTCTTAGCCAGTGCAGTTCTTGTGCAGCCACCTTTCCTATCAGCAGAAGCTTGTGTGTTGCTATGATGCTGAGCAGGTTTCCGCAGATCTTGCAGACTAAGAGGACTAGGAAGAAACGCTTGGTGATGTATTTCTGAAAATCAGACACTGAAAACCCTATGGATCTCAACCGTCTGATCCTCAATGGTCCAATTGTCTGATCCCCAACATATCATGGGGATGTCACAGGACAGGGCATAATTTTATTTTGTTGTACATGGGGTCGTCATGAGTCAAGGGCCAATTTAATGGCAGCTAACAACAACAATTCTAAATAAGACAACTTTTTTCTTACATATTAACACATCCATCTGCCTTACTTTTCTTACCTTTCATGAGGCTACCTTATGAACATATTCTTATTTCCTACTTCCTTTCTCTCCCACTCTTTGTTTTGAGAATTAAAAATTGATACACATTATAGCTAATAAGCATAAAAGCAACGCTACAAGTAGATATAGCGATATGAAGGAAAACCAATGCCTAAAGTTTTGAAGTGAAATAAGACAATAATCAAAGCCACTGAGGTCAAAAACCCTCATGAGTTCTCAGCAGTCCCTTCTTCAGATTCTGCATCAACACTCCGCCTACTTCCTCATCCTCCTTTAATTAAACCTGTGTCTCTGTAAGCAGTAGCACTTAGAAATAAGCCACTATTTTTTTTTTATTAAAGTTTATAGGTTCATCTGTTTTGTTTCATTACTAGTTTCAAGAGAATTATTTTCTGAAGGAAATATGCTGAATTTCAACTTCATTATGGGCTAAATGAGCTTTTACGGGCTGGCCAAGGAATTCACCTTGCCACCATTTATAACATTATTTTTATGGGAGAAATATTGTGAGTGCCACACAATCAATTTTCAAATGCACTGCTGGAACATTGCCTGTCTGTCAAGTGGGAACTGCCTTCAGGAGTCTGAATCTGTCCCTGCTGGTTGTGAGTCTCTAATGGAAGTTCTGTACGTTTGGCCAAGAACTCTCAGCCTCAGTTTACAGAAGGCAGTTTCTTTCTCCTCCCTCAGTATAGCATGCCTAAGTCTCTGACCTAAACAGGAGTCCACAGACCCTTTTCACATGACTTTCATTCCAGCGATGTGGGATCTGATACATAAACTTGAACTTTAGCAAATATTTTCCATAAAGAATCCCAACTTGATCTTAATTTTTCAAGATCCCTAAAAATTTGTTTGACGTTAATAGTCTCTTGCCCTTTAAATATATATATATATATATATATATATATAATATAAAATTAGTATATATTACTAAGTTTTGCCTTATTTAGTTCACCAATTTAATTCCAGGCATAATCAAATATTTCTAAATTATACAATAAGACTTCTCAGAAACTCAAAAAAAAAAAAGCTTTAATTTAGTTACTCAAGTTATTAACCCATATATGAGGGTTCTAATACAATTAGCTAGAATAAATTGATCCACTTGCATTCATGCAGGCATTTAAATTAAGATTTCTGATGTGGTAAATACACTGTAGGAAGACAAAGGGGGAATAAGGAGAATCTGTGAGGATGCTATTTGGCCCTAACCCTTGTGGGAGATGTTGGTAGCTTGGATAAGGATGCAATTGGTAGAAATCATAAGAAGTAATTGGGTTCTAGTTAGACTCTGAAGACAAAGCTGCCAGAATATGGGGTATGAGAGAAGAGAGGGGTGAAGAATGATTCAGAAGTTCATGCTTTGACCAACTGGAAAAACTGAGTTGCTGAACATCTTCAGGAAGAAAAAATGGGTGAAGGTGGGGATCCAGAATTCACTGTTGAGTATGTTTAAGTGGAGGTGACTAAGAGATTTCCAGGTGGAGATATTGAGTCATAAATTGTATATATTAATTTTAAAAATCCAGCATTAAGAGGTCCGAAGTAGGCAGGATACAGGACAAAGGCTATCTCTGGCAATACTGAATGCATGGTTTTCTGGAACATCTTCAAGATAAGAGAACAGTCATAGGTGGCTGGGCAGGGTACCCTAGCAACAGAAGAGAAGGATACCACAAAAATATCTTCAATTGATATTTGCTGAATGAATGGATATGTGAATTAATGAATAAATGAGTGAATGTTTGAATTATAT
The DNA here is from genome assembly GCF_000243295.1 of Trichechus manatus latirostris. Classification (NCBI taxonomy): domain Eukaryota; kingdom Metazoa; phylum Chordata; class Mammalia; order Sirenia; family Trichechidae; genus Trichechus; species Trichechus manatus. The sequence continues at coordinate 787,845 of NW_004444128.1, read as the reverse complement.
TTATAATGCCTTCCTAGAAGAAATCATGAAAGCAGGAATAATGCCTTCCACGTCATAGCTGGTTAGTGGCATTCAGTGAATGATGAACTAAAAAATTAGAAGAGAGTCAAATTATTCCTCAGTAATGATAATAGTTACCAGTTGTTGAGCACATAATATAAGCTAGGCACATTGCTAAAACCTGTGTGCATTTAATCCTCTCAATAGTCTCATACAATAAGTACTATTAAACTGCCCATTTTATAGATGAAGTAACCAAGAGAGGTTAAATGATTTGAGAAAGGTCACACAAAAAGATATAGTCAAGAAGAAAGCTTAGATCTTATTGGCTTAGAAGCCAATTCTCAACTATTACAATGAAGTGCCAAACAAAATGCAGCTTATATTTCCAAAGTTTCTACAGTGAATTGTTGTGCCTTCTTTTTGCAAAGCATTTATAATCATTTACATACTATACTTTTTTTCTCTTGTGACATCATGGATTCACCAAACATTTGGTAGTGTTTCTTGAAAGTTTCCCTTTTACCATATATTAAACCTGTCCCCAAAATTCCCTATCCAACATAAGCACACATACCAAAAAATAAAAAAACAAAAACAAACTTTGTTTCCTCATCCTCCCCCAGGAAACTTATATGGAGGGTTTTCAGTGCTTACCTAGACACTATGCTGTGACCTGGATGTGATCCTTTGTAAGTATAAAGCACTTAGCACTTAACAGTTTACAAAACACTTTCCACATCATTCTCTCCCTTATTTGATCATGACAACAACCCTGCACGGTGGATGTGGATTATGCATCACAGATGTCATAGTAGAAAAAGAACACATCTGTCCCTGGTCTCACCCCTAGTATGTGGTGTGTGTGGATGGGGATCAAACTCAACTCTTCTGATTCTAAGCTTCATGCTTTTTCCATGACTGACCATAAAACCAAAGCATTACTACCACCTGTTCATCAAACAAGGACTTGAGTGAGACAAGTAAAGCACAGTAGTTAACAGCATAGCCTCTGGAGCCAGACCCTGGGCTGAAATCCTGCCTCTACTACTTACAACCTTTGTGACTTTAGGCAAGTTGTTAAAGTTTCTGTGTCTCAGTTTCCTTCTCTCAAAAATGGGATGATAATAGTCCCACACGGGTTGTGAGGATTAGATGAGATTTGTACGTAAAACACTTCAAAGAGTTCTCAGTGGTGCATGGAGAGCACCCAATAAACATTACTGTAAAAAAAAAAAGTTGCCGTTGAGTCAATTCTGACTCATAAAACATTGGCAATTGTTAATATTGTGTTTCCTGTGATGCATTCTTAAGAGCTGTGGGTAGTGCCTTCATCAAGTCCTTAGTACTAAAAAGCAAGAACTCAGTAGATAACATCCTCTTTTTCACCTATGGTTTTGTTCCACATTGATAGATACATGTGGTATTTATCATCATCTATTTTATTATAACTCCAAGAATTAATTCTTCATAATTCCTCTTATGTCCAAGGTGAGAGGTGTTAGTAATCAATTATGGTCTCCTCTGATCATCCTCATTATGGAGTGCCTCAGCAAAAAGCAACAAATCTCTCTCTCAACCTTTGCCCTCTTTCTCTCTAAATACGTTTTTTCATTGCTTATCATTTAATCATCATAAAATAAATCCTCCTCTCATTAAAAAAACAAATTTCTCTGCTCTGGACATCATTACTATTAGTAAATACTATATACTAATGATGCCAATCTTTTCACTGGTTTGCTTTAACCTGCCTTTCTCATTCTGTGGAATGATTCCATAAAAATTGAAATTATTTTCTCTTATTCCCATTCTTCAGTTGAGCAACGCGTTTGGTTTGTGTTATTTGCAGTGTACTAAAGTTAGAATCTTTCTAATTTTGAAACCAGCCATTTTATACTATTTCCACCCTAATCATTTTCTAAGTGTGCCATGCTAGAAACTTCTGTTAGAAGATAAACAAGGCAGAATTATCTTTCTAGCTTTAATAAGTATGGCTCAACAGAGTTACATTTTAGCAATAACTTGTCATATTGGAATGCAAAAAAAAATTGTAATTGAAAATGGACTGGTAATAACTATAATACGACACCTCACTATGTACCCCTTTTGTGACTATAAATATCAAGGGAAGTGTAATGGGTGTACCATCTCTGGAGTCAGCCTGACTGAATTTGTATCTGACCTCTACCATGTCCTGGCTCTGTGATCTTTACCCTCTTTGTGTTTCTCTTTCCTCATTTGATAGTCATAAGACTGTTGAGAGGATAAATTGACTTATACATGTGTTACCACTCAGGATATGTTGGAATATGCTGGGAAGCAATCTAAAATCTCTGCAGCTTAATGCACCAAAGGTTTATTTCTTAGTTACACAAAGTCACCTGTGGGTTGGGGCAGCTCTCCAGGGCAACAGACCTCCATGCAGCTGCTCAGCAGTCCAGGCTGCTTGAGTCCTGTGGCTCAGCCATCTGGACTAGAGGCCTCTACTTTGCTGTCGCAGGGTGAGCGAGGCAAGAGGACTGGCAAGGCCTTTACTCTGCCTCAGCCCAGCCTCTGCCTAACTGAAAGGAGCTCCTTACTAAGGAGAATAAAAGGAATGTCTGCTGAGCATCGCTGGCTCTGCCCAGGATGTGGAGCGCTGAGAAGGATGCTGGTCACATAGTAAGAATCCAGTCCCTATTAGTTGTTGCTGTCATCCACAGAGGGGCAGTGCATGGTGCTGTGAGCACTGCTCTAAGGAGTCAAGAACTAGGTTCTGGCCCAGGGCTGCTGCTGGGTTGCAGTGAAAAGGGACTAGAAAATGAATTTGCATGCTTAGAATAAGTGTCACAGGAAAATCCTGCAAACCCATTCTGGGATTCTCACCCCTGCCCCACTTTCAATTAAATCTATCCTTCCCACTTTGGATATCTAAAATTCTTATGTCATTAAACGGCCACTTTACCCTCTCCATAATTCAGTTTTCTCATCCGCAAAGTAATAGTCCCTTCCTCAGAAGGAGCACATAAAGGGCTAATTGATCTAATACTTTAGATCACACACGGTAAGGACTCATTTCATTGTAGCTGTTATTACACTATGACGTATTACTTTGGATATGTCCTTGAAATCTTTGTTCCCAGATTCAGCATCTGTATCTTGAAGGTATGATTGATACTATTTATAAGAACACATCCAAACATACACTCATGTGAATCATTGTGTAATTATTTGTCTAAATTTGAGGCCCCCGAGGCAGCAGTCTGCTTCTAACATTGGGATTAAGCTCAATGGGATTCACAGTTTCAGCCTTTTCTTTCACACTGGGTTATTCCACAATTCCCAGGATCAAACCTGACTTAAGTCAAGAAATATTTAACTCCCTCCAGATCTTTCTTCTACCCATGGAGCTCCACATCAGGTTACCCTGGCTTCCATTCCATCCCTATTCATTAATTCTGATGACTGGCCTTTACCTTTTTCTAAATGTACACTCTCTGCATCTCATTGGTTATCCTTCAGGAGAAGCCCATTTCTCACTATAATGACAGGGTCCTGCCTTCCACTTGTAGCCCCTTTCAATCTAGAAGCTGAAATCTAGCCCAGTGGCTAGAGTCTGCTCTGCATTGATAGCCATCATATGCCAGAAATAGTTGCTTGTGTGTCTGGACATTTGAAGATTACTTTGAATCCCTTAGAGCTATGCTTGGCTCATTAGTTGAGACATCTGACACTTTACTAACCATTTGGTGACCTAGTTTGTGGCAATGATTGCATGTCTCCTAGAGTTTGCCATGCAAGCCCATAAGAGTTCACTCAGGCACAGTTTCAGGGCTGGGACCTGGACCATATCTGTCCTGGTTCTCTCCGTAATGAGGCACACATGATGAGACAGTCACACGTATGATGTCTATCATAGTGTCATGGGCAGAAGGTGCTTTAACAAATACATTGCTCCACTCCCTGCCCCTAGAACGGATGTAAGCAGGCTCCTAAGAGGTAACACATCAAAGCAGCATCCCAAAATTGCTTGTAGAAGTTCTTTGTTATGAGGATAACTTCAGAGACAGTACATGTAAAGAACATTCAGTTTTGGAATCAAACAGAGCTTGTTTCAACTGTGACCTAAATTAAACAATCTTAGAGCAGTATTTTGATCTCTTTGGTCTTCTATTTCTTTGTCTATAAAATGGAAGTAATAGTATTAATGAGTTTTCATAGCTGTGAAAATAGAATCAAATACTATAATAATCCACACTTCATACAGCTGTGTGGCTTTGGGGACGTCGCAAAAACTCTCGGTGTCTCAGTTGCCTCATTTAACAATGGGGGATAAGAAGAATGCCCACCTTATAGGATAATTGTGAAGATTAAATATTTGGGGCTTAAAAATGTGCCTGACACAGAATAGGCATTCAGAATGTGTTAAATATTATTAGCTATTATTACATGAATCTCCCAGATTCCTTTCATAGAGCCGTGAAGGATGATGAGTGTTGTGACCCAAGGATCAGGGTCTGGCCCACAGCTGCTGATAGGCTGCAGTGAAGGAAGACTAAGAAATTAGCCAATTCAAGACATTTTTTAATATGAGTTTAATGATGACAGTGTGAGTCGTACCAACCAAATCCCTGTGGTTCTACTGCTGACAACGTGAATCCACTTGCAAAACTCTTATAAAGAGAATCAGAATCGTAAAACCTCTGCCTCTGCCTGGGTGGTCTTTAGTACCACCCCTAGGCTACAATGTGTTCAAATTTAGTAGAGAAGTTTGGATTAGTCGATGCCTGAGTTCCACGTAGCTCTAAAATTTACTGAATATGCAGCACAGACAAGCCTATATCTCTTGTTACTTGTCATACATTCTGAGAAACAGTTTTTCAAATCAGTTTTGAGAATATTTTAAGTAGGGAAGATTAGCCTAGATCCTTGCAAATTAAATATTTATGTCCATAAAAACATGGTAGATAGGAAAAAAATTATAGGTCTATTTGTTACTGTATTATTATCTCAATTTCTATCATGCAGAGGGTATTCATGAATTTCACATTTTGGCCCTTCCTATTCTTTCTATTTTAAATAATTTTCTTTTTCCTTGCTCTCCTTTCTCTTCTTGATCTTCCTTTCACCTTTTTCCTCCTTTCTACCCCAAACAGATACCCTAATATTCAGGCAAAAAGCTATGTGGCTTGATGAAGGTGGAGAAGAGAAGGAGAAAACAGCAGGGATGTTGACTTGTCTCACTATGCTGTTAGAAAATTTTGAAGCATTCTTTGGGTTGCCTCCTGCAAAAGGTGGTCCAGGTCAAGTATTATTAACTTTCTGCTTTACTTTGTGAAATTCAATCATACTCTTGGAGAAGCACTCTGCTTATTGTTTTTGTTTTTGTCATTGAAAGTTTTTCAAAAGCTACCCAAAGTCCCGGAAAATCTAAATGGGACAGAGTTGCATTACCTATTTTAAAGCCCAATACTACAATTATGCTAATGCAATTAAGCTTCATGAATATAGTATGCAAATCAAATTGTCAAGAACTATACCAAATAGAATTGTACTTAAAGATAGAACAGGTTAGTTCTGCAATTCCTACAAGGATCACTGTTTCATAAATTCCTAAGTAGAATATCATTCTGTACAATGGTGAAAATACTTTAAGAACATAATCATCAATATTTAGATAATTTGCACAATTTCTCCTTGAAAGTGACACATTTTTCCATAAAGAGGAAAAATATATATATATGTGTTCATAATGGAAGGGTTTAAAGCACCAATGCCTGGAAAGTATTTAAATGTTGTATCTTAAATACAGACAGGCTTTTCACCAACTGGAACATAACATCATATACCACATTTTCTGAAGAGCAGCTTAAACAGAGATGTTCTGTGTCATATTACTTTTTAACCCTAAAAATAGAGTAGCAAAAACAAAACAAAACAAAACAAAAAAACTGGCTAGGGCCACCAGAGTGACCTAAAATCTCCCAGATACTATTAAATGAAGACCATGAGGAGACATTTGAGGGGGCAGTGTTGGTTCAATGGTAGAATTTTTGACTTCCATCTGGGAGACCTGGTCAATGCTCCTCAAGCGCAGCCACCACTGTCTGTCAGTGAAGGAGGCTTGTGTGTTGCTATGATGCTGAACACGTTCAGTGGAGCTTCCGGATTAAGATGGACTGGGGAGAAAGGCCTGACAAAAATCAGCCAATGAAAACCCTATGGATCACAATGATCTGATCCCATTGGATATGGGACACCATGAGTCACAGTCCGACTCAACAGCAAGTAACAATGGGAGATATTTAAAGGACTCAATGAGGAGAAGGGTGACTACCTGGGTCTTGTTTCCTGTCTTGGGCTTTCCTGCCTCTAGTGTTGACCCAGCCTCTACATCTAGTTGTTCATTGTGACCCATCTTCTGCTGATCACCTATCTGACCACCTGCACCTCCAGCGTCTAAGCCTTCAGACACTAGCCCAGAATAGAATCACGAAAGAAATAAATATGAACAAAAAAGACGGAGGTATTTTGTTTGTGATCTTTTACCTCTTATGACCATAAAATTAACATTTGCTCATAACAGAAAAATGAGAAACAGAGAAAAGTGAGATAAAGAAAGATATACAAACTAAAAGTTTGTAACCCCACCACCATGGAACCATCTTTATAACATTTTAGTATTCTGTCCCAAATTTTCTATTGCTTTCTCAAAATACAATACATACATATCTGTTTATACAATTTTGTATTTTGCTTTTTTCTAATTGAAAATCACTCTATATCGCTTTTAACAACAGTATACTATTCCATGATATGAATGTACCTTTGTTTAAGTAAAAGTTCCCGTGTTCAGTATCCTTCTGTTGGGCAACATAATGGAAAACTGGATTTGTTGTGAAAATACCTTGTATCTTGAGGAAATTATTTAATGTCGTATCAGCTGACTGAGGGTATGAGGCTGGCATTGACCAATTTCTCCTCGGTTCCTACTTGTGTGTGGCAAAGACTAAAGAAGACAAATAAGAAATCAACCTCATGTTATGTTTTTAAAATTATTCTTCTATTCATCAAAGTAGAATATTATTCAAGATTACTTCATACAAAAAAATTTTAAGGCAGTTCTTTAGGCAGACCAAAAATTGTGTTATAATAGGCACAACCCACGCAGTCTACTAATGTTTAAGAAAATTATGTATTTTCCTTTGAGAAGAAGAATGAAATTCATTATTGATAATATATGCTCAACTGAAAACCATGATTGATTGATGCTACGGGTAGTGTTTGAATTTGTTACTCCGCATTAGCTTAATTAAATAAATGGGTGTGCTGGCACAGGGCTTATATTGATTCGTTTCTGCTAGATGAGCACTAGGTTGCATACCTTGACATCTCTCCCCAAGCCTTCCGTTTTTCACACACAGGTTAGGGGTCTGCATACATAAGCAGGTGTCTGGCTTTTGTGTGAGAAGATACTGCCTCCCGTGGTGATTTCTTGGTGATGCAACATATCTTTATCCACAGGTTCCCAGAGGTCTCCCTTCGATGGTTTCTATTAAAACTCTCACTTTAATTCACTCTAAGCTATTTGTGGCTGATAATATGAGTTTCCTTTCCAAAGGGATGAAAGTCTAATACTAAAAGCATTGAATTCTACCAGTGTCATCGCAGGCATTAGCCAGCAGAGAGATTTGTGGAAGGCAGGCGACATTAGGGGTTGTGTACATCTTCCTCTCTTTGGGCTTTCCAGCCCTGACTTCTCCCCTGAGCTCCTGTCTTCTCTCCTGAGCTCCTGTCTTATATAGGCAACTGCCTGCTATCCATTTCCCCTGGTTCTGTTTTCCCTGAGCCAGCTCTCTGAAACCTTAAAGCTGGCTACCCTAAACTAAAATTTCCTATCATTGCCATCTAAACCAACTCTTGGTCATTTTTTCTCTATTTCAGTTGGTGGTGTCACCATCTTGCCAATCACACAGGCCAGAAAGCTGGGAGTCACGTAGATTCCTCCTGGTCCCTATACTTAACCAGCTGGCAAGTCCTGCCATTTCCATCCCCGGCATGTTTGTCAAGTCTCCTCTCTTCTCTGACTGCTCAATTTCTGACTTGTCTCCCTTTCTTGTACTAAAATAATGGGCTCCTAACTAGTTTCTGGAGTCCTGGTGGCGCAGTGCTTAACAGCTCAGCTGCTAACCAAAAGGTCAGCATTTCGAATCCACCAGCTGCTCCTTGGAAACCTATGGAGCAGTTCTACTCTGTTCTGTAGGGTCGCTACATGTCAGACGCGACTCAAGGGCAATGTGTTTTTTTTTAACTTCTTTCCATATTGCCAGAGTTTTCCACTTTAAATCAGTACCTCCACAATGATCTTGTGAAAAGCAAATCTCACTTCTCTGGTTCAAACCTTTGATCCTGTTGATCATCTGTGCTGTATTGCTCAAAGTTTGGTCAGCTAGTCACCTGCTTCAGAATCATTTGTTTTTGTTGTTAGGTGCCATCGAGTCAATTTTTGACTCATAGCAACCCCATGTGATGGAGCAAAACTGCCCCATAGGATTTTCTAGGCTGTACTCTTTACAGGGAGCCCTTCTGGTGCAGTGGTTAAGAGCTCAGCTGCTAGCCAAAAGGTCAGCAGTTCAAATCCACCAGCTGCTTCTTGGAAACCCTATGGGGCAGTTCTAGTCTGTCTTGTAGAGTTGCTATGAGTTGGAATCGACTTGACGGCAATGGGTTTAGAATGAGTTTAATCTTTACAGAAGCAGATAGCCAGGTCTTTCTCCCACGGAGCTTGGGGGGATTGGAACCACCAACCTTTGTTTAACAGCCAAGTGCTTAACTGTTGTGCCACCACAGCTCCTTTCAGAATCATCTGGGAGTGGGGTTGGGGGTGGGGGGGAGATGTAAAAATGCAGATTGCCATACTACAGGCCTACAGAATCAGAATCTAGTGAGGGTAGAAATTTAGGTTAGAAATGCAGAATCTCAGGCCCTGCCCCACCTATACAGATTCAGTAATCTGTATTTTTGCAAGATTTCCAAATGATCTGCATGCACAATTCAGTTTGAGAAAGCCTGCTTTGGGAACACATACCTGATCTCTCCGGGTGGACAAAGCTGTTCTTTTGGCCGAGCTCTCTGACACATCTATCTCTTCCTCTAGACTTCAGGCTCCTGAGGGCAAGAAACCTTCCTTATGATCTCTATAGTTTCATCCCTGGCACATAGAGCAGTTCAACAAATGTTTGTTTATTTAAACTGAACTGACCCGCAGGTCGGCCTGGAACTTAAAAACTGAATGTCTTTTGCACAGATTGGTCGCTCTTTTCGTTTTTGGATGCTCTTGCTTTTGGCTGAGCAGATGCTGTTTTTGCCTCCTCTTTCTAAATCACAGATGGTTCAGAGTGTTTGCTCACAGAGTGGATTGCTGCCCGGTGTGGACTGCTGTGGGCCAGGCAGCTGGGCTTCCGTGTTGGTTACCAGCCAGGCCCTGCTGATTGAAGCTTCCTTCAGGGACTGCGTACTTGGTTCTCGTTCCTGGAGGACCCTCACTGGAGTTCAGTATCAGGGGAGCGGTTTGGTTAGCAGGATGTTGTCCACCACCACACATGTTTGGCCAACTGAAGTTGCTTATGCTGTTTTCAATGAAAAGCTGCTTAGCATGAAATCTCCATGACTTGACACCAAAATAGCTTTCTGGTCATGCCCTCTTCCCTCATAGAACTGCATAAAGGTAGGGTGTGTCTATTTTGCTCAATATTACATCCCCTCACATCTAACACAGTGCCTGGTTTATGTGTGGAATGAGTGATTAAATGAATAACATATGTTGTTGTTGGTAGGTGCTGTCAAATTGGTCCCAGCTTATCGTGACTCCATGAGAATGAAATATTTCCCAATCCTGTGCCATCTCCATCCCTATGATCAGTTATGGATTAGACTGTTGTGATCCATAGGATTTTCACTGGTTGATTTTTGAAAGTAGAATGCCAGGCCTTTGTTCTTCTGTCTTCATCTGGAAGCCCCACTGAAACCTGTTCAACATTATAGCAACATGCAAGTCTTCACTGATCAGTGGGTGGTGGCTCTGTAGGAGGTACATTGGCCAGGAATCAAACCTGAGACTCCCACATGGAAGGCAAGAGTTCTACCACCAAACCACCTCTGCCCTAGAATGACATATTCCAAAGTGCTAATGTGGGGTAAATCCTCAGGTGCTTTCTCCCATACATTCTTCTGTATTTATTTATAATAAGCTTAATCTTTTGATGTTTATTACAGCTTAGAAGAGTCTGATTCCCACCTTTTAACACTAAAAAGTTAGTTTTTATAATTCCTTTTAATCTAAGAAATGGTTTCCTTAAATTTCCCCCAAAATTAAGTCAATGTACCCCATGCATAGCCACCACTCGTTGGTCGGTGGAGACTTGGATGTTGCTGTAATGTTGAACAGGTTTCAGTGGAGCTGTCAGACAAAGACAGAAGAACAAAGTCCTGGCATTTATGTCTAAAAATGGAAGTTAATAACTGCAGTTCAGTTATTAAGTTAGATTATTAGAAGCCTTAAAGAAGAATCATAGCATGCAGATGCCATAAACTGAAGGTCTAGGTACTGCATTTGCTCACACATTTTTTTTTTTTAGTTCACATACATTGTTTTGAACCTGAACATTTGAATGTTTTCTTTTTTTAATGTATTTTCTTCTTGCTGTTGAAAATAGACGCAGCAAAACTTACACCAATTCAAGAGTTTCTACATGTACAAATCAGTGACATGGATTACATTCTTTGCATTATGCAACCATTCTCCCCTCCTTTTCTGAGTTGTTCCTCCCTCATTAACATAAATTCACTGCCCTCTAAGGTTCTTATCTAATCTTTGCTGTTGCTGTTGTCACTTTGATCCCATATAGATAGTTCTTCAAAGAGCATAATAATGCTCAAGGAAGACCTTTTTTACTAGTTAAGTTAAACTATTATTCGGTTTTAAGAGGACTTCAGGGGGATATTTTTAGCTTAAGTTTTAAAGATTATCTATCTCAGGGCAGTAGTTTCAGGGGTTTGTTCAGCCCCCATGGCTCCAGAAAATTTGGAGTCTATAAGAACTTGAAATTTTGTTCTGCCTTTTCCCTCTTTTGATCAAGATTCTTCTACAGAAACTTTGATCAAAATGTTCAGTAACGGTAGCCAGGCATCATCTTATTCTTCTGGTCTCATGGCAAAGTAGGTACTTGTTCATGGAGGCAATTAGCCACACATTCCATATCCTCCTCCTATTCCTGACTCTTCATCTTCTTCCGTTGTTCCAGGTGAATAGAGACCAATTGTTATGGCTTGAATGGCCACTTGCAAGCTTTTAAGACCGTAGGCACTACCCATTGAACTAGGAGGTAGAACAGAAACATTAAACACGTTATTAGGCCAATTATCTGGGATGTCCCCTGAAATCATAATCTCCTCCAAACCAAGGCACCAAATTCCATGAGGTTTTCATTTGTACGTAAGCAGACTCAGCAGCTATTCTATTTATTTAGTCGTTGTTGTAAATATATCTGTCACATAACTTTTGCCAGTTCAGCTTTTTACAGAAGTACACCTTATTGACAGCAATTACAATAATCGGCTGTGCAACTCTACCCTTAATCAATGCAATTTTTCTATCACTATTAACCCCCATTCCCCCTCCCTCTCACCTCTGGTAACCACTAATAAACTTTGGTCTGTATACATTTGCCTTTTCTTGTCTTTTTATATAAGTGAGGTCATATAATATTTGTCCTTTTGTGATTGACTTATTTCACTCAACATAATGTCTTGAAGCTTCATCCATACTGTAGCATGTGTGAGGACGTCATTTCTTCTACTAGCTGTATCGTATTCCACTATATATACGTACCACATTTTGTTTATCCATTCATCTTTTAATGGGCATTTAGGTTGTTTCTACCTTTTGGCCATAATGAATAGTGCTGCAATGAACATTGACATACAAGTCTCTGTTTGAGTCTCTACTTTCAAGTCTTTTGGGTATAAACCTAGGAGTGGAATTGTTAGGTCATATGGTAATTATGTTTTTAGTTTTCTGGGGAAATGCCACACTGTTTTCAACAGCATTTTACACTCCCACCAGCAATTGTTAAAGTTTCCAGTTTCCCCTCATCCTTGCTAACATTTGTTATTTTCTGTTTTTTTACCTTAGCTATCCTAGTGGGAGTAAAATGGTATTTCATTGTGGTTTTGCTTTGCATCTCTCTGATGGCTCATGATGTTGAGCATCTTTTCATGTGTTTGGTGGCCATTTGAATCTCCTCTTGAGTGAAATGTCTATTCAAGTCCTTGACCCATTTTATGATTGGGTTATTTGTCCTTTTGTTGTTAAATTATCAAAGTTGTATATATATTTTGGTTATTTGATTCTTATCAGATATATGGTTTCTGAAGATATTCTCCCAGTTGGTAATTTGTGTTTTCTTTTTTTTTTGTAAAGTCTTTTGATGAACAAAAGTTTTTAATTTTTGTGATGTCACATTTATTTATTTTGTCTTTTGCTATTTATGCTTTTGTTAATATATTAGATAATCGATTGCTAAAAGTTACACTTGACATCATTCCCCCTGCATTTTCTTCTAAGAATTTTATGGTTTTAGCTTGCATTTTGAATTTATTTTTGTGTATAGTATGAGTCATGGATCCTGTTTCATTTTTCTGCATGTGGAAATCCTATCTTCCCGATACCATTTGCTGAAGAGATTCTTCTTTCCCCATCAAAGGGACTTAGCACCCTTGTCAAAAATCTGTTGGCTGTAGATGTGTGGGTTTATTTGTGGACTCTCAATTCTATTCCGTTGTTCTGTGTGTCTATTCTTATGCTAGTACTAACTTGTTTTGATTACTGTAGCTGTATAGTATATTTTAAAATCAAGAAGTGCGAGTCCTCCTCATTGTTTTTCTCTTTCAACATTGTTTTAGCTAGTCAGGGCTATTTGTTTGCAACTTATGAGACAGAAGAAAACCCTCTGGCTTTGGAGTCAGACCACTTGTACTCCAATACTAGTTCTAGTATTTACTAGCTCTAAGGTCTCAGGTAAATCCCTGATTCATTTTTTATACATAAAACAGACATAATATCAGTATCTACCTAATGGGGTTGTAAGGAATAAATGGATTTATCTCATATCAGCCACACACAGCACCATGATATTCCCCAAATAGTTCCTGAGCTCCTTTTATTCCTTTGTCTTCGTAAAAATTGAATATGTCTGCACGAAATGTTCTTGCTACATTTTTTCTTGAAGCCTTCCTAGATCCCTAGAGTCAAAATTCATCAGTCCTATACCTGCCCTCCCAATGCACTCTGTCTACTCCTTTCTGAAATTGTCGTGTTACTACATGTATATAAGTATGTGTTTCCTCTACCTTGAGGTCAGAGTCTGTACCTTGTCCATCTGTCTCCCCTACAGCACCCAAAATGCCTTGCACACAATAATATACAGTACTTGTATATAGATTTGAATAACAAGGTAGTTAGTATCAGAGACCACCACTCGTCTGTCAGTTTGTCTTACTGTGGTAGCTTGTGTGTTGCTATGATGCTGGAAGCTATGCCACCGATATTTCAAATAACAGCAGCAGCAGAATCACCCATGGTAGACAGGTTTCCTGGAGTGTTTAGACTAAGAAGAAAGGCCTGGTGATCTACTTCTGAAAATTAGTCAATAAAAACCTTATAGATCATAACAGAAAGTTGTCTCATATAGCATTGGAAGGAGAGCTCCTTAGGGTGGAAGGCACAACACAATAGCTGTAACAATGGACTCAAACATACCAACAATCATGAAGATGTCACAGGACTAGACAATTTTTCTTTCTGTTATACATAAGGTTGCCATGTGTTAGACCCAACTTGACAGCAACTAACAACAACAATATCAGAGAGCACAGGAGTCTGGAGTTTTCTATTTGCTCTATTGCTTATTGGCTGTGTAATATTGCCTGTAACATCTCTCAAAGCCTACTTCCTGTCTGTGAAATTGTGAAATGGGGATAGTAATAAAATCTGTCTCCTAAAGATGTTGTGAGCATCAAGTGAATTAATTTATGTAAAGCTTCTAACACTGAGTAGGGCTCCATATTTTATTTATTCACTTTTATATTTATTTTTATATTCATATTTTCTTCTTATATAATTACTAGCTGCCAAATTAGGCACAATTGAGAAACTTGGCATTGCTAGTCCTATCTAACTATTCAATTTCAATAGAATTCATAGCTGATGCTGGAAAAGAACAGCTATTGAAGGCAAAGGCTTTAACTCAAAAACCGTAAAAAATTTTTTTGATGGGGAGTTTCAGATGCAGGAGGTAACTTAACCATCAGGGTATTTTGGCTGCAGTTCACAACAAATAAACCTGTTAGGGATAATTTATGTGGAAGCTGTTCATGTTGTATGGAAGAGGGTTCAATTTGCGAAGCACATACTTCTTTATTACCAGATGATTCATTGAAAATCACAATTTGCGATGATCTGCCTAGTGGAAGGGTTGTTGGTCGTAAAAACATCATAGAAGAAAATTCAACGATGAATATTATTTATGCCAAAGACATACATTTGTATTAGCTACACACATCCCAATGTGTGTGCATTAAAATTATAACAGCACTGACAATTCAAATGAGACCTGAGGAAGGGTGAACGTCAGCATTTCTGATAAGCTGTAGAAGATACAGTTTTGACACAAAAACGAGTTCCGCAATCCTGTATCGAAGAATACCTTCCTAATAACAAAGCCACATTTTCCTAGACTCTGTTAGTAGCAAAGGGGATGAAAGAGAGGGAGGTAAAGAAGTAAAGAATGGGCTCCTGTACCAGATATCCTCAACTTCCTGAATTATTTCCCTGAAGTGTCGCTTGTACAGGAAAGGAGATTCACTCATTCAGACACCATGGGTACTGTTGAGTGCCCTTCAGAAGTAACCATGCAAAAAGGATGATGATACTTGCTGATAGTATTTATTTTTTGATTAGATGATGCCTATGAAATGTTCTCTGTAAATGCAATTTTTTTTAACCTTAACAAAAGATGTTTTATTTTGATGTGCAACATTTTCTCCTCATTCATTTTTTTTCTTATGTTTTTGAGATTTCCACACGTGACAAAAATTAAACCCATCATCATAACCTTTCTTAATATGCTCAAGTGAATAGAATTATGGCCTGGGTAAGTGGTGGTTTGGTGAGAGACAAATATACCTCAATTTACTGGAGATTACTTATTTCTTTATTAACCTAGCATTTTTCTAATCCCTTTCACTTTGTCTCCTGTAGATGCATCTGAAATTCTGCCAGTGTAGGAGACATTGCAGCTTTATTATAGGTAAATTGCGTGTTGTGGTTATATTAAAATTGTTATGTGTTAATTCATGATGTATGTGATCAAGTATACAAATATAGAATTACAATAAGACAAAAATGTGAATCAGAACAATTATTCTATTTATAATATTTAATGATTGTTTCTTAGTCTTATGCTGGAGCCCTGGTGGCGCAGTGGTTAAGAGCTCAGCTGCTGACCGAAAGGTCAGCAGTTTGAATCTACCAGCCAATGATCCTTGGAAACCCTATGGGGCAGTTCTACTCTGTCCTATAGGGTTGCTATGAGTTGGAATCAATTCAATGGTGATGGGTTTGGTTTGGCTTTTGGTTAGTTATACACTAGCTTAAATATTGCCAACATCTCATTTAATCCTCAAAACCATTTTTTTCTGTATTTTGTATTACAAAGGTATACTTTTAAAAATGAAAAATATAAAATGAAATTATCTCTCCTCTCATTTCTGCTCTCTGACTTGCCAGAGTAATTTGCATTGATTCCTTGGTGTATATACTTCTAGTCCTTTGTGTTAATGCATTTATATCATTTTGCAAAATAATATCATATATTCTGTGATATACTTTTTTTCACTTAGCAGTAAATTATGGATATTTTTTCATGCTAGAATGTACATCTATGTTAAATACTTTTAGTATTTTTCCAATTTTATGTATGAGAAACTGATATTTCAAAAGAATAAGTAAATTTCCCCAGTGCAGCCTAGCTAGTAAATGGTCTAGCTGAGAATACAGCAAGTATCAGTCTGATTCTAGAACCCATACTTGAACTACTACATATGCTGCTTCTCTGAATATATTGCAAATATTTAATTACAAGAATTCTGAGGGTGAGAAATTTTACTTTTCAAAATATTTTATAAATTATTTCCTTTTCCTTCTCTGAAATTCAAGGAAGTTACTTATGGTTCAAAATATATAACTTCAGTCTAAATTATTTACAAGGCCCTAATGAACCTCATAAGGAATGGTACTGTTCTACACAGAATAAAATGAGAATTCCTTAACCATCTTAAGAGCTACTACTTTTTGGGAAACACTTTCATAACGGCCTTCTATAATCAGAAGTGATGGTGTTTAAGGCAATGAGACCTTTCTGTTGGATGAAACTATTCTAGTCTTTCCTTTATGCTCTGTCTGAATTAGAGAAAGAAGAGATTCTCATAAGCCCTTAGAAGATTTTAATAGGGGCTAATGGAATGTTTGTTCATTTATGAATTCATTCATCTAATGGTATTCTTTGAGTACCTCCTATTTTCTAGGCAATGACTGGGCTCACACAATTCAACTGAGAACAGTGTGGACAGTCCTAGAGGCCACATTCTACTGGACAATTATATTCTAATGAAAATAATTGAAAAGAGATTGGTATAAATTATAAGTAAATAATGTAAATAAAAACTTTGACAAATAGTAGCCACTTTTTCTTTAATTTTTTGGATCAGATACTAAAAATCCTCTAAGACATCTTTGTTTTAGTAAATTAAATATATTGAACATCTTCTCTTCATTTGTGTCAGTGAGATAATTAAGACCCTCCTCCAAACAGAATTCAAATTCACTTAAAAAGACCAGACTTACTGGTCTGATAGGGACTGGAGAAAACTCTGCAACTACAGCCCCTGGACACTCTGCTAACCCAGAACTGAAACCATTACGGAAGCCCACTTTTCAGACAAAGATTAGGCAGGCTTATAAAACAAAAAATAACACACGTGAGGAACAGGCATCTTAGTTCAATCAAATATACGAGACCAAATGGGCAACTCCTGTCCAAAAGCAGGAAGGGACAGGAACTAGACTAATGGACACAGGGAATGCAGAGTGGAAAGGGGGAGCATGCTGTCACACTGTGGGGATTGCAACCAATGTCACAAAACAATACGTGTATAAATTTTTGAATGAGAAATTAACTTCAGCTGTAAACTTTCACCTAAAACACAATAAAATAAATAGATAAATAAAAAAAGACCCTCCTCCAACCTAATACTTAATTTGGTGCCATCATCCTTCTAAGAGAGATCAGTCTTTCTGGTGTAATCCAGAATGGGAAGAACAGCAGAGTGTCATTATTGTGCTTGTTTCTTTTACAGCCCAAAGTGACCGAGAGGCACATTCCAAGAGAAAACCCATCAATGTGAGCTGAGCCTTTCCTGATGATGATTTGAAAGTTGATGTTATTTTTTTGGGTCAGATTAAGACTTGGCATTTTACTGAGCCAAATCATCTGTTTAATTATAGAGGTGAGATAATTGCCAGGGGAGTAGTTCAGCTAATAATTATAGAAATCCCAATTTAGCAAGAAAAAACCGGGTAGAACAAACACTGATTTCAGCCAAACTGATTGTCGAAAAATACGGGGTTTTGAAAATTATTTATCCGTTGGAATCAAATTGAGCTTAGTGTCAGTGGCAATGCTGCTGTGGAAATTGCTCCTCACCAATCTCTCCTTCTGTATTAAGCTTGAGTTTGCTTTGTAAAACAGCTGTGAAGGCAAAGTCTGGATAACAGCAGAACAATTATGATATTAGCGAGAATTCATTATACTAAAGGCAGACGCTATTTTATAATTTAAAAAACTGAAAAATAATTAATCTAAACCTCTTTTGAGAGAACTCTAGACATCTGAAGAAAAGAAAAGGCAAGTGTATTCAAAAGTATTCAAGATATTGATTTTCTCCTCCACCCCCACCCGCGCCCCCATTCATTTAAATTGTCAGTGATTGTATGGGCTTTATTTGAGAAATGCGAAACTCTGGCTAATTTATGCTATAATTAATGGGTAATCCCATAGGAATTGTTAATAATATCACTACTATCACATGCAATTTGTTTGATACAAACTTTGTGATCCAAACTGGTTAATTCTTTGTAGAGCTGACCAAATTACTCTTCAGGGTTCATGTTTTAATTTCAATAGTTAATACTATTAAACTCTTTGCAATTATACTACATGACAATACGTTCATTAAGCTACATTAAACCTAAATTCTGTACCTAGTTAAATGGTTGCTAAATGTATAGCTTTAAAAAATAGCAAAGGGTTGTGTTTAAATAGGAGGATACCTATTTGTTCTTATGATATTTTTAAGAAATGTTTTATTGACTGCTTTCTCAGATTAAAGAAGTTAAAAATTTAAAAAAAGAAAAATTCTGCACACAATTCTATATTTTTAGGACCTGTCATGGATGGAATTATGTCCCCCAAAAATATGTGTATCAATTTGGCTAGGCCATGATTCCCAGTATTGTGTGATTGTTCACCATTTTGTCATCTGATGTGATTTTCCGATGTGTTCTAAATCCTATCTCTATGATGTTAATGAGATGGGATTCGTAGCTGTTATGTTAATGAGCCAAGACTCAATCTACAAGATTAGATTGTGTCTCAAGTCAATCTCTTTTGAGATATGAAAGAGAGAAGTGAGCAGAGAAACAGGGGGACCTGATACCACCAAGAAAGCAGTGCTGGGAGCAGAGCATGTCCTTTGGACCCAGGGTTCCTGCGCTGAGAAGCTACTAGTCCAGGGGAAGATTGATGACAAGGACCTTCCTCCAGAGCCTACAGAGAGAAAAAGCCTTCCCCCTGGATCTGGTGCCCTGAACTCTCGGACCTCTAGCCTACTAGACTGTGAGTGATAAACTTCTGTTTGTTAAAGCCATCCACCTGTGGCATTTCTGTTATAGAAACACTAGATTACTAAGACAGAACCCAAATAATTGGAGCAACTTTTTCTCCATTTTTCCATACTAGAGAAGATACTATATCACTTTAAATTTTTAGATAATTGTACATCCACATGCAGGTGTACAAAATAATGCAGAGAGATCACCTGTACACTCAACCATGTTTCTTCCAATGGTAACATTTTGCAAACTATCGTAGTACATTACTATGGCCAGAATATTGACTTTGAGCCAATGCACTAACATCTATTGAGATTTCCCCAGTTTGATTTGTATTCATTTGTCCTATACATTTTTATCACATGTGTAGGTGTATGTATCCACCACCACTATCAAGGTTCTGAACAGTTCAGTTTCCACAAGGAACCCCTATATTGGCCTTTTATAACCACACAATTGATATTTGTGTGTTGTCTTAGATTAACATGTCAGAAAAATGATGTAGTTTATCTTTTTCCCTCATATTTTCATTTTGAAAAAAATCAAATCTAGTGAAAAGTTGAGCAAATAGTACAAAGAATACCCAGATACCTTTTACAAATTTTCACCAATTTTTAATGTTTTATTACACTTGCTTTATCTTATTCTGCATGTGTATATCTGTCTGTCTATCTTTTATTTTTGCTGAAATGTTTGAAAGTACATTGCAGCCATCATAACACTTTGCAGCTAAATACTTCAGTATGCATCACCTAAGAATAAGAGAACAACTTGAAAGGGGGACACATATCTTGAAGGCCCAATAATATGGGAAGAGTAGAAAGCAAGAAGTGTCAATTTAAGGTCCTATAGCCCTGGCAGTGCAGTGATTATGAGCTTGGCTGCTAACTAAAATGTTGGCAGTTCGAATCCACCAGCCAATCCTTGGAAACCCTATGGGCAGTTCCACTCTGTCCTATAGGGTCTCTATGAGTCAGAATCAACTGGACGGTAATTGTATTTTTCGTTTATAGAAATCAAAGCGAATCAGAATGGAATGAATATAAAACAAAATCCAAGGAAACTTTCTAGAACTAAAAGTGGAATCTGTATGTGAAAATCAGCGAAATAGTACATACCAGAGAATTCAAACGCAAAAGCAACAACGACTCCAACACATCTCTTAGTTAAGTAATTACACTTTAACGACAAAGAAAAAAGCCTCAGGACTTCTGAGGGAGAAAAATAAAACTAAATTCCTTATAATATAAAGAAAATTTTGTTGTTATAGGATTTTTTCGATAGTAATATACAGAGCAAAACAACAATTAAGCAACTTTTTTCTTTTTTCTTTTTTGTAAATCAAGAAAAGACAGTGTGAGTCAAGAATTTTATATCCAGTCAAACTATCTTTCAATTTTCAGGGCTATAGTGAAAAAGCAGACAGTTGTAAAGATACAAGAACTTGTAGTTGGGATATTATTTATTTGAAGGCCTTGGATAAAAAAGGAAAACACTAATACTTGTTGAGTACTTCTCATGGGCTAGACGCACAAAAAAAAAAAAAAAAAAAAAAAACCTGAGTTAAGTCAAGTTAGCTTTATTTTACAATGAAGAAACTGATTCTCAGAGAAGTTGTTTGACCAGATTGATCCAGCTAATATGTGTCAAAGTCAGGATTCAAGCCCTATTTTCTTTCACTCTAAAACTTTTATCTTTCTTCTATATCATGCTTACAGTGGATTCTGCATATCTATTGCTACTCTATAAATGGAACTATAGTTCTATGTTATTGATGTTTTCACTTATTACAGAGATCCTCCGCACTATTCCATTTAACATTTTTTCCGCAACTTGTAGAACTATTCCTAATCCTGTTCAGCTGACATGTGGTTGTACTATTTTTGCAGTAGCTTGAGCTCAGAACACTATAAAGAACACACTGATTTAATTAATGCTTTGAAAACAATCAATTTGAAAACACGATGGTTTTACATTCTCAAATTTCCTCCCTCAGAACAGATCACATCTGATAATAAAGACAAGAACTGAAAATCCTGAAACTTAGCTTTCAAACATTCATTGAGTTTGTTTTAGAAGTACATGTAAAATAAGCAACTCTTTCAATAAAAGTACTATCCCCGAGAGGAAATTAGCAGAGAATATTAGATTACAAATTTTAATAAACCAGTATAAGCATTGTCACTTTTGAGCAGAGGACAGAACGATCATTTGGTGCTATTTCTGAGACTATAACGGCTTATCAGCTTCTGTGACAAATCACTCTCAGTTATCTACTGCACATGCTAATTAGTTTATAGCCTACCAGCCATGTGTCTACGTGGAAGACAACAGAGCTATTAAAAAATGGTCCCTCTTTCTCATAAAAGTCAAATACAAGCAATTCTCATTCAATGTAGTTGCTAATGCAGGCAAACATAATGGTGTCTGGCTTCCAGAAGACAAGGGAAATATATTACCTAATTATATCCCACACATTGTATGAAAGTCAGTATAAGTCTTTGTATCTATCTTCCCAGTTTCCAAAACACAGCATTACCATTAGTAATCAAATGGGAAAAATATATATAATACAAGAACAAATCCCTGAGCAGTAGAATTGGAATGCTTCAAAATGTCCCCATCGGTTGCAGCCTTCTGCACCAGTGACACCACAGCGCTGCCTGGCGTGGCCAACATACAGTTTTAGCTGAATGTCATTTCTGTTACCAGACCCTTTTTTTTTTTTAAAGCAGTTTATGACTGGGACATTTTAATTCTCACCATCCAGAAACTTGAAAGAAATTGTCTGCCTAAATGCAGATTGAAGAAAATAGAGGGCTGACTTTGACTCAGAAGATTTTAAAATACAATGGTTGCTAGGTCTTTTACCATATCTCTATTCCTAAAACAAAGGACAGGGTTTTAGATGGCTTGGGCAATTCCTTTGATCTTTTAATCTGCATTTTACTATTTATTGCATATCCTTCTTTGATTTTACCAAAAAGTCAAATTCTTCTAAAGGTCAGGAGAATTTGAAGGGATTTCAATGATAGCTTCATTGTTTTGTTGTAGGGAGGAAGGGAGATAACATAGGGCAGGTGCCTGGAACAGGGTCTATGTAAGTTTCTTTGCTCCTGAAAAGTGCAATGTCATTGCTTCTTGTTGTCGGGTGCCATCCATTCAATTCCAACTCATAATGACCCCATGTGACAGAGTGAAACTGCTCCATAGGGTTTCCTTGGTTGTAGTCTTTACAGAAGCAGATCGTCAGGTCTTTCTCCCGTGCAGTGGCTGGGTGGGTTCCAACCCTAATCTTTCAGTTAGCAGCCTAGTGCTTAACCCTTGCACCACCAGAGCTCCTTTGTTATTGCTTAGGGTTATATAAATAATAATTTAAAAAAAAAAGTAAAAGTAATACCTGTTACCCGTTGCTGTCGAGTTGACTCTGACTCATAGTGACCCTATAGGACAAAGTAGAACTGCCCCATAGGGTTTCTAAGGGGCGGCTAGTGGATATGAACTGCTGACTTTTGGTTAGCAGCCGAACTATTAACCACTGTGCCACAAGGGCGCCAAAGGTAATACAGTGAACTAATATTTCAAAGGAATCCAAACTTAATGTGAAGTATTAAAAAAAAAAAAACAAAAAAACAAAAAACTTGCCATCAAGTCGATTCCAACTCATAGTGACCCTAGAGGACACAGTAGAACTGCCCCATAGGGTTTTCAAGGAGCGACTGGTGGATTTGAACTGCCAACATTTTGGTTAGCTGCTGAGCTCTTAACCATTGCCAACAGGGCTCCTATGCATACATATGCAATTTGAGGAGAAGAAGAAAATCCTATTGGACAGTACCTTAACATTTAGCCATTCCTTTAATAAAATTACTAATTTATTACAAAGTAATACAATCACTAAAAATGACTTACAGCAATTTGCTTCCTGTGAAATAACTGGCAGAAGTAGGTGAATAGCCAAATGAAGCAATCACATGTAAAAAACAAATGCAATAAAAAGGAGCATAATCTCTTATGATGTAAATTTCTAAAGTACTTCAGGGAAATTTCTAAGGTACTTCAGGGAAGTCGAATTAAATCTTTCACCTCTTTATGGTACAATTGACTTGGTGTAGTAGCAAAGTACTAGAGAGCATGTTGCCCAATAACGATGTATGCAGCTTTGCAGGGGAGCCAGCTATATAAGCAATACATAGCATAGGCTCTTGGAGCACCTGGTCCAGTGTTCGTAGATACATTAATTCACACAGTGATTGAAATCCATTTTCAATTCCTTACTAGATGTAGAAACAAAGTGTCTTAGTTTCTTGGTACTGCTATGACAGATATACCACAAGTGATGGCTTTGAAGAACAAAAAAATTATTTTCTCACAATTTAGGAGGCAACAAGTCTGAATTCAGGGCCTTAGCTCTAGGGGAAGGCTCTCTCTCTGTCCTCTCTGGGGGAAGATCTCCTTCTGTTTCTGTAGACCTGGAATTCCTTGATTCCTTGACAATCTCCACATGGCTTGCATCTTCCCCTGTATTTGTGCTTGCTTCTCTGTACCTAATCGGCTTTTTTATATCACAAAAGTGAGCACGTTTAAGACACCCCCTATAATGAAGATATGGCTTCACTAACATAACAAAGAAAACCATATTCCCAAATGGGATTACATCTACAGATATAGGGGTTAGGATTCCAACATGTATTTTGAGGGGACACAATTCAATACATAACAGGAAAATATATAATTTTTCTGGGCTCTCTGGCCATGAAGAAAAGTGAGGAAAATATGTCTCTTCTAGAATTGGCTGTTGCTACTTAAATTCTGCCCTACAGTGATAGAAGGCAAATTTATTTACTTTTTCTTGAGTGGAAAATCAGGAAATGTAATAGTCTGCAATGAGTCACCCTATTATCAATGCAGAACTAATCAGAATGTATTCTATATTCTAAGACTCCAAATGGAGCCCCACATGAGCACACTATAATTTTCAATGGCTATGCCTGTCATCTCACAAAGTAAAGTGGAAAATTGAGACAATGAATAATAGACTATAAACTCATCAATATCATTTTTTGCCTCAGTTTATTTGCCTATTTTAAATAAAGAGATTTAAGTGTAAACACATTATAGATATTGTTGATTCTTTCCTCTAATAAGGTAGAATTTTCTAAGTTGTTAGGTGTCTTTGAATCAGTTCCAGTTCATAATGACTCTGTATACAACAGAATGAAATGCTGCCTGGTCCTGCCCAGTCCTCACAATCATTGCTGTTTGAGCCCATTGTTGCAGCCACTGCATCAATCCACCTCACTGAGGGTCTTCCTCTTTTTTGCTGATGCGCTGCTTTACCAAGCATGATGTCCTTCTCCAAGAACTGATCCCTCCTGATAACATGTCCAAAGTAATTAAGATGAAATCTCACCATCCTTGCTTTCTAAGGAGCATTCTGGCTGTACTTCTTCCAAGACAGACTTGTTCATTCTGCTGGTAGTTCATAGTATATTTAAGATTCTTCACCAACACCCTAATTCAAAGGCATCAATTCTTTTTTGGTCTTCCTTATTCATTGCCCAGCTTTTGCATGCATATGAGGTGATGGAAAATACCATGGCTTGGGTCAGGTGCACCTTAGCCCTCAAAGTGACATCTTTGCTTTTTAACATTCTTGCTTTTTAATTTTCTATGGGTGAGGAATAAGATAAGAAAGACTGTCTTTATTCTGTGTAATCAAGGAAATATTAAAATAAGACCCTAAAAAGTAAGAGTAAGTAGATGGATAAATTGGGTGTTTTGTGTATATGCTACCAAGCCAGTGGTATGATTGATGATTTAACCACAAGTCAAGTAGCCATAGATAAATGGCATAAATCTTGTAGGGATCAGAAAGGTGAACTAGATAACTTATCAATGCTTCTGTTGATCAGATCAACTCTTTCCCACCTCTAGGGGAAGGATCAAAGGTGGGAATACATCAAAATATGTAGAATATCGTTGGGTGAGTAGACAGTAAAGAAAGTCTCCTAATACACATAGTTTTTTAAAAATGCATTTAATTTCCTTTTAAAACCATTGTGCTATGTCTTATTGTTTTAAAGAAAAGATTGGAGACTATCATTGTTACATTGCCAACTTTCTGTAAAGATTACTACTATGCAATTTCATATGGAATGTTTTAAAAGATAGAGCTTCATATTAAATACAGCTCATAAAATTATAGTGATGGTGGAATTTTATCACTTCCTTCTTAGAAATTTAGATCTGCTGTAAGACGTTCTTAAAAGAGCATTGAGGAAACCTTTAGACATTCAATAAATTGTTCTGAATCCAGTCTCTGTTTTAGCACACAGTTCAATTCTGGCAGTTCAGAATGTAAATTTTTTAATTTTCCTGGCCTTCTGTTTGCTTATTTCTCTTTGTTTGGTCTGTGACTATTTTAGTGAGGGTTCACTTTAGAAGTAATCCTGGTCCTCGTTGTTGCTTTGTGATGTTCAAGAAAATGACTAGAGGAGTTTTAATGCTATCTTGTTCATCAGTGTGAATCAGATAAAAGATTAAAAACAATACCTAGAGCACAGCTCTCAACTTGGGTTTCTTTCTGTTGAATTTTAATTCCTTGGTAAGATATTCTTGTTCAGACAGAAGGTAAATAAATAAGTTCATAAATTCCACTGATTTCAGCAGGCTATGTCATTGGGGAAGCATCATTTTTAAGCCAAAATATCATCAGTGTTTTACAGGATGTCATTAGAGACTTCAGTCTGCCTCAATTCCTGTTTCAAGGCCAGCACCACCTGTTTATGACACAAAGCTTTGGTGCGTTAATGCGGGACGCAAACAGAAAAGTTGGTGAGCAGCTTCCACAAACAACTGGTTGGTTAGGATATGACTTGACACAATTTGCCTGCCTAAGCCTTTCAGATATTTTTACCCTGTGCTGTTGATTTCCATCTCCTCCTCTTCTATTTATTCTACACTGGAGGACAAACAAGTCTATGTTATGACTGAGGTATAAGTCATGGAATCTGGAGATTTAACCAGCTTTTGGTTTGCAAGTCCCGACATTCTTTGACTTTGGAATGCAGAAGGATTCATGAAGTGACTGCACTTACCCCTCACCTGACTGGGGAGAAAAGGATTGTGGCACCAACACCTGTCAAGGAAATTACAGGTGCAAGCGATTACTGAGTTGAGGGTATTAAGAAACAATTATGCATCTTTTCAGGTACATTTGGTGATACGCTCAGGTTCTTGGACCCTAGCCAGGCTAATTGGCCGAGTTGTAAAAACTGAGGCACCTGGTTTTGAACAGACAACACTCTTGGTTTTAAGCTTGTTGATTGGTTCACTGCAAAAGGAATGCAATGTAAAGAATATGATGTTTCATACACTTTACTATAAAAAGTTTTCATTTTTAAAATAATACTATGGCTTGTTTGTAGCCTTTATTCTAGTTACTACTATCAAAATTTGTTTATATTCAATATTTAGTTATTCAAACAGCCTACAAATATTTGCTGAGTGTGTCCTTTCTTGTGTCATAGATACAGCTATGAAAAAAGAAATGTGGTCCCTTCTGTCATGGAATTAATAGTCTAGAAAAGATGACATCTGTTACACAGTGATACATTTGTGATAAGCGCCATAGGATTAGGGAACTGGGGCTACAATTTGAGTTTGGAGGAAAATAACAGGGAAGTCTTCCTAAAGAAGTGTCTTTTAAGATAAAAATTAAGAGATGAGTTGTCCAGATGAAGAGTGATAAAGCATTTCAAGCAGAGGTGATACTGTGCACAAAGTCCCTTGGATAAGGAGGTGCTCTTCACATAGGAGGAAATGAAGGAAGGTCAGTTGGGAATAAGGCAAAATGAGGGAGACAGAGGTTGGCTCAAGAAGTTAGAGATCAACAGAGAGGCCAGGTTGCCCAAGCCTTTGTAAATCCTGGCAGAGTTGGGCTTGATTCGAGATAATGGATAACCCCTGAGAGATTTAACACACAAGTTTTAAGACCAATGTGATGCATTGTCAGATCAGATGTGAGTTATCTATTGAGTACTAGTATTACGTTAGTGATTGGTAGTACAAAGAAAATGTGATATGGTCTCTGCCCTTCAGGGAGCTCAAAAAGGGAAACAGATAAGAGAATTGCTTATTACAATAAAAGAGTTAAAGCATTTAGATGTGAAGCAGGGTATGAACTAGGTGTTATTGGAGCTCAGAGAATCCCAGAAGAGAGGTTTTAATTCAGCCTTTAAGTGTGTGTCAAGGATGTGTCCAAGGGGAGATGATATTTGATTCAAGTCTAGTAGAACTTATCAGAATTAGCTAAATGGACCTAGGGTTAGACGTATTTGCAATAAAGGGAAATGTGTGCCCAGAAACCTGGAGGTGGGATTGTTCCCACACACTGGGAGAATTGCCTGTAGGTTAGAACAGCTGGGTAGAAGTGATGCAGTGCAGAAAGTGTGGCTGAAAAGTTTTATGTAGCATATCATTTGTCCTGTAAGGGGCAAGGGATAGTAAGGCATTTTAACATTATATCACCTTTCACTTTTCAGTGACTATTCACCAAAGAAAATTCTAAACTTTGTCTTTGCAGAGAAACAGAGCTATTAAATGGGCCACTTCTCAGTAACACAAGTTACTGTCTTAACCATTTCTGTCACTTTTCAAAAGTCTATGAGAATTTATACCTATTCAACAAGATGTTAATTTATGCCTCAGGAAAAAGAACAGGGGAATATATATCTTAAGGAGATCTCTTTTTCATTTTGTATCTGAGTTCTGCACCAACTTGAAAAATGGAATAAATTTTCAAAAAAGACATCAAATACTCAACAGAGAGGAAGAAAAAGGTCCCTATTTATCATGCGCCTGCAATCACGGCTGAGTGATGTATTGTGATTACAACTTTTTTTTAATTGGCAGGCTTCTTGGATGCCAAGGGAATTGGTGACAAGATGATGGATCAGTTTCTCCATATTGGCTGGTTGAACCAACAGACCTAAAGCAGATATTGACATTTGTCATTCAGCATGGGAGCCCTACAGACTCCTCTGCTGATTAGTCAAATACTTCACCTCTGTTTAATTAATGTTTTAAGAGCAGAGCCTCACAGAGACATGCAAAGGAGCAAAGTTCTGCAATATAATGGAAAAGAGGGCTTAGTACCAGCTGAATGAGAAAGCGAGCATGGGGGAAAGGGAAGAAATCAATGTAATGTTTGAACAGCTTAACCCTGTTGGCCCTTGCATGTTAATAGATTATTTATGCGTCACTTTGCCTGTGAGAAGAAATTAGCATGATAAGCATTTTCAGTTTATTGGCTGTTCATCACAAATTGGAAAAATGTTTACATGTATTTTTTTTTTTTAATTACCTTGAAAAATCATTGACAAGAAAGGGCAGGACAAGAACTCATCCTCTCATATAAACTCAAAGAATCCTATTCTAAAGAAAAAAAGTATAAATGAATAGAAATATATTTCTCATTGTGTTGTAAAGAAAAGGTAGACTATTTTATTTCTAGAGAAAAGCCTTTTAAAATAGGTGGTTAGAAAGGAGCTTTGAAGTTTGACATGAGACTAATCTCATTCTTTAGTTAATAGTCAAAGATTTTCAAAGAATCCCTATGATGTTGGCAGAAATTTTCCCCCTTTGTACCCCTCCTCCCACCCCAATCATTTCGAAGTTTCCTTCACCACACAATTTCAATTATGCCCTGTTTTGGAAGAGAGCTGCAAATTAATCCTGTAATAAGAACAGTAAAACAGAGATGTTTGGAGAACAATCCAGAAAGGATTTAGATCTCTACTTTGAACACCGTAAAAATTCACAGATATAGGCTAGGTGTGATTTTAGGATAAAAGAATGCTGGAGTCTAGTCTTATGAATACCAAATCCATAAAGATCCCTTCTAAGCAACCATGGGAGCAGGGATCAAACGCAAGAACCCACATGTGAGGTGGGTTTCTAATTGCCCTGTTTTGGTTCTTCGCAAAGTGAAGAAAAAATAAACTCTGGAGAAAGACAAATTTAGATTTGAATTTCAGGTTCTTTAATTTCCACTAAGTAACCTTGGGCAAGTCTTAGAAAATAAAAGCATGCTAGAGAAACTATGAGTTTTTAATAATTAAAAAAAAAAAATCTCTCTCAAACATAGTAATAGCCCTCTCCTTGCCTTTCCCATATCCCTGGCCCTCTGACTGATGGGTTTAATGAAACTGGCAAAACAGAGAAATAACATAACACTTTGTATTTTGCTATTTAAGTCCCCAGCTTTCAAGGAACCTAACTGAGTCCTTTATTTTTGTTGGGTCAATCCTGGGATTCAGGAAAACACTATAGGATTGGAGGTCACATTGTTAAACAATCAATGCTTAGGATTCACATGATCAAATGAAGACAGTGTTGCATCTGAGGAGAATATTTAGGGAGAGTTTTTTGTGGCATAAAACCCTCATTTGCTTCCTACAAAAGAACCAAATGTCTCTCCTGCTTCTAGAATATGCTCTTCTGTAAAACCAGTTTGGAAAGAAAAGTCAATACGAACAAATGTTTACACGGAGAGATCTCATTCTTTCAAATGTCCTAAACAAAAGCCCTAAAATGAATTGTATTTAGTTATATTTAATTTTAATATTATCAAGAAAATATACATATGCACATATATTTTTAAAAGTCAAATACTACAAATCTTATATATTAAAAAAAACCCACCACAGATCATAATTTCAAAGGTGTTCACTTTTTTTACTTTCTTCTGTTTTTTATACACATATTATTAAATAACATAATAATGCTATTTCTTGATTTTCAATTTTAGCCATCATTTCTTGATTTCCTACTATAGAGAATTAGAATTTAGATTTAACTGCACCTATACATATATACAAGGAGCCTTGGTGGTTCAACTGTTAAGCACTCGGCTGCTAACCGAAAGGTTGGTGTTTTGAACCCACCCAATGGCTCTGTGGGAAAAAGAAAATTCCATTGGGCAGCTCTACTCTGTCACATGGCGTCACAATGAGTCAAAAATCAACTCAACAGCACCCAACAACAATACACATATGCATACTTCACTTCTCCTCATACTACCAAAAGAAGTGTATCGCCATATTTGATTAAATCAATATGCAGGGTTTACATTATTATAACTATAGAAATCATATACACAGAAGAACTACACAGCATATTATAATTATATATTTTTATTGTACATCTTGTTTTCCCTGAAGCTAACTACTGTTAACACAAAACACACACCCATACACACAGACACACTTGCTTAGTTTTCTATATATTGGTCACTGATTCTGGAAACCTTTCTTTCCTGTCTTTGAAAACCTACCTTAAATACTACAAAAATCTTTTTCTTGATTCAGGACATTACAGGTGTTTAAAAAAATTAAAATAAAAGTTAAGCTTGTTTAAAGACTATCTGGAAATACACTGGTATATTTAACTTCATATTTCATAGTGGTGGCATCAAGTTCAGGCATGGGGTAAAGTGGAGGCTTCCATGAATGCTGACCAATTCCTTTCTTGTTCTTTGATATGGAAAATCTGTGAGAGTTTTTCCATATTAATGTAGAAGTTTATGGAAAATAATCTTCCTCACTGTTCTCCAGTGATCTACCTCTTCAAAGCATATGACCACCTTTAAGCTCCTACTATACAGAAATTCTAGATCTCCCACTGATAATTAATAATTTGAATGTAGCCCATTTCCTGGTGCTAGCATCCTTCTTGAGATTTAGCTTAGGTATGAAACAGTAATTTCATTTGGCAATTTAGTGACAGACATAAATCGGGAGGGATCCAAAAAGTGACTCCGGGAGCCTAAGGCTTTACCAACCGTTGATGCAGAAGGAATAAAAGGCTGCTGCAGGAAAAGCCACTTTGTATTACCCAGAGATCAGGACTCCCTGGGTGGTACACCTCACTCGATGATTAAGTGCTTGACTACTAGCCAAAAGGTTGGTGGGTCAAACCCACCTACAGGCTTGCTTGGTGATCTGCTTCCAAAAGATCACAGCCTTGAAAACCCCATGGAGCAGTTCTATTATGTATGCATGGCGTCTCCATGAGTAAGAATCAACTGGATACCAACTAACAACAGAGATCTGGATCTCTTATCTAGGTCCTTAGTATTCACTTTCAACCCATGGAAGCTTTACTCTGGGGGGTTAGTAATTCAGACCAAATGAGTAAGGATATCTACTTCAACAAGATCCTCTACTAGTTACCAGTTGCCATGGAGTTGATTCTGACTCATGGGGACCCCAAGTGTGTTATAGTAGAACTGTGCTGCATAGGGTTTTCAGTAGCTGATTTTTCTGAAGCCAATCACTAGGCATTTCTTCTGAGGCATCTCTGGGTGGATTTGAACCTCTAACCTTTTGGTTAGTAGCCAAGGGTGTTAACTATTTGTACCACCAGAGACTCCAACAAGACCCCCTAGTGGTTTGTATTTA
Source organism: Trichechus manatus latirostris (assembly GCF_000243295.1). Classification (NCBI taxonomy): domain Eukaryota; kingdom Metazoa; phylum Chordata; class Mammalia; order Sirenia; family Trichechidae; genus Trichechus; species Trichechus manatus. The sequence continues at coordinate 756,393 of NW_004444128.1, read as the reverse complement.
CATTAAAGTTTGAGAAGCACTGGTCTGGGTAAGTAACTGATATCAAACTTGGTAGAGAACTGAAGCTATTTGAGTACTAACTGTCTTTATCCTGATTGGTCAGAGAAGAACATTGGGAATTGACATTAAGGGGAAAGAAGGGGGAGATAGCAGGAAAATAAACAAGAAACCCTCAAACTAAGGTGTCATGGATTCAGTTGTATCCCCCCAAAATTTCTGTCAACTTGGTCAGGTCGTGATTCCCGGTATTGTGTGATTGTCCGCCATTTTGTCATCCAATGTGATTTCCTTTGTGTTGTAAATCCTACCTCTGTAATGTTAATAAAATGGGATTAGTGGCAGTTATGTAGACTCAATCTACAAGATTAATCTACAATTTAAGCCAATCTCTTTTGAGATATAAAAGAGAGAAGCTAGCAGAAAGACAAGGACATCTCATACCACCAAGAGAGCAGCACCGGGAGCACAACACTTCCTTTGGACCTGGGGTTCCTGCGCGGAGAAGCTACACCAGGGGAAGATTGATGACAATCTTCCCCTAGAACCTACAGAGAGAGAAAGCCTTCCCCTGGAGTTGGCACCCTGAATTTGGACTTCTAGCCTGCTAAATTGTTAGAGAATAAATTTCTCTTTATTAAAGCCATTCACTTGTGGTATTTCTGTTACAACAGCACTAAATAACTAAGACATAAAGGAAAAGAGATGTGTGTGAAACCAACGTATTTTTGAAATGACAGGCAACTGATGTGACTGGAGAGCAGAGTACAGGTTTAGGGCCTGGGCCAAGTAAGGCTGGAGATAAAAGCAGGGGATAATGCTGGAAAACTTTGGATGCCTTACTAAGGACTTTCAAATTTATTCTGAAGGAAGTTGGGAACACGTTGGAATGTTTTAATAGACAGAATTAGGTTATGTGTTATGAAGATATGTGATATGTTTTCCTGTGTTAGGACGATTACTCTGGCTGCGCTATAGAGGATATTTTGGATTTAGGAGAGAGACGGACTGGAGAAAGGGACTAGTTGAAATTATTTATTTTGTCCAATAGAAGTTGTTAAGAATGTGAATTAAAAAAATAACAGGAATGGAGAAGATGAGATGCACTGGGGCCAAATTAAAAGGATGTAAAATGTTGGACTTTGTGGTTTAATGGTAGAAGTGATTGGGAAAAACAATTTGTTCTCAGGATAAAGAAGTTATATTAGTTCTAGTTTAGTTTTCTGGTTAATAAATTAAGTTGATTTATTTAATAACTGAGAAAGAGCTTTTTTTAAAAAAATATAAATTTGTTTCATTAACATAAAAATAAACTGCCTAATCTATGCAAAACCAATGGCCAACATCATTCTTAA
>NW_004444128.1:713261-754295 GCF_000243295.1 Trichechus manatus latirostris | reverse complement strand
CAACATGTGTACTACTGTTTCATGAGAAACTATTTGTTCTGTAAGCCTTCACCTGAAGTACAATAAAATATAAATAAATAAATAAATAAATAAACCGCCTAGAGCTTGTAATTCTTTTATTTTTCCAGGCTTCTACCAAAAACGGAGCAAGATGAGCTGTTTTTTTTTTTTTTTTTTAAAATGATTTAATCTCTCATTGTGAGCGAGGAGGTCTAAGAGACAGCCTTAGTCTTCTATATCCAGGATAGAATGTGGCAATGACTGGAGCACGAAGTAAAACAACATATTTGAGACATAGGCGCCAAGCAACAGGAAATGTTTAGATTTACCATATGCAAATTTCCTTAATAAGGTTACCAGAGAAAGAAATTTAATTAATTAAAAAAAAAAAAAAACCTCCTGCTACTTGATAATGTAAGAAAGAGTTTCTTTGACAAGCTGAATAAAATAACTTTATAAATATTAAAACTTTGAAGTCTGGCACTTTAGAGCTTATTTGCTTGATTGATCTATGAAACCTGTTAAAGAAATAAATTATTATTACCTTATATAGTCATGTGCTCCATACACTGTCTGCATTATTTGATTCTTTAAATTAAATTTATCATGTCAATGAAGAGTGACCTCTAGATCATTTTTAAATTGCTAGAATTTACATAGGCTTATGCTTTCACTTTCTGATTTAAAGCTCCTCCGGATTTCTTGTTTATCTCATCCTATTTCTGACTCCTTACAATCTCACATCCCTTCATTTGCTTGCAATATGCAAACAGTCATTTTCTTGTCATTTTTATAGGGAGGGAGAGTTGCTGTGCCTCTTGGAAGGTTCATTGATTTTCCTGAAAATCTGTACAATTCTATTTAGATGTGATTGTTTGTTGTTATGCTGGGTTTAATTTCCTTGCTTTTGGGAAGAAAACGCAAGAAACATTCCCTGGTTAGTGAGCATGTTTTATTGAAAGAATGAGGTAGCAGCACATATACATTGAATTTATCAGACATTTACATAATACTATACGTGCGTAGGCACATACATAATCAGAGTACATCTACGTGATAATGTATGCTAACTATGAACAAATGCATATTTTCAAGTTTATGAAGTTTATGTTGAATGTATAATTAAAAAATAAAAAGCTTGGTATCTGCCAAGAGAGTGAACTAGCAAGGGTTGCTAACTCCCCCCACGTCCCTTCTGAAATAAACCTGGAGAAAATAATAGACATGAGAGTAAAACAAAGACTTTAGGAATGAACCCCAAAACTGAGAAATCCTAGGAATGACTGAAGGACATCTTGAATGATGTGTGTTGGGGAGAGGTAGGTGTGTGCAGCCTGGGAGGAAGGTCACTGAGGCAATAGTGGAAACAGATGGAAGGAAAACATTTAAAATTCTTCCCTTGCCTTTTACCCTTGTAGCGTTGGGAAAATGTTGCCTGGCTCTTTACAACAGAGGCATTTGTGGCTGCTGTGGCGTACTATCAGGACAGTGCGACGCCTTGCTGGAGTGAAGCTTTGATGAAAACAGGTGCTACTGACCAGTTGTCATCAGTCATTCACTCCTCCATCCTCCCCACTCTCATATCCCTCAGGGCTGATGGATTATACACTAGAGTTTTGCTCCTAATGGTGCTTCTTCCTATCAGTTTAAAAGTAAAACCCTGACTGGTCAAGTTTCCAGGAGCAAAGACAATAATAGGAAGTTATGGTCAATTGTGGTGCTTCAAGCGCTCTACCTTGATACTTTTCCCATTACCTCCCCCTAAACTCACCAGGACTGACACTGGCAGGAGAATTGTCATGGGACGTGGACCCTTCCGCCACACACACTACAAGACAGGGTAGCCATACTTCCTGGGGAATGTGCTCTCACAAGCTGCAATAACTGGATATCCTGAGAGAGTCAGCCTCCTCCAAAGAGAGACGATAAGCTGGACAACATGTGCCAATTGTGGTGGAATTAACAGTCATTGTACAAGGAAGATACTAGGAAAATATATTAGGATCATGAAAGAAGAAAAAGAATCTATAAAAAAAAAAAGCAAGTAGAAATTTCAGATATGAAATATATAATAGTTGAAGTAAATTATACAACTGATGAATAATGAAATGGATTTAGCTGAAGAGTGAATGAGTGAGCTAAAAGATTAGATTGAAGAATTTATCCAGACGTAGCCAGAAAAGATAAGCTGGAAAATATAAAAGGAGAGGTATGAGATATGAAAGATAGAAATAAAAATGCCAACATACAGAAAAATACAAATGAAAAAGAAGAAACACTTGAATCGATGGAGACATGTTTTCCAGAATTCAAGAAAGATGAAAGACCTCATATTGAAAATTTATATTGAATAACTGAAAGAAGAGAAACAGAATAATCCACGAAGTTGGAAAATATGAAGAAGAATGTGGTATCAGGATTGGAAGAAGATTTATTAATAACCTGCAATATGCAGATGACACAACCTTGCTTGCTCAAAAAGAGACGACTTGAAGCACTTACTAATGAAGGTCAAACACCACAGCCTTCAGTATGGAATATACCTGAATATGAGGAAAACCAAAATCCTCACAAGTGGTACGATAAACAATATCATGGTAAATGGAGAAAAAATTGACGTCAGTAATTTCATTCCACTTGGATCAACAGTCAATGTTCATAGAAGCAGGCGTCAAAAAATTAAACAACCTATTGCACTGGGCAAATCTGCTGCAAAAGACTTCTTTAAAATTCTAAAAAACAAAGAAGTCACTTTGATGACTAAGGTGCACCTGACCCAAGCCATGGTCTTTTCAATCACCTCATATGCATATGAAAGCTGGACAATGAAAAAAGAAGATAGAAGAAGAATTGGCACATCTGAGTTGTGGTGTTGTGGAGTACTGACTATGCCATGGATTGCCAAAAGAATTAAGTCAATTTTACGAGAGCTACAACCAGGATGCTCCTTAGAAGGGAGCATGGTGACACTTCATCTTGCTTACTTTGGATAGGTCATCAGGAAAGACAAATCTCTAAAGAAAGATATCATGTTTGATAAAGAAGAGAGTGAGTGAAAACAGGGGAATTCCTCCAGGAAGTGGGTGGACACAATAGCCACAACAATGGGCTTAAACATAACAAAGATCATGAAGATGGTGCAGAGGCAAAGTTTTGCTTTGTTATACATAAGGTCACTATGATTGGAGCCAAGTCAAAGGCAGCTAACAACTGACATATTATAGTAAAATTCAAGAATATCAGAAATAAACAGAAAAAGCTTTCAAAGAAACAGAAAGCCACTCCTGCCAAAGAAAAAAGAAAACAAAATTACCTGCTTAAAAAAAAAAAAAAAAATTGATATCAGAATTCTCAAGATCATTACTAGATAAAGGAATGCAGTAGAATATTTTTTAAACATTGAAGGAAAAGAACTTTGAACCTATAATTTTATATCTGGCCCAGTTTTCACTTAAATATGAGGGTGCAATACAAATACACTTAGGCATATAAAATGTTGGAAGTTTTGATCACCAAACAACTGCGTTAAAAATGTGGGAAGATGTTTTCAAATAATTAGAGAAACAAATCTAAGAGTTGGTTCAAAAGGGATGGAAAATAAAGGTAATCAAATATAAATAGTTTGGTATACTGTGGTCTTTAGAAGGATGCAACCTAACAATTAGTGAAGTGAAAACAGTTTCAATATAGTATTAAATCAGGTCATTATTTTCCATTGTCTAGGCCTTAGGTTTTTCTTTCTTATTTGTTTTTAAAGGCAAACATACTGAAAGCCACTTATTCTTATCTCTATCTCACTCCTGCCCCCAGGCCATAACTCCCTCCTTTCTGCTTTTTTCATCTCAATAGATGGTAAGAACATGAAGGGCGGAAGTATATTTTTGCAAAAAATGTAGGTACAGGAAAGGTAGAAATCAATTAGCAAGATTGTCCTATGTTATAATCTTTACATGAAGAAGTTAAATGCTAATCCTAAAATAACAATCACAGGAGCCATTAGTCATTAAGTGTCAGGTAGTCTTCTAAAGACTTAACTGGTATCGTCTCACTTACTCCTCACAACCAACCTGCAAAGAAGGCGCTATTTCCTAATCCCAATTTTACAGTCTAGAAAACAAAGGTACCTGCCTCAGGACAAACCGCTAGAAGTGGAGGGAACCAGGATTCAGATCCAGGCACCCATCCTCTAACTAATACCCCATCTTGCGCTCCCTTCTCTAAGCTGAGGAAACTGACATGTGTTTAGTTGACTTCCTAAGCAGTTTTGCTAGGAACATTCACTGTATGAGTCAAAATGCTAGTTCAAAGAGCATTGGCTGCTCCATCTTTCTTCACCTGTGCTGAGGGGTTGCTTTTGAGTGACTTCAAAGATGAGTTTAATTGAGGATCCCTGCTCTCTGTGCAAGATGTTTTACATCAAGCAAAATAAACTCACTTTGGAGTGGCAATGGGAGAAAAGTGGAGAGCAAGCTTGTTTTTTTCTGTTTTCATCATTAAAGAAAATGAAATATGTGCATCAGAGCACAAGCTCAGGAGCCCAGCAAGGATGAGTGCTTTGAGAACAGAGGTTACTAGTTACGTCCTTACTCCTGAAGCTCCATCTGGCCCACAAGTTCAACAATACCCCCATAAAACCACAACGAGTTCAGTGAGGTGCGATGTTAAAGCATGTGTCTTGGGAGAAAAGATCTGAAAGAATGAATTTGTTGTTTAGAGGTAAAGATCAGTTCCTGTAGGTTAGCTATTCTATTTCGAGCTTGGAGGGAGAAATGATTAACGTTTCTTTCTGTTCTAGTAGGCTGTGGAATAAGACTCGGTATAAACAGAAGGAAGTACTAGACTTCTTGTGGACAGAAATAAAAGAGCTAATCAAAGTTCAATAAAGAAAATCTAGATATTATTCTTGCCAGTTAAAAAAAAAAAAAAAAAGCTGTTGTGGTTTAATTCAGTTTAAATAGGAAAAATATATTTTGGGAAATGCTACTTCAATCTTCAAGTACCTTGCAAGAACTACTCAAATTGTTTGATGTGTTCTGTGAGCTATGTGAATAAGATTGCCAATGAGTTTTTTCTCCTGGAACTTAAGCTTAAATTCCAAAACGAGGGCTTTGTGAATATTTGTGGTTTTATATTCTCTAAATGTTTCAAACAGTCTGGATAAGCAAACAATAACTCCACTGAATTATTTGACTCATTTCTAAAGAAAGATCTCTAATAAATGTTAGTAGTGTGTAACTTTTTAAATACATTTTTCAGGCATCATAGTTTGTTTATGAATATATTTCATCTGTAATAGAGTCAATAAAAAGCATGTAATGAACAATGTGATAGTCCCTTTTCACTCTCCCATAATCCCACTTTTCTCCTGAAAGGTATCTATCATTATTAATTTGGTAAATAATTTTCCAATTATTTTTCCTATGCTTTAATATATACACACGTCTATTTTTTGACAATGGGAATATAACCTATGTATTGTGTCATAACTAGCTTCATGTGCTTGGGAATTTTGCTTAAGATAGATCAAAACAATTTTTCTAGCATCCTAAATGTAGATAAACCATAATTTTTTTTAACATTTCCCTATTGCTGGATATTCAGCTGTTTCTTATTCAAAAGTGTCATACATACATACATATTACAACAAATTTCTTCCATTATCTATTTTATCTTTTAATTTTATTTAGAATTTTCATAGGCATATAAACGTCTTCAACATTTATACCGACAAATCTATCATCTTTTCTTTTATTGTTCAGAATGATGTGACTTGTTTAGGAAGGACTTCCATATTCTCATGTGAAGATAAGTTATATTTTCTTATAATGCTTTTTTGTTGTTTTTGTTATTAAAATAATAACTCTTTAATTCATATGGAATTTTGGTTTTATATATGTAACTTCACATTTTGTCTAAATGGTTAGTTGTCAGAAACGCATTTAGTGTATGTCCATTTTTCCTTATTGATTTGAATACACACACACACAAGCACATTTTTCTGAGCTTGCTTCCATAAAATGATTTGTCTATACTTATAGCAATACCATGCTGTTTTACTTTACATGATTTTATTATGTTTTTAATAAATAAATTCCCCCATCACTGCTATCATCAATTGTTCTTTGGTATTTGATATTTTGACATTGGAACCAGACTAGCTTTCCTAACTCTAGATTCAAGGACTTCTGTAACAAAGCATCTGGCCTTCAGTTGGACATTCTTACATTGTTGTTGTTGAAGATTGAAGAGGGTTAGGAATCACCATGGAAAGAATCCAGCTTTTCTTTTAGCTGGAGACTTTCAAATAACTCTCCAGTCCCTACTTCTTTGTTACCATTGGAGAGAGCCCAGAAAGTGAAGACCTATTAGAAGTTTAATTTACTAACTGGTCTTATTAAACAATAAAACTTACTTATTGAACACTTATTAAAAACCAGTTAAAAAACCCATTGCCATCGAGTCAATTCTGACTCATAGCAACCCTACAGGACAGAGTAGAACTTCCCCCACAGAGTTCCCAAGGCTATAAATCTTTATGAAAGCAGACTGTCAGATCTTTCTTCTGTGGAGTAGCCAGTGGGTTAGAACTGCCAACCTTTTGGTTAGCAGCTGAGTGCTTAACCACTGTACCACCAGGGCTCTCTTATTACCAACCAGGCCCTTTTAAATATGTTTTCTCATTTAATCCTCCTGACAATGTTTAGAAATGAACATTTTCATCTGTTTTTTTCTAGAAGAGAAAAAATGGATGCTTAGAAGTTCAGTAATTTGCTTCAAATCTCAGCATATATTCTCCAGAGCCCAAGACTCAAACTTAGAACTTTATGAGTTCAAAGTTTTTTTAATATGATTATAGTATATTTATCATTGTTTTTAAATTTACATTTGGCACTATCATCTCATCTCAATGCCTATTTTCTATGCACAAATGAGGTCTATAATACAAACCTGGCTAAAAGTTGTGATCATGGGAAGGTGTCATAGATGGCAGATCATGACTGTTCTCTTCATTCCACAACATATGTTGGCATACAGGCCAGGAGTCACCAAACCTTTCCTGTGAAGGACTAGATAGTAAATATGTTAGACTTTATGGGCCATACGGTCTCTACTGCAACTACTTAATCCTGCCGTTGTAGTGCAAGATTAGCTAGAAACCATATGTAAAGAGATAGGTTTGCCTATGTTCCAATAAAACTTTATTTGCAAAAGCAAGCAGTGGGCTGGATTTGTTTGGCCTGTGGGTTTTCATATATGAGACTTAAAATGCCTTGTATAGTGAACTTTTGGAGTCACTCTACCATCTTTTCCTTCTACGTATGATCTCCAGTTTGGTTAGCAAACAATCCAATCCAATCAACATTTATTGAATATCTACTATGGGCCTTGCTGAACTAAGAATAGATATGAATAAAATACAATCCTTACTCACAAGAAAGTAAAATCCATTTTTCGTTTCTGATTTTTTCCATTGTAAACTTGTTGCTTTCATTCTTTTCCTTTGTAATTTAGATGCAAGGCTTTCGGGTATTTGCATCGTTTTGATCTTTTTTATTTTTTAAGTAGGTATGTTTATAATACATCTAGTTTTACTATTGCCTGTAGGAACTTTTGTACAATATTTTAAAGTACTGCTTATCATTGAACAAAAATGTGTATTAAATGAAGAAAATGACATATTTTAATGAAGATAAAGTAATTAACTACTGAGATTACTTACCTTTGCGCTAGTGTTAATCATGTCTTGTGAATGATGATAAAAAAGACTGAATTCTTTCCATACACGAATTCATCTACAATTCAACCCGGCAGTTAGCTATTATCAAAGCCTTTTTTAAAGTCTTAGTTAATACATATGTATGATCTCTCCAAGGACAATTTTATTTGATTCATCCTGCAACCAGTTCCTATTGCATATGTAACTTCAATAAGCTTCAGAGGATAATGAGATGGTGTGGTCCACTGCGTTGAGCAATTACTGGGCTTCAAGAGCTTCCTAATCCTTTCTGAGGTTCCAGGGAAGCTTTTCCTGGGTCTGTGGGCATGGGTGACTGTCTGTGCCATGCTCAAAGTAATCGGGAGATTGGGATTTCATGGTGATTCTCCGCTATGTAGCAAAGGCCTGGCTCAAAGCCTCGGTGGAATTCTGGAGCACTCTACCCACAAAGCCTTTTAGAGTCCTTTGTTTTTAATATGTCCCTCAAACTATTTCCAAAAACAAAGACATATCAAAAAATATTCCTTTCCATTTAGTACTTCAGCTTCTTTCCTTTGTTATTAGTCTTTTGATTAAAACAAATAAAAACCACAAACCTTTATTTTTTCTGATAGTTTACCTGTTGCAGGATTCACAACAAAAGACACCATTCAAACCCCCTCTCTGGTCTCATAAATGAGATGGCTCTGGCCACGCAACAAGGAGTTTGCACCAGTCAAGTTAAATCGTCTGCTGTCACTTTTGTTCTTTCACATAAAAAAGGCTTTTATCATGGGAATTGATAGAATTGCTCTCTGTAGGATTATTCAAACCATGTGATCTTCTAATTGCCCAAAATAGAAGGGAGTTAAGGAAAAGTGGTGAAGAAGAAAGGCAATTAGAAGGGATCCAAAACTTACTGGATGCCCCCTACGAGTACAGGTACCGTAAAAACTTGGATTTTGTGAAGAGAGAGATCTGGGTTCAAATCCTAGCTTTACCACGAACCATCTGTGTGTCCTTATATAATTGCTTTGCTTCTCTGTGCCTTGGTTCTCTGTATTTGGTTCAAAGTAAATGTTTAATCATTATAATCTGTTATCATTAGTTATTGATGTTTGATTATATTAATTATTAATAAAAGTCCTCACAAGGATAGTTATTCTTAATTCAACAGATATTAATTAAATAACCATTTGCTAAAATCTGTACTATAGATGTTGTGTTGCAGTAATATAAATACAATTTCTGCCCCTATAGAATTTTAAAGTCTAGTGAGGGAAATAGACACACAAACATGATATGGCAAACCAGAACGACATTAATAGTAGTCTGTACAGGGTTTGAAAGCAAGTCAATGTGAACGATGTTTAATCTAGAGATGGATAGGGGTTAGGCAGGTCTTGCAGGAAGTGGGCATATCTAAATTGAGAATGAAAGTAAGAACAGGAGATTACTAGGTGATGGCATGAGGGAGAAATATATTTAAGGCAAAAGAAACCACGTGTACTGAAAGAGTTTTGCTCATTCTGGAAAAGCATATATTTCAGTTTGGCCGGATGAAGAGTAGCAGAAGGGGGCCTGATACTGGTTGAGTCTAGAGGAGAAAGCAGAGAGTGAAAGCATCAAGGTCCTTGATGCAGAGATAAAAGTTGGCATTTCTCCAGAGAACACTGGAAGTTTCAACCAAGAGAACTTACCATGTAAGGGAGATATTATACCCATTTTACAAGCAAGAAGACCGAGATTCAGAGATGATACATAATATTCCAAAATGAAGAGAAGATCCTGTTCTGCCAGTTATGCCATAGTTACCCATGGAAGCTTATGTTTTCTGCTTCAGAATAAAAGCAGAATACAGTTTTAAGGTAGAATTGTTGCTCTCTTCACTGAACAAGAACACAAGCCCAGAAGTGTAGGTGAGCTTCAAAGAACTTTGAAGGGGACCTGTCCTATACTAAGTTCCTCCCCAACATCTCTACATTTCCTAGCCCAAGAATTGTTATTTTGTGAGGAGCTATTGAATGGGTTCTGACTCATAGTGACCTCATGTATGACAGAACAAAACAAAACGTTACCTGATCTTGTGCCATCCTCACAATCACTGCTATGTTTGAGCACATCGTTGAATCCACTGTGCCAGTCTATCTTGTTGAGGGTCTTCCTCTGTTTCACTGACCCTACACTTTACCAAGCATGATGTCTTTCTCCAGGGATTGATTCCTCCTGATAACATGTCCCAAGTAAGTGAGATGAAGTTTCACTATCCTCACTTCTAAGGAGTGTTCTCACTGTACTTCTTCCAAAACAAATTTATTTGTACCTCTGGCAGTCCATGGTATATTCAATATTCTATGCCGTATGAGGAGATTGAAAATACCATCGCTTGGGTCAGGCACACCCTAGTCTTCCAAGTGACATCTTAGTTTTTAACACTTTAATGAACTACTTTGCAGCAGATTTTCCTAAAGTAATACATCATTTGATTTTTTGACTGCTGTTTCCATGAGAGTTGGTAGTTGATCCAAGTAAAATGTAATTCTTGACAACTTCAATATTTTCTCTGTTTATCATGATGTTTCTTGGTGGTCCAGTTGTGAGGATTTTTATTTTCTTTATTTTGAGGTATAATCCATACCTAAGGCTGTAGTCTTTGACCTTCATCGGTAAGTGCTTCAAGTCTTCTTCGCTTTCAACAAGCAAGGTTGTGTCATCTGCGTATCGTAGGTTGTTAATGAGTCTTCCTCCAATTCTGATGCTCCATTCTTATTCATGTATTACACCTTCTTGGATTATTTGCTCAGTTTACAGACTGAAGAAGTATGGTGAAAGATACAACCCTGATGCACACCTTTTCCAATTTTAAACCACACTATCTCCTTGTTCTGTTTGAATGACTGCCTCTTGGTCTATGTACAGGTTCCACATAAGCACAATTAAGTGTTCTGGAATTCTCATTTTTTGCAAAGTTAGCCACAATTTTTTTATGACCCATACAGTCAAATGCCTTTGCATAGTCAATAAAACACAGGTAAACATTTTTCTGCTATTCTCTGCTTTCAGCCAAGATCCATCTGACATCAGCAATGATATCCTTTTTCCACACCTTCTTCAGAATTCAGCTTGAATTTCTGGCAGTTTCATGTCGATGTATAGCAATAGCCATTTTTTAATTATCTTCAGCAAAATTTTGCTTGCATATGATATTAATGATATTGATTGAAAATGTCCACTTTCTGTTGAATCAACTTTCTTTGGAATGGGCACAGATATGGCTATCTTCCAGTCGATTGGCCAGGTAGCTGTCTTCCACATTTCTTGACATAGAAGTGTGAGCACTTCCAGTGTTGCCTCCATTTGTTAAAGCGTTTCGATTGGTATTCCTTCCATTCCTGGAGCCTTATTTCTCACTGATGCCATCAGTACAGCTTGGGTTTCTTCCTACAACACCATTGGTTCTTGATCATATGCTACCACCTGAAATGGTTAAACATTGACCTATTATTTTTGGTACAGTGACTCTGTGTATTCCTTCTGTCTTTTTTTATGCTTCCTACATCATTCAATATTTTGCCCATAAAATCGTTCAATATTGCAACTCGAGGCTTGAATTCTTTTCAGTTCTTTCAGCTTGAGAAATGCTGAGTGTGTTCTTTCCTTCCACATTTCTAACTCAGGTCTTTGCACGTTTTATTATAATACTTTACTTTGTCTTCTCGAGCTGCCCTTTAAAGTCCTATGTTCAACTCTTTTACTTCATCATTTCTTCCATTCACTTTAAATACAATATACTCAAGAGCAAGTTTCAGAGTCTCTCCTGACATCCATTTTGGTCTTTTTTTTTTTTTCTTTCCTGTCTTTTTAATGACCTTTTGCTTTCTTCATGTATGATTTTCTTAATATCCTTCTGGTCTTCAATCATTAGTGTTCAATGTGTCAAACGTATTATTGAGATGGTCTCTAAATCAGGCAGTATATATTTAAGGTCATACTTTCGCTCTCGTGGATTTTTTTTCATTTTCTTCAGTTTCAACTTGAACTTGCATATGAGCAATTGATTGTATGTTCTGCAGTCGGCCTCTGATCTTATTCTGACTGATGATATTGAGCTTTTCCACTATCTCCTTCCACAGATATAGTCACTTTGATTCCTGTCCATTTCATCCAGTGAGGTCCACGTGTATAGTCGTCCTTTATATTGTTGACAAAAGGTATTTCCAATGAATAGGTTGGTGGTCTTGCAGAATTTTATCATGGGATCTCCAGCATTTTTCCTATCATCGAGGCCATGTTTTTCAACTACTGATCCTTCTTTGTTTCCAACTTTTGCATTCCAATCAGCAAAAATTATCATTGCCTCTTGATTGCATGTTTCATCAATTTCAGACCGCAGAAGTTCACAAAAATTTTCAATTTCTTCATCCTTGCCATTTGTGCTTGGTGCATAAATTTGACTAATAATCATCTTAACTGGTCTTCCTTGTAGGCATATGGAAATTATCCTATCACTAACAGCTTTGTCCTTCAGGATAGATCTTGAAATGTTCTTTTAGATGATCCGTGTGATGCCGTTGCTCTTCTATTTGCCGTTACGTGTATAGTAGTCCATATGATAGTTTAATTCAGAATGACTAATACCAGTCCATTTCGACTCCCTAATGCCTAGGATGTCCATCTTCAAGAGTTTCATTTCATTTTTGATGACTTCCAGTTTTCCTTGATTCATAGTTTGTACATTCCATGTTCTGATTACTAGTGGATGTTTGCAGCTTTTTTTTTTTCTCATTTTGAGTCAAGCCACATCAGCAAGTGAAGATCTTGAAAGTTTTACTCCATCCATGTCATTAAGATTGACTCTACTTTGAGTAGGCAGCTCTTCCCCAGTTGTATTTTGAGTGCCTTTCAACCGGACAGGTTCATCTTCTGCCATTATATCAATGTTCTGCTGCTATTCATAAAGTTTTCACTAGCCATCGTTGCAGCCAGTGTGTCACTACACCTCGTTGAGGGTCATTTTGCTCTTGTATAACCTTCTTAAGTTCATCTATTGCTTTGTTTATATGTTCCTTGGCTTGTTCCGAGTTTTGATGTTTGCCTTCTTAATATCTTGAAGAGCTCTGTATATTAATCTTTTTTAATCTTTTGAATTCTACCTCCAGTAATTCCAAGACCTTCTCTTCCTCCAGGAGGTTTCCTGGTTCTTTATTTTGGTCTCTTGCTGAAGCCGTCATGGTCTGCCTCTTTATGTGATTTGATTTTGACTGTTGTCTCTGAGCCATCAATAAGATATTATATTTATTTATTTTTATGTTTGCTTACTGTGTCCTAGCTTCTTGTTTTGTTTTGTTTTGATGTTCTCAAATAGGCTGGTCACATGAGGTACTTTGATTATTGGCATCTTTGAAGCTTTCATGTCCTGTCACTAGGTGGTTAGAGCTGCTACTAGGTATGTAAGCCCAGGAGTCCGTTTACGTTTCTTGTGTGAATTCAGCTCAGTTGTCCAGGTCGTCGGTCACCGAGTGTGTGGTACAGACTCTCACATACAGTCCTAGATGGGCAAGGCTATGTAGGAGTGATTGGAGCAGGCCCAAGTATCTGGCTACAGTAGGGGGTTATGTGATGAGCAAGGTAGGGGCTGACAACTGCCCCTGAGTGCCTGGGTGGAAGGCACATCCCTATTCCCTAGAGTGCATAGGTGGGTGGGTTTTGCAGCTGGACTTTGGGCGCCCAATGCTGTTGGCTGTTAGTTAAGTACTGGGAGGCACCACTTATTCTTAGACCTATGTTGCAGGTGGCTAGGTGGCATGGGTGGAGCCACCAGTCCTCAGGCGCCTGATGTGGGTAGGTGCGGACCCTGCTTAATGGGCAAGGCAGTGTCAAATGTCATGAATCTGCCACTCCCCCTTATCGGTTGCAGTTGAAAATAGGCTTCAGTTATATATTCTGTTGTACTATGCTAATAAGGGCCTATGCCATTGAAATAGGTGAAAGGCATTCAAAGTCTGTGGACACCTTACGCCTGTACCTAGACAAAGAAGCTGTGCCTGTCCTGAGGTCCTGGCTTAGGAGAGCTGGCAGATTATTTTTTCTGTTTGTTATTTGCTAATTTATTCCGTCTCCAAAGCCAGGAGAATAGCTCGTGGTGCACAACGGGTCCTAATTCTGACTCAGGGGGCTGGGCAGTCGCTGCATCTGGACTGGGACTGGAGCAGAGCCGAGAGGGGGCAGGTGAATGGGAGAGAGGTACTTCCCAGAGAGGGAAGGGTTTTTTGATCCTGCTCAGTGATCAGGTTCTTGCACTTAACTTTTGCAGATCCGGCTCTGCTTTCCCCTGGTTCCACAGGTTTGTGCAGATTCTCTGCCATTTGGTTTCTCACTGTGTGGAAAATGCACCCCAGGCACTACTGCTTGCGTCAGCCCTTGCGCACCAGCTGATGCAGCCTGCAGGGTGCCGGTAAAGTCAGGTTTGGCAAATCCTTATGTTTTGACCTGTCTCTCCCTCCTCCTGCCACTCAATCTGACTCCTCAACTGTGTCTTTGATGTTCAGGACTCCTAGATTTTCACATATAATTGATTCACTTGTTGTTTTTGAGTCTTTGTTGTAAGAGGGACCCCAAGATGTGTCTGACTACACTGTGAGCTTGTCCCCACCTCCCACAACTTTATTTGGAATTCTAGCATCTGGTGATTATGCTTAATTTCTAGTGAGTTCACTTATGCCTTTAGAAGAATATTCATTATATTTCATCTAACATTTCTATGTGTTTCGCATTGGGAATTTTGGGGGACTCTACTTGAAAAGTATTACCAGAAACAAACTCAGAATTAGAGGCTTTTGATGATCTTCTATTCTGTAGTCTTTGTAGCATTCATAACAAGCAGTATTTCTAACCAGCTCAGATGTTAAGAGTTAGAACTAGTATTTCTCTTTTTAATAGCTCAGTTTATATGAATTTCACAGATCAGAGACAACTCTGGATTCTACATCAAGATCCTAGGCCAGATTATTGGGCACAAGTAAGATATGTTTTTTAACAATTACTTTGTTAACCAATGTTAACCAAAGTTAATAAAATAAAGTCCAGAGGCAGAAGGTTGAGCATTTTGACAATTTAGCCTTAAGGTAATTGAGAGTGAATGGGGAAACATTTTAATATGTTTCTGCTTGTCTACATATATTAGCACATTCTATTTTATTATTAATCTTTTATAAATTAGTATTTATTAATAGTAGGAATATTGAACAGAAGTTTTGCATACAGAGGGAATGGAAAGAGAGAGATGTGAAGGAATGGCAAGGGATTCATGCAGTGAAAGTTGCGGTGCTCACTGTCCTTCCTATTCAACCAGTAATCACAGGCTGTAGTAAAAGCTTTATGAATATGGCAGAATCCGCATTTTTCCCCTTCATCAATCAGTATAGTGAACTTTGTTTCTATTAGTAAGTTAGAATTAACAAAAAATATTTTTCAATGCATGTAAATGGATTGACAGCTAGTATAAATACAGACATAAATGTTGGTTAGTTTGTAAAATAGTAGTTATATCCAAGGAGACCTTACTATCTAGGTTGACAAGAACCAAGCACAAAGGAGGTACAAGAAAATCCAAGTAAACTGGACAGTTTTCTGGAACTTTCCCTTCATGAAAGCAGAGAAAGTGCTGTTATGCATTGCAATTTACTAAGTCTTTCTTCTATTTTAATACAATAAGTCATCTAGACCAACTTTAGGGCTCTCTCTTTTCTTAGTTAACACACACTAAGCAGAGATCCAGATAGGCAAATAGAGATTAGACTGAATCAACATATATCAATTCTTCTTCCTGTGATTATAGAATACTCAGTATTTCCATTTCCTCATCTAGAATGTAACCAATATGACCAGCTTCAACAGTCTGGGATTAGACCGATACGTTGCACTTATCGAGGGAGGCTATTCATGTTTGTCAAAATTCAACAACTATCCGTATGTGGTTGTCCTGCCTGAAGGACAAGGTTATGTTATTAACCACACTTTTTCAAGTATAGAAAAAGTATTTTATCTCTCACAGATTTGCTCCTCCCATTGTTGACCCAAAGCCTTTTCTTTTTCTTTTTTAACCAGAATTGGCTTGGACTGAGTGCTCAACCAGCTATGTGGTAAAACTTCCTGGATATTAAAGGCAGGGAGACTTGACCACCTCCATCTGAGAGCTGATTACAAGCCAGTGAGACTGGGTGCTGCTGCTGCAGCTTGAGGCAGATGCAGTTTGAAACAGCAGAAGCAGCACCGGGCCCACTGATGATGTTGCAGCTACTTTCTTCTCAACCTTCACTGCAGGCTGGACATGCTCAAAGGTCATCCTCCATCTGGATTGTTCTGGAACTCAGGTGCATCTTCTGGATGCAGGGGCTGTCTTGTCACTCTGAGTTGGAGCTCTTTACTGCCTGACATGTGCAAAGGGCAGTCCTGGTTGCCAGTGCCCCATAGAGAGAGACTCTGCTCCTGCTGCTGCTGCTGATTTAGAATTTGAAAAATCTGATGCTGATGCTATCACTTTTTTTTCTGAAGAAATTATCAAGGAACGGTAGCATCGTTGCTCAAGATATAGAGGAGAAGGAAGGAGACCTCTCTTCCGGCATTATTTTATCTATTCTAATTTTTAATTTCCGTTAGAGTAGGATTCCATTTTTTTCTTTTACTTTCACATGCATAGTCATTGTTCTCCAAGCATTCTCATGATGCTAGTGTGCTTGGGTTAGAAGAAAAGTTAATTTTCTGTAACATACTGAATTGAAAGTGCATGTGTTCCATGAAAATCTCGGAAGCCTTAGCCTTGAGCTTCATGTCATGAGAGCAGACTCCTTTTTCTCATGATAAGTACCTTCTTGAAGATACCAGCTTCCCTTAGATATTATTCTCTCATTTCATCAGAGATATTCTCACTACAAAAGAAAAGCTGGGCCTTTATCTCATCTTCTTCAAGATAATCAATGCCAACTTCACACACATCCCAATGTCTTAAAATAGGAGAAAATATTATTTTTTATGTCTTTTACTCTGAGCATTGGATTCCTTCCTGTATTATATAGTTTCATAACTAAAGAGACTACTTGGACAATCCTATAAAAATGATAGAAATCTGCTCCAAAGTGATTGGTAGACAGAATTACTTGATATAGTTATGGCTGACAACTTTTCAATAACACCTTCTCTGGGAAAGAAAGGGAGAAAGACAACAAAAACAAGGAAAAAAATTAATCCACCTCACTAATTGTGTAGGAGAAAGGGGTTAATTGAAACTAGCCTGCTATTTTTTCACTCCGTGTACCAGAAACATGCCCTCAGGAGAAAGGAAAGAAACATGTGATCCAGTCTAGTCTCTTTGTTAACTGGAGCTCTGGGTAAATAGATTAATACTATTTGCTGTGAGGAAGAACTCTGATCTACAGAATGCCCTTAGCAGGCTGTCTACCACTAAAGATTTACTTATTGTGAACAATCCCATAATCTATGAGACATGACTCCCTTGAGCATGCTACTTAAGCTATAACTCTCCGGGTATAAAATGAAGACTTTTTTAATATAACTTAAGTGTTCCCTGTTGTAAGAGAAACCTTACAAAACATCACTAGGGGACCTTGGCTATTATGTGCCAAAGAGCATGAGTCTAAGATAGAAAGGAAGGGCCTGGGGAACCACCCTGATGTCCCCAGACACACCTGCTCTGTCTATTCTTCTTGATTGCCTGTATCCTTGAATTTATTATCATGTATTATTTGTAATTTATAATTATTATTATATAATATCATTTTATTGAATAATCAATGATTCATATGAATCTTATATGACAATCCCAATGTTTCTGTGTACTAGCTCATATTTGGTAATTAGGAACACAAATAATCAGTAAGAGCAGAAGAATTAGATATAGACGAGAGATATAGACATAGATATGGACATGGGCATGGACATAGATATAGACTGAGTCTTAGAAAGATGCTATGATCATCAAAGTGTTATTAGAGTAGCAATATTATCTTTTTTACCTTCATATGCTCTACTTTATTTGTTTACTGTTCCAAACTTATTCATAAGCTAAGTGATCTAGAATTCCAGGATAGTTTGGATAAGCATAAAAGAAACCAGACTTTGAAATGGTATTACATTGTCGTTAAAATTGGCATTCAACTATATGACATTATATTGTTTTTAAAGAATAAAAATAAATATATTGTAACATTATCCTTGGTAAAAAGTACAGAATGTCGTATAAATATTGCAGGCAAAGATGTTTTGACTTAACATGAAAGATTATTCTAGCAGAACTCAAAAACCAAAACCAAACCCACTACCGTCAAGCCAATTCCAACCCACAGCAACCCTATAGGACAGTGTAGAACTGCCCCATAGGGTTTCCAAGGCTTCAAATCTCTACAGAAGGAGACTGCCACATCTTTCTCCCACAGAACAGCTGGTGGGTTTGAACTGCTGATCTTTCAGTTAGCAGCAGAGCTCTTAAACCACTGCACCACTAGGGCTCCTTAACCAAAAAACCAAAACCAAACCCATTGTTGTCAAGTCGATTCTGACTCATAGCAACTCTATAGGACAGAGTAGAACTGCCCCATAGGGTTTCCAAGGAGTGCCTGGTGGATTTGAACTGCTGACCTTTTGGTTAGCAGTGGTAGCTCTTTCCCACTATGGAAAATGCTGATCTATTTTATAGATCATTTTGGTAGTTACACTTGATTAAGTTTCAGTGATGATTCTGGGAAAGCATTTAGTTACAAATGAGAAGAACGGAGAAAATAAACTCCTTTCCACCAGTGACCATCTTCAGTGACCCCAAAAAGGTCTCTCTGAACTCCATGCCAGGCACACATACATTTGGTAGAAAAGAGGACGTGCACAGTAGTTTCAAACAATGACTTGGGAGTTGTGTATTCTTGGATCCACATCCAAACTATGGAGCTTACTAGCTTGGGGACATTTGAAAAAAAGCATTTATTAACCTCTCTTCACAGCAGTTTTCTCCTCTGTAAAACTGGGAATAATAAAACCACTTTAAAAAAAAAGAACGACAAATGCTTGAAAATAACTATTCCTGTTGGCCTCTGAATTAGGTAAAAAATCAAGGACAGGCAAAAAAGTTTGTTCTCAATCCACCCAAAACCCTTCACAGTAATTGGGCACTTTTAATAATGAAAACAACCACAAAAGCCTACTGATGGGTTGGATACAACCCATCTTCCCTAATCGCTACCTGTTGGTCTTAACATAGGCAACACAGGATCTTCTCTGGTCACAACACTCTTTCTAAGGACACATAGGTCTTAAAATGGGTATAATGTTATTGACCTCTGTGTGCAATGGCTTGACAACTGCTGGCAGTGTCATTGGTACAGCTGTGAAGGTTAGACACAACTCTAGAATACGATGTGAAAGGTACCTCCTGGAATTATTGTTGTTGTTAGTTGCTGTGGATTTGATTCCCACTCATGGCAACCCCATGAGTGCAAAGTAGAACCACTCTATAGGCTTTCAGGGCTGTGACCTTTTGTAAACAGATCTCCAGGCCTTCTTCCGAGGCACCTCTGTGTGTGGGTTCAAACCACCAGCTTTTGGCTAGTAGTAGAGCATGGAACACTTTGTGCCACTCAGGAACTCCTAGAGTTAGGCACTGCATAATCTGTACAGCATTGCATGATGGCTCTTGTTATAATTTTTCCAGGGAAAGCTAAGACATGGTCAGATTTAAAAATATTTTCTGAACAACAGGATGTTTGGTATGACAGTTCCACCCTGTAATGAAGACTCAGATTTCTAGTCGTTCCTTCTGC
This sequence comes from Trichechus manatus latirostris, assembly GCF_000243295.1. Taxonomy (NCBI): domain Eukaryota; kingdom Metazoa; phylum Chordata; class Mammalia; order Sirenia; family Trichechidae; genus Trichechus; species Trichechus manatus. Next base: position 734,774 of record NW_004444128.1, on the reverse strand, counting down.
TTTTGTCGTTAGACAATAGACCTATTCCTCATCAGTCTACTTCCACCAATGTTGATACATCAGAAATTGAGACTTTAGTCAAATTGATTTATATTTTTTTCCTAAAACTCGCTCATTAGATATAGGGAGCTATTTTTCTGGGCTTTAAAAAAAATGGCCAACTTTAGGAATGCAAAGTTTAATCATACTAGAACTAAAACAATCTTGCTTTCAATGTCCATCTACCTGAATTAGGTTGCTACTTTTGCTTTAGGGTCAGTGAACAAACTTGGAATTTGTTCTTGTTTACTCTAAGGGAAATAAGCACAAATAGAACTCTAAGAAATCCTAGAGTGCTTAGCATGTAGTATATACTATCACTATTTTCTTAGTATTATGAAATTAAATGGTATAAAACAGAAACTGGACACACTGAGATAAAAAATTCCAGAGAATTTGGAACAAGAAATTTTTTAAAAAAAAGGAGAGGGAGTGTCTAGAGAGATTCCCAGAGAAAAAGTGTTCTTCTGGGAAATCAATTGGGACTCTATGGTGGAAGTAGGGGTGGGGATGTGGGTTAAGCTCCCTGAGCCAGGTTTGGATATAGGAACCCAGTGAGCATGTTCCTTATCCTGAGGTTGAAAAAAAAAATTCCTATATCACACATTGGAAATATTTAAAGAGAAACTTACCAGAATTCCAAAGAAGACAACATTGGATGGAATAAATGTACTTGGATATTTATTGACTCATGACTTCTTATTACAGTTTATGATTTATTAGTATAGTAGGACAAGAAAATTTTTCTGATGCAATTAATTAATTATAAAAATATAATTGACATGAATGGAAACCATCCTAATAAGAGGAAGATGAGAATTTCATGAAGGATAATGCATGACAAGTGTAGCAGTACAGGTTGTATTTCTGTTGAGGGACTTAAGTTATTCATGCTCATTATAAGTTATTTAAAAAGCCCCAAGGTAGAAATTCAGCTGTATGTTCATGCATTACGCTTGAGTTATCTTGGATGGTATATTCTGTGGAATTTTTAGCTAGATAATCTATATTATGTGGAAGTAGGCACCAGTTTTGAAGTTAATAGTGAATTGAACACTGCATGGTGAACTTTTCCAGATGCTATGACATACTAAATAGGGAAAACTCTTTCCTGTCATATTGAAAGCCTAAAATGCAAAGAATACGAGCTTTGATTTTTTAAATTTCCAAAGTCATTTTCCATTATGCAATATTTGCCTGAGTTAGATGATTATATTAACTATTTAGTTGTCTTAAATGCCTTTTTGAAAAGGAGGTAGGGTATAGATTATAGAGATAGAGAGATGATAGATAAATGATCATGTGATTTATTCCTACACGACGCTATTATCTCACTGAAATCATAGAACAAAGTGGCTTTAAATTTCCGAAAACCTGGAAATCCAAATTTAAAACTGTTTTATGCTTTATGGGGTTTAGCTTGTAGAGTAAGGTACTGAACTCTTTATTATAATGTTTTGTGAAATGCTTATGATAGGGTAAGTTCCCTTACATCAGTTGCCGCCGTTGACTCTGACTCATGGCAACCCCATGTGTGTCAGAGTAGAACTGGACTCCACAGGGTTTCCAATGACTAATTTTTCAGAAGTAGATTGCCAGGCTTTTCTTCTGAGATGCCTGTGGGTGGACTTGAACCTCCAATCTTTTCATTAGCAGCCTAGCTCATTAACCCTTTGTGCCACCCAGGGACTCCTAACAAGAAATGCTAGTTCAAATCATGAGGCTCCATACACTATTTTATTCAGTAGAGAAGTGAGTTACAGCAAGATGTCAGGATTAGCCCAAAGATGATGTGTGAACACTACAAAGAACTGGAGATCAGAGAGCCTGTACACTAATCCTGGCTGTGCTGCTGCTAAAGAATGTGAGGTCCCTGATGTGAAGGAAAGGATCAAGATAAGACTCATCACCCTAACGCTAGACCATTCCAAACTCATTGCTGTCGAGTTGATTCCAACTCATAGAGACCCTACAAAACAGAGTAGAACTGCCCCATAAGGTTTCCAAGGAGCGGCTGGTGAATTCGAACCGCTGACCTTTTGGTTAGCAACCAAGCTCTTAACCACAGCACCACCAGTTAGGAGAGTGCAAACCTGCAAAGTAATGGATCGCTTTTGTGTGGCCTTTCTTGCCATGGTCTTGTAACTCCCACCAAAGTGACTGGGCAGGACTGTGTGATAGGGTAATTGTGGCCCACCAAAGGGATTGGTCAGTTTTGCTGTTCTGCTGGGCTTGAAATGAGCCACCCCAGAGATGGGAAAGAAGAAGAGCCCACTACCACCAAGGAAGGAGAGACCCACAGGAAGACACCGGCAGGAGACAGTGCAGTGGGCTTCCCAGCCCACAGAGCAAGAAAGCTGAATGCCTTTGGGTGGAGACTGAGGGCCAGGAAGAGGCATGCCTGCGAGCACGGCTGGGAAGAGGCTGTCTTGATGGAAGAACTGTATCCTTGAGTGTTCCTGAGTCTAAATTGTAACCTGTTACATCCCTAATAAAATTTATAATTGTGAGTATGGTCTATGAGTTCTGTGTGGCCATTGCAATGAATTATCAAACCCAGTAGAAAAATATAGAGTGCTGTGGGCAGGATGGTTGTTGTCAGCCTAGTAAAGATGGCTGAGAGAGAAGATGTGTCTGACTTCTTCTGCCTCATGGGAATCAGCCTTGGGCTATTGATCTTGATTCTCTTTTTCCCCTAGTGAAGTTAGAGGAGGTCAGACACCTCCCCCAAGCCATTTTTACAAAACCCATGTAGGGAAATTTCCTCAGGGTTGACAACTGGAATGGAATAATCAGATTCCCCCACATTCTGTCTTCTCATCATTAAAGAGACAAAGGGAAGGTTTTCTTCTTGGTGAATAAAACCACTAAGTTCACAATTACATTATTAATAATTGATACGAAAGGGCTAGTAAAAGTTTTTCAGGAATAGAATAGGGCATTAGAGCAATAATATATATGAGCGAAGGAAGATTGCTGGAGTGGCTACTATAGGGTATTTTTCTACCTAAAAGACACGCTTGAATACTGTGACCTCTCAAGGTCTCTCTCGGGTTTAGTATTCTAATAATTTTATCTTCCTTCCCGCTTTAATGCTGTCCTAGGTTGGTTTGTCTTTCCCGTTTATTTTCTTCTAGTTTCCTTATTTTCTTAGATGCATTTTGATTTCTATCTCTCCTTTCTTTGGGCAATCAACAGCTTATTAAAAAAGGTAGTGGCACCTGAAAGGGCAGGGTTAATGGTCCTACTCAAGCAATCATTGAGTGAACCAGGTTTATGAACCATAGCTGGGCTATCGCTTTCAGGAAGAGCCAAGGATCCAAATGAATTATATAAAGAAAAATTATTTTGGCTCTTGAGGGAGTGACAGGAGAAGAAAGGGAAAACTAAAGCAGTTTTTAAAATACTGGAAGGACTTTCTTTTTTTTAGGCAATTAACAAAACTGGTTGCTATTGTCTCTCTTTTACTGCTGAGATAAAGATTTGAGACATCTTAAAACATTGTTCTTTAATAAAGGGGCATGGTCCTCTAAAATGAGGAACATCACAAGGGGAGAATTGGCTAAAGAAACTATTGAAAATGTCCACTGTATTTCTGAGGAGTTATTACTATCAGAAATAAGGATATAAAACTAAGTGACTTGAAAATAACAGTTTTACATTTTTTGTTTTATTATTAATAAAAGTAACAGTAGAAAAATAAGGAAACAATTAGATGACCCAAGATAGTCAACTGTCAGAATATCACTCCAGATATTTTCCCCTGACAAAATTATTAATGAGAAGATTGGGAGTGGGGGTTGAGAAAAGATATTTTAATCAACTATTATTACTTCTTTCTAATATGTTTATTTTCTACTTTATAAAACCTGAATGATCTTCCGTATTTTAAATATGATTCTACGAAATGATTGTTATTGCGGCATAGTCTTATACATGCTGTGCCAGCCTTTATGAATCTATGTCTTCATGATTACAGAAAGAGGAAGATAGTGGTAGGTAATAAGTGAGGGAACAAGATGGGTTAAAGGGAAAGTGAGCGCAAGATAGGAGTGAAGACAGCTAGATGTAGAGTGTGGACGCAGACAGAATGAGGAGTGGGGTTTGGGTCTGGGTTTATTAGCTCTGCTGATGAAAGCCATCTCCTTCCTCTAATTTCAGAGTGTTACATTGACTCGTCAAACCCCTCAGTGTTCAGATGAAGACCCTGGTAAATTAGAAAATGCTCAGTCTTTGGAACTAGAGAAGTTGCCACTCAATTGTTTAGTAGTTTCTGCCTTGGGCTATGTTACCAGACTGCTTTGATCCTTGGTTTCCTCTCTGCAGATTGAATATAAATATGTTTATCTTTCGGAGTGCTTGAAAGATTTCAATTAAATTGTTGTTAGTTGCTGCGAAGTTGCCTCCAACTCATGGTAACCCCATCCATGTACAACAGAACCAAACATTGTCCAGTCCTGTGTCATCTGCACAGTCTTTGGTATGTGCAAGTCATTGTATTTTGAGTACCTTCCAGCTTAGGCGGCTAATCTTGCAGCATTATATCAAACAATATTCTGTTATCCATAAGGTTTTCATTGAGTAATTTTTAGAAGTAGATTCTGAGTCCTTTCTTCCTAATTTGTCTTTGTCTGGAAGCTCCCCTGAAACCTGTTTACCATGGGTGACCCTGCTGGTATTTGAAATACTGGTGGCATAGCTTCCAGCATCATAGCAACATACAAAGCATCACAATACAACAAACTGAGTATATAAAGCCTTTAGGAGACTAAGACACCCTAAGTAAGCACTCAGCAAATATTAGATTAAACCATACGAAATAGCCATTTTTATACACCAAAAAAGGTCCAATACTGTCAATTTAATATAGTTCAACTTAGCATTTAATTTATTTTCTCCTTTTCTTTTAAGCATATGGGGAGTCATAGACCATCAGCCCAGACACCTAACACTGCAGTCTTATGCATAAGATGCTCAGACCCTGCTCTAATGCCGGTGAGCAATACCCAGCTTTGTACTCCCTGTCCGCTATCTGAATTATTGTCTGCTCATTACTCTTGGGATCCATGTGACAACAGCTGCATATATTTCCTCCCATTGCCACATGTTTGGGCCTCTCACCAAAGCCTGTCTCACTGAGTTCTGGGTCCTGGGCAATCTACATTGGAGTCATTGCACTACTAATGGAGCATTGGCTGGTTTTTCTACTTGCTGGGTTTCTGGATTTCATATCACCTGAACTCTATTAAACTATCATGGATTAGGGCACTGTGTTCTCAGGGAATAGTCTAACTCTAGCTTGCTTCTGGCTGTAACCAGAAACTGATCAGCATTTAAATAAAGCCTGCTGCACTCAAGTCACGGCAAATACCTTGCAGTGTCTTGAACTCAGTACCTTGTTTCTATGCTTTCGCATATTCCTGTTCCTCTGCCTGTACCACCTTCATTTCTACCCACATGAAAAACTCCTCCTCCTTTTGCAAAAAATAGCTCACGTATCAAGTACTCCTTAAAATTTTCTCTCATTTCTCTAGTCAGATGCACCAAACTGCCCTCATGCTTCCACCGTATACTCTATATACAATCATTTTAGCAACTATTATCATTGTTAGTGGCAGTCAAGTCAATTCCAACTCATGGCAACCCCATGGGTGCAAAGTAGAACTGCTCCATAGAGCTTTCAAGGCTGTGACCTTTCAGAAGCAGATCACCAGGCCTGTCCTCCAAGGCGCCTCTGGGTGAGTTCAAACCACCAACCTTTGGGCTAGTAGTCGAGCACTTAACTATTTGCGCCACCCCAGGAAGTTCTATTTGGGTCTCTCTCCCCATTGCATTGTGAGCTGTTTGAGAGCAGAATGGTCTCTTCACATCAGAGTATTCCCAGTGTTTGGCACAATAACAGAAACACAATTGGCATATCCAGAAATGTTTCCTGAAGAAATTAATAAATGAATAAATGAGCCTCTTTTAAGGACCCATGAAGAACATATGATTTGCTTTCTTTTGGTGTTACCTATGTCTATCTCTAACTTATCTCCTTTCCTCCCTCCCTTGCTCCCTTGTTGTTTAGAAGCTAAGGGAGTTTTGAAGATGTTCATTTGCACAGGTATGTGAAGTGAAAACATAATCACACCTAAAAATGAATAGACTTCTTTGTATCTTTCAATGACTGCTATATTATCTCCCTTAATAAGATGCCTTAGAGTCTGCACATTTTCCTGATAAGAAGAACTGCTGTCATATTTTTTTGTTTCAATTTGAACATTTTAAAGTCATTTGCTATTAGCACTAATTAGATGTATAAGAGCTTTCCTGAGCAAAGTAGATAGTCACAGTTAATTCATAAAGAATTAATGATAGTAGCTAAATTGCCGTATAGAGTTGCACTTTGGGTTGAGTTAAATTAACAAATAATGTGAAAACCGTTTTAAAATAAATTTAATATTTAATACAAGTCATGGTTTTATGTAAAGTATAATAATTTTGAAATTTTCTCCATATCGTTCCAAATGAGCATCTGTATAAAATCACTTTAAAGTAAATAAGCTAATCATATGATAACACCAGTAGAGGGAATAATAACATTAGCCATTTATAGAACACTTTTATTTTTATTATTCTTTTTGGTTGTCTGCCATTTGTCTAAGTGTCCCACACAATTTCGTCCAGGTTCCTCCAGTATAGATGTTAAGTACTTGGGGCAATTCCTTGACTTTTTTGAGTCATTAGGCTATTGAGAGAATTGAAGCAATAATTTGTGAAATTCCTGGCAACCTTAAGTGGTTTGTGTGTGTGCACGTGTGTATGTGCCTATGTATGTATGTGTGTTTCTCAAAAGCATATACAGTTTTCCCTCAAAGTGGTTTATACCTTGACATAATATGTTTCATTATTTAATGAAGTCTTATTATATAGAAATGAAGTTTCAGTCCAATTTACTTAAAAGGAAAACCTGAGAGATGATTTCAAAGCAAGAGAGACATCCAAAGTTAAACTGTCAACTGAAGGCAGAACTCAAAGAGAAATGGAGTCTCTCTTCACAGGATTTAAGGGCTCCTCTACAAGGTTTGATCTGCACTGCAGACTACTTCCTGATTTACAGAATACAAACTTTTCCCTAAAGAAGAACTGTAGCCCATTTTTGCATACTGAATCCTACTTTCCAGCTGATATACAATAAGTTCCCAGAGCATATTTCATTAAGAAGAATGAATTCAGGCTTATTCAGCTTGAGTGAGTTATGTGGTCATGTTAGGGGTTGGGGAAAAAGATAAGGGCAGATATTTATGTCTATCTTCCTAGTTGTATAAAAAGCAGTTGCTGTTGAGTTGATTCCGACTCATGGCGACTCCATGTGTGTCAGAGTAGAAATGTGCTCCATAGCGCTTTCAATGGCTAAGTTTTTGGAAATAGATCACCAAACCTTTCTTCCAAGGTACCTCTGGATGGGCTAGAACCACCACCTTTTGGTAAGCAGCTGAGTATGTCAACCATTTGTACCACCCAGGGGCTCTTCCTGACGGTATACATCCTCTTTAAAGTGTCCAAGGAAAGACAGTTTTAAAATAAATGTAATATTTAATACAAGCTCTTACTACCAATCTGTGATCTGAGGCCACATTTCCTTATGTCACTTCCTGCACCTATTGCTGTCAGCACATTCTCCTTCTTTCTTCTCTTTCCTTCAAATAATCAGTAAATATTTATTCTCACTATGCTTACAGGAACCCCTTTAATAGAGAGTATACATTTCTAATAAGAACTAAGCTATTCTTTTTTTTTTTTTTAATTTTAGTAACAATTTCCAAATCTGTCATGGCTTTGAAGAGACTACAAGACAAAATCATAATGGAGAGAAGAAACTGCCTTGATTAGCCATGCCCAAAATAGACAAGCATGGGATTAACTGAAAAAGAAGTCAAATACATTATTCATTTTTAGGCTACATCTTAAGGCACTCACTATTCTTATAAAGTAGACCTTGGAAGCCATGCTAGAGACGGGTAAAAAGGAAGATTTGACTGGCATGTTGGAGAATCTAGGACTAAAACTAACTTTTCAAAGGCACTGTTTTGCATTTCTTTTATAGGTATCCGGGGGAAGTGGTGGTTCCGTGGTAGAATTCTTGCCTTTCATGCAGGAGATCTGGATTTGATTCCCAGCCAATGCACCTCATGCACTGACACCACTTATTCGTCAGTGGAGGTTGGCGTGTTGCTATAACACTGAATAGGATACAGTGGAGCTTCCAGACTAAGACAAACTACGAAAAAGGCCTTTCGATCTGCTTTTGAAAATTAGTCAATGAAAACCCTACAGATCACAACAGTCTGATATGCATCTGATCATGGGGATGGCGCAGGATCAGGTAGCATTTTGTTCCATTGTTCATGGGGTCACCATGAGTTACGGACCAACTTAATGGCAATTAAACAATCACAATTTGTAGTTATTACCATACACCTTTTGATAACCTACTGTACAGAATGAGTGCTTCATCTGACGTCCAAATATGTGACTTGAAATTTCAGGAAATCCAGAAAAACTTAAACCACAATTCCATGCAGAAATAATTGGCTAGAACAAAATTGTCAATACTCCAGGTTGTCACAGTTTGTACCACTGCCTATAGCACTTCCAAATTAGAATGAAGTGACAGTTACCAATTATCACTGATAATAATGTTAGAGCAAATTAATATATTTTCTATAGTTACATGCATATAAAAAGTGACTGATGAGTTGTCTGCTGTCAACTCAGTATCACTGCAGTGTGGCTTATGGTCTCTTCTACTTCCATGCTATAGGTTTTGATTGAAAGCAATGGCTTCCATGATCTTTGCTCATCCAGACCTTCCAACAGTTGTGTATGGTTAATTCCTTCATACTTGTTTTTTTTTTCTGACTGAATTATAATACTTATTTTGGGAGTAGTTTCAGGGAACCATAACATCAAATATTAAAATATGTGATTGGTTAGGTGATTTGATCATTTTTGAAAGTAGTAATGACATCATTGGAGTCTTGGTGGTGCAGTGGTTAAGAGCTATGGCTGCTAACCAAAAGGTCGGCAGTTCGAGTCTACCAGCCACTCCTTGGAAACCCTATGGGGCAGTTCTACTCTGTCTTATAGGGTCACTGTGAGTCGAAATCGATGGCAACAGGTTTATTTTTGGTTTTTGTTTATTTGTTTTAATGACATCATTGCATTGACCGTGTAAAAAGTAGACTCTGGTAGTCAATGTCATGCAGGAACAAAAGCAATGATTTAATTATCATCTCTAGTTGCCTCGATTGAAGTGTTTATAAATGGTAAATCTGCAGAGAGCCAGGTTCTTTTGCAGTAGAACATAAGGATGGAATTATAAGGTGAAATATTTCCTTCTGAAATACCATGATGCGCTATAGAGAAGGAATTTAGAGGTTGAGAAAGAAGAATGTTAGAATTAATTTATCGTGGGAAGTCTGATCATTTAGTCTAACTAAACCCCCAGGAGGACCCAGAAAATTCTCCATTCACCAAAGCATTGAGAAATGCTTAGGTAAATAGACCAATTGCATCTTTGTAAACGGTTATAGTTAGTGGCTCTACCTTTCAGGACAGGCACAATGATGGAAAATGCTGCCATCAAAATAGGTACATTGATTTAAACACAGGTGATGGCATTACAGAGGGGCTGAGGCCACATGGTGGCAATTAATCTCCAGAAACAAGGTGGACATTATTACTATATTGGATAACAATACCAAAGTAATCATTATAATGGTTTGGTTCACAGAGATCTTCCATATTCTCTGATTGAGCATGATGTTGTCAAGACTAAAATAGATTGCAAGTCTGGTATAGTCTTGCTTGATCTGTATAAACAAAAAAACACAAACCTCTGTAATCTGACTTAAATGTTCACAATTGTGAGTTATGAGCCCTCTCCCAATTCTCAACCCTAAGACAACTTCCAGAACCCAAGCCCACTGAATGAAGGGAAAGTTAGAACCCCTTTAGGTAAGGTATTGTGACACTTTCAGAGATAAGTATTGAAAATATTCAAGTTGGCCTTCTCCAAAGGGGACTATAGTCAATTATTTGTGTGAATAAGCATTTGCGAAAGGAATATTACCCATATTTTTCTAAATCACTAGATACTGGCTCTGATCTAATCGAAATGACCCCAAATGCCACTGCAGTCCATCTCTCAAAGTCAGAGCTTACGGATATCAAGTTAAAAATGAAGTTTCACTTGGATCTATTTCACAGTGGGCCATTGAATCCATCAGATTATTTTTCTAAATGCCGAAAGTTTAGTCTGCCACTCACAGAATACCACATTGACTCTCTGACTCGAAGAGTAACATTTATCATGATAGACAGTGCCAAGTGTAAACTCTATACTAAGCTGGATGATTAATCCTAACCTACATAATGAGGACATGGAGGAGATCGTCTAGAAGTCAGGAGATTCCTTGGTATACTTTGTAGTACTGTATTTCTAGTGGTAATATTTAATAGGAGACTACAACCACTGTGCATCAGAGTTGTATCTTTTCACCTTAGTTATTCAATTATCTGTATGCTGAACAATAACCCAAGAAGAAGCTGAAGTATATGAAGATGAATGTGGCATTAGGATCAGAGGAAGACTCATTAACAACCTGTGATATTCAGATGACATGACCTTGCTAGCTGAAAGTGAAGAGGATGTGAGGCACTCATAATGAGGGTCAAAGACTACAGCCTTCATTATGGATTATACTTGAATGGGGAGAAAACGTAAACCATAACAACTGGACCAATGAACAACATCATAATAAATGGAGAAAAAAGTGAAGTTGTCAATGATTTCATTCTATGTGGATCAACAATATGTGTCCATGGAAGCAACAGTCAAAAAAATCAAAGAAGGTATTGCATTGGGAAAATCTGTGGCACAGATCTCTTCAAAGTTTCAAAAAGCAAAGATATCACTTTGATGAGTAAGGAGCCCTTGACCCAAGCCATGGTCTTTTCAATTGCCTCATGTGCATATGAAAGCTGGACAATGAAAAAAGGAAGCCAGAAGAATTAGCACATTTTACCTGTAGTGTTGGTGAAGAATATTGCATATTCCACAAAATACCATAAGAATGAATAAATCCGTTTTACATGAAATACAAACAGAATGCTCCTTAGAAGTGAAGTTGACGCGATGTTGGTTCACTTACTTTGGACACATCATTAAGAACTATTAATCACTAGAAAAGGACATCATATTTAGTAAAGTAGAGGATCAGTAAAAATGAGGGAAACCCTCAGTTGACATAATAGACAAAGCAATAGACTCAAATATACCAAAGATGATGAGAATAGCATAAGATTGGGGAACATTTTGTTCTATTATACATAAGGTCACCATGAATGTCAGCCAATTCAATGGCAACTATGATAGTTTGGGTAACCTACACTGTAAAGAATCCCAATCAACTAAGTACTAGCTCAGGGTAAAGGAAACATGAAGTGGTTAGTGGAGGAAGGGATTAGGACACGTGACCCCTTTCAGAAATGGGAATTGTATGTAATAGCTATTAATATTTTCTTTGCTCACTTTTTATGGGCATATTTTTATATAGCAACAATTTTCCCTCTTTTCCTGTACCATACTATCTGTTATAACGTGTGTTAAGAATGTTTACAGTGATTAATGCTATAAATTTAATCTTTATGTTATAGGATATCAAGGGGAGATTGTGACTGAACTCAAAAAAGAATATTACTCAAAGACGAATACAGAGATATAATGGAATTTGCATCTTCACTTATTGGAAGAGGTGGGGCATGTCTTTGGCTGAAATTACTATTAATCATTGTTATTTGGAAGCTTAAACATGGTTAAATGAGTCTATGTGGATAGTGGGTTGACAAGGTGCATTGCAGAAGAGAAGAGAAGCTGGGAACTACTTTCCCAGAAACCACTTCCATGTATGCAGTTGATGCTTGTTTTTCACTCTAGTTATGTTCTAGAAAGTTATTACAAACACTGAATTAGAAAATACTGAACCATTGTTCCTATGGCAAGTGTAGGGTTAGGTTTCTGTAAGCCTCCGGTCACAAGATTTTCATCAACCAATAGATAAATAAGCATGTTTCTGCTTAAAGACACCTTCTTTAATATATTATTAATAATATTGTCTTAGTCATCTAGTGCTTCTATAACAGAAATATCACAAGTGGATGGCTTTAACAAAGAGAAATTTATTTCTGCAAAGTCAAAGTAGGCTAAAAGTCCAAATTCAGGGCGTCAACTCCAGGAGAAGGCTTTTTCTCTCTGTCGGCCTTCTTCTCTTCAGTGTTCCCCCAGACTAGGAGCGTCTCTGCGCAGGGACCCCGGTCCAAAGGACACCCTCTGCTCCCAGCACTGCTTTCTTGATGGTATGAGGTCCCCCTGTCTCACTGCTCACTTCTGTCTTTTATATCTCAAGAGATTGCCTTAAGACACAATCCAGTTTTGTAAATTGAGTCCTGCCTTCTAACACAACTGCCACCTATCCTCCCTCATTAACATCATAGAAGCAGGATTTACAACATAGGAAAATCACACAGTACCAGGAATCATGGCTCAGCCAAATAGACACACACATTTTTCGGGGGACATAATTCAATCCATGACAAATATGTATATCATTGATTTATTCACATTGAACTCAAAGCCAACAGCACTTTAACTCATATCTTAATGAAGCTTGTCTAACATACATATTTCCGCTGTGAAGTCACTTCACAGCCTTCTTGAGTATGACAGTACTTCAGCACTATGCTTAAGGGTTATTTTAAACAGAAATCACCAAAAAAAAAAAAAAACAAAACACAAAAATGTGAAAAATATGGCACTATATAGAAAGCAAAAAGAACACATTTACAGTATGAGAGCTGAAACAAGAAGGTAGAGTGTTGCCTTGTTGAACCTCAGCCAGGTATGTTTGCGTTGAGTGATTCAGATTTTTTCGCACTCTGTGTACGTCCATGAATGACCACAGAAGTGCTGCAAGTATTGATTTTGAGGTTACAAATAGATTTTAGCAAATAGGCACAACTGTTATCATAGATTCTGGTCTGTCAATAAAAGGCACCAGCAGGAGATTTAGAAGGTAAGGTAGGAGAAAAGAGGCTTCAGAGGGAGTAGGAGATAGATGTTTGGGTGGATCCCAGGTATGAGGTTCAACTTTCATGACCATTGGGATACATGTTTGCCCATCCACTTTTTCTGCCTCTCAGGTTCATTGGGAACTGTTTGCCCACTGAAAGTACATGCTGCCAAAAGGCAGGGGCCTTTATGAATGTTTGAAACCAAAAAACAAGCGTGTGTCACAAATTACTGTTTCTACAGGGTGTTGTATGAAGTGTCTGCATTTTTAATAGGAGAAAGAGAAATTTTGAAAATTTTTATTTGGGACACAGTATGTCCCTCTGGACTTCAAGGAGCATCCAGGGTAGAATTAGTGGGACACCATATGTCCCTTGGGATTTGGAAAATAGGATTGTTGGAGGGGGCAAAAAAAAAAAAGAAAAATCCATACTACCTACCAAAAATTCAACAATACTCAATGATTCAGCATGCTTCCAGTAATGAAAACACATGGCATCAACAAAAAATTTAAAGCAGAAAATAATTGGGTCTTGAAAGGGTTAAAACCTTTTATACTTGGAATACATAGAATGTCTTCTCTTTTTCTAACTGAAATTTGACTGATTCATTGAGGGGAAAAAAAAAACAAAAAGAGGGATCTTCTCTGGATTGAGTATAAAATGCTTATACCTCATCAACTTCATTAATTTTTCTTACCAGTCTAATTCCTGGAGGCATTTGAGTTCATGACTCTCGGAATGCGGGACAATTTCATGATGGGTGATAAGACAGGACTCTGCCCTCAAGCAGCTTTGAAAACAGAACATATACATTAAGAGAAAATAATAATAGAAAACACCATGACCTAAGAGTCAAATGAAGCTACAGAGGAAATCTCTCCAAAATTTCAGAGGTAGTACCAATCTCTTTCTTGCTTCAGGGCCTTTACGTGCACCTCGCCCATTACCTGGAAACTTCTCACCTCTACTCCCCATCAGGACAACTCTTTTTCATTCTTCAGGTCTCAGTTTAAATGTCAGTTCTTCAGGTATTAATTTAGATGCCATGGCTTCTTAGATTGACCACCTAATCTAAATCAAGTTTTCTTGTTCTCTCTTGGTCTTCACTGTTTTAATCCTATTTGAAATGACTGATTTATATCCATATGTATGTGCATAGTATCTATCACTCCCATTAGACTGTAATCTCCAAGAAAGCTGAGACCATGTCCTTTTTGAACCGGTTTATATCCAGTACCTAGCAAGTAGAATATATTCCGTAAATATTTATTAGCTCAATAAATGAATGAATGAATGAGTGTGTGAAAGTGGAGGCAGAAGGGGATGGGTGAAAACAAATAATCTTCCCCAAAAGAAGGACATTGGGGTTGATTTAGGGAGATCGCTCAATAATATGAAATGTTGATGAGGGTTCATTTGGTTCCTTTGTTCCCTACGTGATAAGAAAACAGAAGGGTGCCATCAAAACGTTCACTGGAAGACTTCCCAGGGGATGGGAGATGAGGAGGGAAAATGGTCTTGCTTTGTCGTATATCCTAAGATTTCTATTAAGTTTCAGTCCCAACTGATTGTATTCATAATTTTTGATTTTTTATATAGTATCCATAAAATTAATTAAGGTATTTTATACAGTATTTATAAAAGAAAAGTTCTTGTGTGAAATTAAAATAAATGTATCTGATTGAGCTACACATGAAGTTATTTAGTAAGAAGTTCTGTTTGGCAGAAGATTTTTAAAGTAGATACTTTTGCTAAATGAACAAGAAAACCAAAGTTAAATTGACAATGTTTTGGTAATTTCCAGACATATTGTAAACACTGTGAAAAGACCTGCCTCCTTGTTTGAAGCTACACTGATCAATCCATTGACCTCTGTCTGGAACTACATTAACCTCTTTCTACAGAGAGGAAATCTGAGAGCTCTGCTATTTTTCTTCTTTAGAAACTTTCGCTAACACACAAAGCATTTTTTGGCAGGTTGCATTCTTTCCATTCTTATTCAGGGAAGAGTCTACATTTCCATGTAATACGTAAAGCAACAGTTTGTCTAATTTAAAATGCAATGTGAACATAGGACTCTTTGAAATATTTAGACCCAAAGCAAATCTGCATAGTCCTCACAAGCAGGGCTGTGCATGAATTATGTGCACGATTAAGTTATTTTAGCAAACTGCTTTTAATATTTAGAAAGGGAAGTTTCTACTTATTTTTGCCCTACTGACGGATCCTCAAGGAGCCCTGGTGGTGCAGCAGTTAAGCACTCAGCTGCTAACTGAAAGGTCGGAGGTTCGAATGCACCAGCCAGTCCGTGGAGAAACATGTGGCAGTCTGCTTCCATTAAGATTACCCATTGCCCTTGAATCAATTCCAACTCATAGCAACCCTATAGGACAGAGTAAAACTGTAAAGATTACAGTCTTGAATACCCTATGGGGCAATTCTACTCTGACCTATAGGGTTGCAGGGGTGGATTTCCCAATAGGCAAGGTAAGCACGGTGCTTACCTTTCTCACCAGATCATCTATAGTGAACAATTTCACAATTTTTCACCACATCAAAGAGTCTGCTTCTAGGTATGGCTGGCATCTGCCATTCTCCCAACCCCACAGCACCTTCCTACAGAATTAAAGCCTGTTTTCAAATTTATGATCCCTGAGAGGGGTGGATGACCCAGTAAGCAAGGTAATCCATAGTGAACAATTTCACATGGGTTTCACCACATCTCTACAGGGTCACTATGAGTAGGAGTCGATTTGGCAGCAATGTGTTTTTGGTTTTGGTTTAACGGACTCTCACAAGAAAATGCACTTATATTTTAGTTCGATCAAACTGAAGAATATGAATATTTAAGCAATGACCAAAACCTGTTGCCATTATTTACAGTTTATCTTTATGGAAGCATCTTTCTCCGGTGGAGCGGTGGCTTGTGGTTTCAAACTGCTGACCTTTAGGTTAGCAGCCAAGTGCTTAACACTGCATCTCTGGGGCTCCTTTTTAAGCAATGAATCCCTCTGGGATTACTGAATTCTAGATGTCCTCTGTGTTTAAATCTGGGCATTTGTTTTTAAAGTATTCTGGTAGAATTTCTATTACATAATAACGAAAATGAATGAAATGGTAAGAAAAATCAGTTAAATGAGCTATTAGATATTGATTAACTTAGTTTTAAATTTAGATTTAATTTTTTTTTAGTGTGTTAATCTTCTTTGCAGGCTGAACTATAGCTTACCTTCGCTAGTTTTGCTATTCCTGCCACTTAAGAAGTTTCGATTTTTCATGATTTGAAAAACAGAGCAATACTGTCAACCTTATATCAGGAAGAAAATGGGAGGTCATTTAGCGTACCACATACCACTCCTTACTAATTCATCTAGTGTATCAGCCTGTTATAGCCAAAATGTTGCTATGTACAAAGCAACCACAAAATTTTGGAGTCATATAACAATAGGCATTAATTTCCCTCACATCTGAGGGATCTGGGGCAGCTCCTCTAGGCTGGACTTGACTTAACTTTGTTGGACAGCTCTGCTCTAGCCGCAGTGCTGGCTAGGCTGGTGAGGGACTTCTCCATGTCTGCTCAGTCTGGGGACCATGTTGAAGGGGAAGCAGCTACCCAGAGGAAGCAGTTTTCAATAACAGGACCTCGAGAAGCAAATTAGAAACACATGAGGTCTCGTAAGATCTGGGCTTGGAAATGGCACACTGTCACTTATGCCCACATTCCTTTGACCAAAGCCAGACTTGTAGTTGAGTTCAAAGTCAAGTAGCAGGGAAGTACGGTTTGCCTTTCATAAGAGAAGTTGGAAAGTTGCATGGCAAAGAGCATGTGAAGAGTTGGAGGCAATAATTCAGTGTATCACAGCCAGTAACTACTGATTTTGATTGTCTTCAACCACTTGGTAGGCTTAGGTATGTGAAGTCCAAGATGATTTTCTGTTAAAATGATGGCAACCCAAGATTCTTTGGGCATGATGGCAAGGATAACAGCAGTAACAAGATAATATAAGGTTCACTCTATGAAAAATGTTTTAAATGTTAATAATGACTGAATGAAAAACTTAAAAATCAGCAAACAGAATGTATAACGTGTTGCTTAACTGTTGTTTTTGTGTAAAACAGAGACAGCAGAGCCCAGAAGAAAGAATTCTTTATTTTCATTCCATTGGTCATCCTGAAACTTCCAGTAACCAGCAAAGTCCTGTGAGAGAAATACACAATGTTTGACATTAACTATTGTTTCATCACATGAGAACCTCTAAATTACAAATATGGCCTTTATAATTTTATCTAAAGTTTTTTCAAAATTAATTTTATCTGCTTGATTAAATTGTTCATTTACAGTTTAACATTTATATCATCAGATGTGAAAAGGTTTTTTTCACGATATCTCTAATGGTACATCAGACAGAGTTTGTTAGCGTATTATTGATAATACAGAGCTTTTTGTGTTACTTAAGAATATGTTGTTGTGTTCCATTCAGTTGATTCTGACTATGGTGATCCTATAGGACAGAGTAGAACTGCCTTACAGAGTTTCCAAGCTGTAATCTTCACAGAAACATCACGATACATGGAGAAAGCATTGAAGTTGTAAAGGATTGCATTCTTCGTGGATCCGTAATCAACACCCATGAAACAGCAGTCAAGAAATCAAACGAAGCATTGCATTGGGCAAATCTGCTGCAAAAGACCTCTTTAAAGTGTTAAAAAGCGAAGGTATCTCTTTGAGGACTAAGGTGTGCCTGACCCAAGTCATGGTATTATCAATTGCTTCATATTCATGCAAAAGTTAGACAATGAATAAGGAAGACCCAAGAAGAATTGATGCCTTTGAATTATGGTGTTGGCAAAGAATATCAAATATACCATAGACTTCCAGAAGAATGAACAAATCTGTCTTGGAAGAAGTACAGCCAGAATGCTCCTTAAAAGCAAGGATGGCGAGACTTTGTCTCACGTACTTTGGATATGTTATCAGGAGGGACCCATCCCTGGAAAAGAACATCATGCTTGGTAAAGTAGAGGGTGAAAGAAAAAGAAGACCCTCAATGAGATGGATTGACACAGTGGCTGCAACAATAGGCTCAAATATAGCAATGATTGTGAGGATGGCACAACACCAGGCTGTTTCTTTCTATTGTACATAGCGTTGCTATGAATTGGAGCTGATTCGAGGGCACCTAGCAACAACAACAATCTTTATGGAAGCAGATTGCCACATCTTTCTCCCAAAGAGCTGCTAGTGGGTTCAAACCACTGACCTTTCAGTTAGCAGCCAAGCACTTGATCACTATGCTACCAGGGCACATCTACCCAGTTTCTCATAGGTACCCTTCTAGTTTATTAATGATGCTCGTTTGTCTGAGAGTATGGGTTAGCTTCAGAAACTTTTCTCAGTGCATGTCTTTGTAGTCTTACGGAATATTTGCCCACCCTCCCTTTCTTTCCTCTTCCCTATGGTTAACTTTCTCAAATTCACCTTCAGGCTGCCATTTGCAGTTCAGAGAATACCATGGCAAAAATGACTAGACATTTGTTAAACCTGTAAAACAGTACACTATTTATTCCCCAAATGAAAAGCTCATTTTTGAAAAAACAAAATTTTGTTAATTTCCTGAATTTTCATCAATTAACATTTTATACAAATTAGTTTTTAAAATGCAATATAAGAAACCCCCAAAGAAAATTAACATATTTATAGCTTGCTATTACTCAATGCAGGAGCCCTGGTTGCACAGTGGTTAAGAACTTTTCTGTTAATCAAGAGACTGGCAGTTTGAATCTACCAGTTGCTCCTTGGAATCCCTGTGGGGCAGTTCTACTCTGTCCTATCGGGTCACTGTGAGTCGGAATTGACTTGCTGGCAACGGGGGCTTGTTTTTTGTTTGTTTTTTTAATTATTTAATGCAGCATTTTTCAGCTCAGAGTGAACTGAAATTATGCATCTGAAACCACTAACAATCTTTTCAGCTGCTTTATATTCTTGGTACCATATCACCAGTCTCTATATGAGAGGCTACATAGTATTCTTACCCAATGCACAAACTCTTCCACATTTTTCTGGTGGGAATTCTAGAGCAAAACTGTTACTCATAAATTCAGAGTTCCATCTTGTTATTATTCATTTGTTCATCCACTTGGTGCTAATATTTAGCATTGGTATGACCATGTTGCTGTTTTTAGGTGCTGTCAAGTCAGCTCAGATTCATAGCAACCCCACGTATAACAGAAAGAAATGATTCCGGGTCCTGCACCATGCTTACAATTGTTGCTATGTTTGAACCCATTGTTGCAGCCACTGCATCAGCCCATCTCATTGAGGGTCTCCCTCATTTTTGCTGACCCTCTACTGATGTCTTTCTCCAGCAATTGGTCCCTCCCAACGGCATGTCCAAAGTAAGTGAGACAAAGTCTTACCATCCTCGCTTTTAAGGGGCATTGTGGCTGTAAAGTCTTCTGAACCTTCATTTGCTGATAAGAAGCAGTAGCTGTAATCATCCATTAATAATCAAAATATGGGACGTACAGAGTATGAATTAAGAAAAAGTGGAAGTTGTCAAAAATGAAATGTTACACTTGAAGATCGATATCCTAGGCATTGTTGTTGTTGTTAGGTGCCATTGAGTTGGTTCTGACTCATAACAACCCTATGTACAACAGAAAAAACACTGTCTGGTTCTGCATCATTCTCATGATTGTTGTTATGCTTGAGCCCAGTGTTGCAGCCACTGTGTCAGTCCATCTCACTGAGGGTCTTTCTTTTTTTTTCTGACCCTCTATTTTACCAAGCATGATGTCCTTCTCCAGGGACCATTTTCTCCTGATAACATATCCAAAGTATGTGAGATGTAGTCCTGCCATCCTTGCTTCTAAGGGGCATTCTGGCTGTACTTCTTCCAAGACAGATTTGTTCATTCTTTTGGCAGTTCATAGTATAATCAATATTCTTTGCCAATGCCATGATTCAAAGGCATCAATTCTTCTTCAGTCTTCCTTACTCATTGTCCAGCTTTCACATGCATATGAGGCGAGTGTAAACACCATGGCTTGGGTCAGGCACACCTTAGTCTTCAAGGTGACATCTTTACTTTCCAATACTTCAAAGAGGTCTTTTGCAGCAGATTTGCCCAATGCAATGCTTCATTTGATTCCCCCTTTTTTTTTTATTGTACTTCAGGTGAAGGCTTACAGAACAAATAGTTTCTCATGAAACAGAAGTACACATGTTGTTTTATGATCATTTGATTTCTTGACTGCTGCTTCCATGGGCATTGATTGTAGATCCAAGTAAAATGAAATCCTTGAAAACTTCAATGTTTTCTCTGTTTATCATGATGTTGCTTATTGGTCCAGTTGTGAGGATTTTTGTTTTCTTTATGTTTAAGTGTAATCCATACTGAAGGCTGTGGTCTTTGATCCTAGGCATTAGTGAGCTGAAATGGACTGGTATTGGCCATTTTGAATCTGACAATCATATGGCCTACTATGCTGGGAACAACAAATTAAAGAGGAATGGTGTTGCAGTCATCATGAGAAAGAACAATGCTGTGGTATGTCCATGCCTCCTATTAAAATATTAAAATACATCTCTACTGGTTGGTACATATGAGCTGCCCTGATCCCTGAGCACCTTACTTCCGTGTATGTGGTCCCTTCAGGAACCTCTCAATTTTGAGAATACAATCACTAAAGGGCCAACTCCTGGCATTCCAGGGGCCTCCAGGCCCCTTCCCTGCACTAACTACATCAGACATCTATGCTGATTGATGAACTCCCATGCTATACCAATTTTTAGGCATTTTTACTATCATCCTTGCAGTCATAGCGAGCAAATATATAGTAATATATATAGTCTGAAAAAGGAAGAAGGAAGGGTTAAGCTCGGTTGCAGGAAGAGGTAAGGCAATAGTGAGAAAAACTAAAGTGGATCTGAGCACTGCTGTTGAAGTCAGACAATCATCAGTTCTGATCCAGGCTCCATCACTGACTAGTTGTATGTTCCTCAACCACACACTGAGGATCAATTTCCTCATTTTTGAAATGAGCATAATAGTTCCCATTTTGCAGAGGGTAATAATTGAAACATGAGATAATGTTTAAAAGTTCCTGGCCCCATTGTAAGCAGTTAAGAACTGATATCACCAAGGAAAAGATCAGTCCAAAGGACTAATGGACCACAGCTACCAAGGCCTCCACCAGATTGAGTCCAGTACAGCTAGATGGTGCCCAGCTATCAGCACTGACTGTTCTAACTGGATCACAGCAGAGGGTTCTGGACAAAGCTGGAGAAGGATGTAGAACAAAATTCTAACACACATAAAAAAGACCAGATTTACTGGCCTGAAAGAGACTGGAGAA
>NW_004444128.1:691918-713161 GCF_000243295.1 Trichechus manatus latirostris | reverse complement strand
TGTACTAACTGTTTAATGAGAAACTGTTTTGTTCTGTAAACCTTCATCTAAAGTGAGAATAGCAGCACAACTGGAAGAACGTAATTGATGTCACTGAAATATGCATGTAGAAATTTTTGAAATGGTGTATCTTTAGCTATGTATATTTTCACCAAAAAAAGAAAAAAATATTGAGAAAGGAGAGGGATGACATGTCGTGGGGTTGTTAACCAATGTCATAAAACAATATATATACTGACTGTTTAATGAGAGACTATTTGTTTTGTAAACCTTCACCTAAAGTACAATTAGAAAAAAAAAAAAAGAAATGATATCACCTATCATTATCACTGGAGCCCTGGTGGTGCAGTGGTTAAACACTTGACTGCTAACCTTTCTGTAAAGATTTATGGCCTTGGAAACCCTGTGAGATAGTTCTACTTGTCCTTTAGGGTCACTATGAGTCAGAATTGACTCGACGCCAATGGGTTTGGTTTTTTTGGTTTATCATCATCACCGTGCTCAAAATAAAGGAGCAAGAAGAAATTGCAGTCTCATACCCCTGATGTCCCTCCCTCAGACATTGCCCTGAATACAGCTGTTATGTTCACAATGACCACAGAAAGTGCTTCAAATAGACTGAAAAATTTAACACTTAAGCTTGATGGAACACAAAGAAAATGCCATTTATTTCTCCTAACTTTCTACAGGGTATTGGCACTCTGGCTGTCTGTGGGTAAACTTAATATCTTGATTAGCTCTCTTAAGAATGCCTTTGGAAACTGTTAGATGAATTAGGAGGTGGAAGACTGGCTAATGTCTATGGTGGCTTCAAAATAGTCCGCAGAGGTCTGGTTGCTTGAAATTGTAAGACTTGTGTTGCCTTGACAACCACAGGCAGCACATGGCTGGGTTGTGAGTAACTTTAGATTCCCTCGTAATTCCTTATGGGGATGAATGATTTGTATGTCTAATCAATGAATGGCAAAGACATGTTATTTAATAAGATTAATGAAGCTCACATAAAGCATTCTGTACGCTAGGCCCAATGGCATGGCTTTCTTAGAAATGTAGTTAACATTCTTTATAAATGTAGTTAACATTTCTGAAATGTTGGCCCAGAGAGGACAACAGCCTTCTTTAATGTCCAGATGAAATTCCAGTCTGGGGACATAACTATACTTTCAGCTGCCTCTGATCTATTGTCTCAGAATTTGGACTAGTTCTGAGCCCCTCTGAGGGAGACTTTTTCCCCTAATTGTTGATGATCTGAATAACATTTCTAGACCTAGTAGTTTCCTTTAATATATTAATCTTAACCCTGTGCTTTTATAGTAGGCTAGGAGACAATGAAGACAAGTTCTTTTTGTTTGTGTGTGTGTTTGTTTTTTTTTTTTTTTTTTTTTTTTTTTCAGTATCTATTCTCTGTTTGAGGAAATTTTGGACCCTCACTTTGCTTTCCCTAATGTTCCTCACTTCCTATTCTGTTCCTATCATGATCTGGTTTTACCTTCTTTTTTCAGGCTCACATTTATCCCTTTTCATCTAACTGTGATGAACATAAATTTCAGTCTATAGACACAGAAATGTACTCTTTTCATTTTTACATAACTGTAATTAATGTTTTAAGTGATATATCAGTTATTTGTTGCTGTGTAACAAACTACCCCAAATCACCAGTTAAAACCACTGATATTGACTATCTCACACAATTTCTGAGGGCCAGGAATCCAGCTCGGTAGTTCTAACTCAGAATCTCTGTCTCAGTTATCTAGTGCTGCTTCAGAAACCCCAGAGGTCATGGACATACCTTTTGAGAATAACGCATCTCAGCTTCTTGTGTTCCTTGTCTCTTCAGCTTCTGCTTCCTGGTTTCTTGGCCTCTCGACCCTCGGGCCTCATACCTGCATCTGCTCTGCTGGGGCAGGTATTCCAAAGCTCTATAGCTCCACTGATAAGTGCCTGGAGGCACCCCACTCCATCAGAAAGCCTCCTGCGCACAGGCACTCAGCTCTCTCACTCTGTGGGTCGGCTCGAGTGCTGTCTCGTGCTGGTCTCCTGGTTCTGCTGCTGCTGGTTCTCTGCTCCTGCCACTTTTCTGCTGCTGCTGATGCTCTGCCACTGCCACTCCTCTACCCATTTATAGTTTCAAAACCACTTCCACAGTTTAGGTATCAGTTAGAATAGCACCCCCTCTCTCAGTACCAAATTCTGTCTTAGTTATCTAGTGCTGCTTTAACAAGAATACCACAAGTGGATGGCTTTAACAAAGAGAAATTTATTTTCTCACAATCTAGTAGGCTAGAAGTCAGGGCATCAGTTCCAGGGGAAGGCTTTCTCTTTCTGTTGGCTGTTCAGGAAAGTCCTTGTCATCAATCTTCCCCTGGTTGAAGAGCTTCTCAGGTGCAGGGACCCCGGGCCCAAAGAATGCGCTCTGCTCCCAGTGCTGCTTTCTTGGTGGTATGAGGTCCCCCACTCTCTGCTTGCTTCCCTTTCCTTTTATCTCTTGTAAGATAAAAGATGGTGCAAGCCACACCCCAGGGAAACTCAGGGATGTGACCTTAGTAAGGGTGGTATACAATCCCACCCCAGTCCTCTTTAACATAAAATTGCAATCACAAAATGGAGGACAACCACACAATACTGGGAATCATGGCCCAGTCAAATTGATACACACATTTTAGGGGGGACATAATTCAATCCATGACAATCTCTCATGAAGTTAAAGTCAAATTGTCAACATGCGGCTGTTGGCAAGAGGCTTCAGTTCTTCACTACGTGGGCCTTGCCATAGGGTTGCTCTCTTGACATGGCAGCTGGCATCCTGCAGAGCAAGTGATAAGAAAGAGAGAGAGAGAGAGAACAAGATTATCTCTTTTACAACCTAATCTTGAAAGTGATGCACCATCACTTCTATTGTATTCCATTGGCCACATGGAGCAACCCTAGTACAGTGTGCAGGCGATGATACCAGGTACGAATACTAGGAGATGGGAATCATGGGGGTCTTCCTGGAGGCTGAGTACCAAAGATTTTTTTCTTCCTCAATTTGCCGGGGTATAGAACCTTAATTACAGTCAATGGTGGATTTTTCTCCAATCATCCTGACTGGAGTGTGTGTGAATTCTTATACAGCAAGTCTAGATTTGCCGTTGTTGTTGTTGTTGCTTTGGGGCATACAGGTATATCTAATCCTTGCCATTATCAACTATTCACCCTGAAAACTGATGACATTGACAGCACATCTTCCACTTAACATCCAGCAGGAGTGATATCTGTTATGTGTTACCAAAGATTTATTCATCTTCTAACTTCAATGACTTAGAGCACTCTTAAGCACCTCTCATCCTAGATGGATTGGACTTGGATGGAAAATGGCAGTATGGAGGAAAAAGCCTTCTTATTCAATATCACAGCCAGGGGTATCCCTTCCACTGGTGATATTTGGTGAAAGTGATTATTAATGACTGGCTTCAGGTAAGAAAAATCGTAAGTAAACATCACGCATTCAGAGGACAATGGTGTGTATAGGAGATATTGCAATGCTCTCTGCACTCACCGTCCCATAACCATGGCCTGCTTCTTCCTGAAAACCCTCAGTCTTTGCCTGAGGAGTGTTCTGATGGCAGGAGTGTCCTCAGCCCAGGAGTATGGCGAGCTAGGGAGCTCATGTGGGGTGACACTGAGGTGTATTCTATCCCTTCTCCTGAGCTCTGCCAAAATATGGACTCCCAATTTCCTGTAGCAGTGTTATGGATTGAATTGTATCCGCCTAAAAATATGTGTTGGAATCCTAAACCTTATGCCTGTAAATATAATCGTGTTTGAATGTAATGTACATCCTGTGAATGTAATAAGGTTTTCTTTGTTATATTAATAAATTAATGCCACTGCAGGGTGTGTCCTGTGTTGGTTAATGTTGTGTGTCAACTTGGCTAGGCTATGATTCTCAGTGGTTTGGCAGACATTATGTAATCATCTTCCATTTTGTGATCTGATATAAGCAGTCAATCAGTTAAAAATGGAGTTTCCTTGGGGGTGAGTCTTGCCTCCCATATATAAATGGATGTTCTTGTAAGGCTCACACTCTCTGTCTCTTGACCTTGCACTCTTCTCATTGCCTGACCTCTGGTTCTTGGGATGTAGGCCTGAAGAAGTCTTCAGCCTGCTGCATGACCTACAGAATTTGGATTCACCAGACCCTGCAATGCTGTGAACCAGCAGAGACCTTCAGCCTGCCACCTGACCTGTGGATTTGGGACTTGCTAACCCCTACAATTTTGTGAGCCATTTCCTTGAAGTAAATCTCTATATGTTTCTATATACACTTCACTGGTTTTGCTCCTCTAGAGAACCCAGAATAAGACATGTCCTAAACCTAATCACTTCTGAGTTATGAAGACAGCAGATTAGATAGAGACAAGGGAGTATTTTGGGGAAGACAGATGCCATGTTAGGATCACCAAGAACTAAGGACTATCCGGGGTGACTGACAAGGAAGGAGTCAATAAGACTGGAACCCTGATTTGGACTGTTAGCCTCTAAGACTGTGGAAAATACATTTCTGTTCTTTAAGGAAACTCACTTGTGGTATGTGTTGTTACTAGATAACTAAGATAAGCAGTAACCAGCTCACTAACACACCTTGTTTATGTTTTCTTCCCTTTCTATTCCCCTGCTGATAATTTCTGGAATCATTTCCCAAGTAAACGTTTATTCTATCCTAAGTGCAGTGTCTACTTCTAGGGAAACCCAAGTTATGACAGAGTGTGGTATGAGTGTATGTGTTCACGTGCAGTAGTGTGCAGGCAGGAAGACAGGGATAAAAAAGCATTTCCATTACTGTTGAGTCGATTCTGACTCATAGTGACCCTGTAAAACAGAGTAGAACTTCCCCATGGGGTTTCCAAGGCTGTAAATCTTTACAGAAGCACATTGCCACATCTTTCTCCCACTGAAAGGCTGGTGGGTTTGAACTGCTGGCCTTTCGGTTAGCAGCCAAGTGCTTAACCACTACACCACCGGGGCTCCTTAAAGACAGGGATAGCCCTACATATTTGTGGTCAGTATAAGTGTTCATAGGTTAACTTGATATAATGAGTCACCACAAATATTTTTGTAGTGTACTTGCTTTCTAGTCCTTTGTTGTCTGCATTTGTGTCTCGTGAATCTGTCCCTGATAATGTTCTACCTCTTTCCCTCAAAACCACATCCTCTGGATGGCTCTGTTCACAAAGATTTGCAGTTGCCAAATTGGGCCAGGTTCTAGAAATATAGGCCATACAAGACAGCCTAAAATTTTTCATTTTAACATTTGTTGAAAAGACAATCAGTTTTCTTCCTCTGAGGACAGCACAAGAATGACACTTTACCTTCCAGTATCCTCATATTGTGACAACTTGATAAGCCCTCTATTATCACCCTCCTATTTCCTCCATCATAAATAGGTCTCAATTTGTAACCCATGTGTGCAGTTTCACCTAGAAGCAGGGCAGAAGACACACTGCTCTATTTTAGCTCATCAGGGCAAGACATTGGAGAAGACAAAGGGTCAGTTACCTACCGCAAACACATCTGAATGATGGTGCTGACAAAATCAGAATGTGCTTTCCTGGGGGACACTGATCTTGTGACCTGCAAGCCACACTATCTCAACTCAGTGTTTAGGTGGTACTAAAACAAGCACAGTAATAATAATTAATAATAATAACACCACCACTGCTTATATGTAAAGTGCCTTATTGTTTGTGAAACACTTTCACTAATATTTTTTCCTTTGATTCTTTCAACAACACTGTGAAGGAAGCAATAGATATATCATGGATAGGCTGGTGCTAAATAAAGTGTTTGCCAAAAGATTGAATAAAAGGACATGCAAGAAGACCTTGATATATTAAAAAAAACAAACCAAACCCATTACCTTCAAGTCGATTCCAACTCGTAGCCACCCTATATGTTAAGCAAAGTAATAGTGATAAGTAACGATAATAGCACTACTGCTTATGTGTAAAGTACTTTATGGTTTGTGAAACACTTTCACAAATATTATCTTGTTTGATTCGTTCAGCAGAATTGTGAGGGAAGTAACAGATTTATCATGGATATGCTGGTGAATTTTTTGACATCTCGACGTCTGTGACACCCTTCCACACCCTTGCAATAGCTAATTTGTGCACCCTACTTTGTCAGCTTTAAGAAAACACTGAAGCCGAGTAAAGTGAATAAAACTGTGTACAGAAATCATTTGATACATGGACACTCAATATTTGCAACATTAATTTCAAACAACACTTCGCCAACTGACGTCTATTTATCATCTCAGCTCACTCCTCCCCAGTCCCTAACCATTTTCCTTCTCTTCCTCCCATCCAGACCCTGGAGAGGACATCATGCTTGGTAAGGTAGAGGGTCAGCAAAAAAGAGGCAGACCCTCAACAAGATGTATTGACACAGTAGCTGCAACAATGGGCTCAAACATAGCAACAATTATGAGGGTGGCGCAGTACCAGGCAGTGTTTCATTTTGTTATACGTGGGGTCACTATGAGTCAGAACCAACTCGATGACACCTAACAACTCCTATCCATAAATTATCCATCAATGACTTACTTGCTTAGTTTGTCAATCAATACATTAATCCCTCCACTCACATGGAGCTTGCTTTGATTTTAAAAACACTCTCAGTAATGGACCTCTTTGGTTTGGTCCCCGGACTATCTACTGGGTATTACCTATAGTTGGCATCCTTTGTGGATGTGGCATAGCTTTTCAGTAAGTGTAAGTTGAAAAGGGATATGTAATTGTGGCTTGTCAACATGTTTTTGTTTTACCCACTTCTTTGGAAATATCACTGGTAAATAAAAGCAGATGCAGTGAAAAAGCTACACTGCCAGAAGGCTGAGTTACATGATAGATAGGTAGATGGATGGATGGATGAGTTGCCATCTAGTCACACCTAACTTACAGCAACCTTGTGTATGAGAAAACAAAATATTGCCCAGTCCTGCATCATCCTCAGGATCGCTGGCATGTTTGAGTCCATCTTCTATCAATCCATCTCACCAGGGACCTTTCTTGCACTTGCTGCCCTTCTACTTCACCAAACATGGTGTCCTCTTCAAGTGATTGATCCCTCCTGATGATGCGTCTAAAGCAAGAGAGTTGAACAACATTATGTTGTGATCCATAAGGTTGTTATTGGCTAATTTTTTGGAAGTAGATCACCAGAACTTTCTTCCTAGTTTGTCTTAGTCTGGAAGTTCTGCTGAAACTTCTGCATCATGGGTGACCCAGCTGGTATTTGAAATAATGGTGGCATAGCTCCCAGCATCACAGCAACATGCAAGCCACCACAGTATGACAAACTGACAGATGGCATGGTAGTTACACAATAGAAAGTGCTAAATAAATGGTTGATCAAAAGATTGACTAAATGGACAAATGTAAAAAGACCTAGTTATGTTAAGTAGGGTAGGAATTAAAACCCATTGCTATAAAGTTGATTCTGGCTCATGGCGATCCTATGTGTGTCAGAGTAGAACTGCGCTCCATAGGGTTTTCAATGGGGCTGTGATCTTACGGGAGTAGACCTGCAGACTTGCCTTCTACGGTGCTAGTGGGTGGATTCAAACCACCAACCTTTCAGTTAGTAGCCACATACAAACCGTTTGTGCCACCCAGGGACTTTAGTGTACCATAAATAGATGGTGCAACACCAAGCAAAGTAAATTCACGGTAGTGATCAGAGAATCAAGATATTGGTCGTCATTCCTGGTGAAAGTAATTTCCTTACATTTATGCAGCTGACAGTGTTATACTAGAATGTAATTTCCATAAGGACAGAACATTGTATATCCTGTTTCCCACTATATCACCAGCTCATGCTACAGTGCCTGGCACATAGTAAACACTCACAAACTTTTTGAAGGAGTGAAATACATAAATGAATTAATGAGGTTGGCATCTGGTCTGTAATAATTGCATTCCTGGTCTGAAGTCATTAGTATCCTACGGTGTCCCAGAAAGAAAAATGTAGGTATGTTTTAAGGAAGAAAGTTGAACAGTCCCTTAAATGCTCTTAAACCTCCACAAATGAAGCAAAGAAAAATTCAGTTACATTTTGTATTTCTCACTCAGGAATGGTCTGGCCACAGGGCAGAATGATATTTTTGAAAAGCAGGCAAAATAATCCACCAATTTAATCTGCACAATGTTTAACGCAAATATCCTCTCCATTAACAATATGGTGCAAAAGAGAGTCTGGGGTCGTTAGAGGGCCTGAAAATACCCTGCAATGTGTTTGTACAAGATTAGCCCTTCATCAAAAAGATGTATTCATTCTCTATATGGCCTTATGTCAGGGTTGCTGGCCTTAATGTGTGGAACTTTTCCAGTTCATCAAGGCAAGCATGCCCAGAGCTATTTTCTGGGTTTGAAATAAAAGAGCAAGCTGTGGTAAGCCTGAAACCTTTGTTACCATTTCTATTCCTCCCTACTCTCTGTATTTCCTGCTCTGTTTTTTGCTCACCTGTTCTTTCCTTGCTTAGTAAACAGAGCTGCCCATATGGCAAGTTGTGATAATCTCTTCTCCGCACTCCCTCACCCATAAATTTGGCTTTGCTTTTAAAACCAGGGAGTTTCAAATATCAAAACAGAGGTAGCTGTTCTTCTCTGCTGTCTGTAGACTTGACTCAGGCCTATTTCCTCAAAGATCTGAACGAATCCAAAAACTTTCTAGTGCTTCTCCAGCATGGCTTCCTGTCTGTGTGTGTCCTGCCCTGGCCCTGTCTCTGGGTAGTTTTGACTTTATTATGATATCAACATAAATTTCTGTCTTTGGTGCTAAAAATCTGTACAGGCGTTCCCTGGATTATGAACAAGTTCCATTCCTAAATCTGCCTTTAATTTGAATTTGTATGTAAGAAAGAACAGTTAGGCATGGTTCATATTGAAAATCAGCTAGTCAAATATTTGTCTAAGTATATAGTATGTAATGTACCTTTCTATGCATAAAAAGCATTAAAGAAACACTTCTAGACACACTAAAAAACTTTAACATAATACAATAATAATAATGTTTTGATGTGCATCGCAAAGTAGCACCCATTTGTCATTACGAACTATCGTATACCTCAATTTTTAATATTTAGCTTTACAGGGGTTAGTTCATAACTATGGGTTGTATGTAAATTGGACATTCATAACCTGGGGACTGCCTGTACTTTAAAATGAAAATATTCTCAGTTATCTTGACTTTGACTTGGCATTGTATGTTTTATAACTGAGTTCAAAGAGAAGGGCAAGAGAATACATCCACGTTATCTAGTCAGTATAGGAAATGTAATGCTGCAGAATCAAACCATGCTAACATCTTAAAACACAAAGGTTTGTCTCACGCTACATACCCATTGTGCCCACTGAAGTCACTCAGGGCCCGAGGCTGGCAAAGTGGCTAACATCTCAAATATTACTGGTCCAGCCATCATCTCAACATTGCTGTCTACAGTGCAGGGAAAGTATAAACTCTAGAGCCATGCTCCTCAAACTTTAATTTGTATGCATTCACTGGAGACCTTGTGAAGATGCAGATTCTGATTCAGTGAATCTGGAATGGGTCTGAGAATCGACATTTCTAACAAAATCACAGGTAGTGCTGAGGCTGCTGTTCTGCCCACCATTTTTTCAGTAGCACATGTCTAACTAAGCTGGTAATGAAATGTTCTAGCCCAGAAGTGCAATTTTATTAGGCACATGGCTTCTCCTAACCACAAGAAAACCCAGAAAACCAAAAGCATTGCCTTGGAGTCGATTCTGACTCATCGCGACTCTATAAGACAGAGTAGAACTGCCCCATAGGGTTTCCAATGCTGTAAATCTTTACAGAAGCAGACTGCTGCATCTTTCTCCTGCAGAGCCACTGGTGGATTCAAACCAACGACCTTTTGGTTTGCCGCCAAGCACTTTTAACCACTGTACCACCTAGGGCTCTCAACCACAAGAGATTTGAGAAATACAATTCAATCAAAGACCCACAGCAGAGAACGGAAGATATTTAGTGAACACCACATCAGAAACGTTAACATGACCCTTTAGATAGCACAGAACCAAAGTAAATGTATTCTTTATTGTTTTTAGGCTAAGCTGCTCAGTGTGTTACAATGCTAATCAAAAAAACTGAGCAGGAATTGATTATCAATCCCCATCAGTATGACAGAATCCAGTGAGGCAATATTTTGAAACACAGATACCTGGAAATTCTGCACTATATCTGTAGTAGGGCTTGGATATCTGTAAATTAGGAAAAAACAAAAAAAACAGAAAGAAACTACTGAGGTGATTCTCTAGACAGGCTTGAAAAGCATTTTTTGCATGGTGTAAAAGAACAATTTGAAGAATGCATTTGGCCATTAATGTACTCCACTAAGAGTCAATGGAACGTACTATAAAGGTGGTTGTGTTTTAATTACATTTAAATATAAATTTTTCCCTGTACCAACATAAACATTTTTTTAATTTTTATCCAGTTTAAAAAAAACAATGCAGTGTGTTTCTTTCTCATTACTATGAACACCCAGGGGAGAGCCTTCCATTTAGGAAGTCACCTATATTATGTTGTTCAAATTACACTAATATAAAAGTGCTTGAGTATGTGACATTCCCCAGATGCTGATTGATTCAGCTTTCTGAGATTATCAGATAGGAAGTAAGGCAAGGCAAAGCAAGGGAGGCAAGGGAGGCAGGGAGGCAGAAAGGAAGGAAAAAGGGAGGAAGGGAGGAAGGGAGGAAGTGAGGAAGGAAGGAAGCAAGAGGGCTGCCATTGAGCACAATTGTTGGAATCAGCTAATAGGGAATTAAGTCATAGATTCAAAATTTAATGGATTGTGAATATTATTAAAGTACTTCTCCTTCAGCGAGTCTCTAAAACTCAGTTTTCTCATATTTAAAATGGAAAAAAATAATTACCTCATAATGTTGATGTTTAGCTAAGTGAGAAAAGATGTGCAACTTTCTTAGCACAGAGGAAGAAGTATTGTTGTCTAGACTGTTTGCATTAGCCTGGTATGAAGGAGAGCTACCTATCAACATGGCTCTGATAACACTGATGACAGAACAATACCAATCCATTCCAGTTTCTTTGGAACTCTCTTGTATGTGCAAAGGATTTACAACCTTTCCATAGCCTATGTTACTGAACCGTGGTAATATGTGGAGTTAAGGGTTGCTATTAACATGCAAATAATTAATGAAATGTAGGTTAGATTTGCTGGGCTTCCCAACAGAGTGCTTTGGATAAAGGCAAAACAATGATAAACAAAAATAGTGTAAAAGAGGGAAAAGAATTTCATGATAAGTTCTCCATCTCCGTAGCAAAGTTGTTAGGAAAATAGGCTCTTGAATATCATACACGCAGATCCATCACTTCTAGCTAGGTGGCCAGGGGCAAAGTACTTACCTCCTCTAAGTAAAGATTTCTTCTTCCATAGAGTCTGTGTGATAATATAGCTATTGAACAAATGCTATATTGTTGCTATCCCTAATGTTGACTAAGGAAGAAAGAGAGGCTCATGGAGTTTCTACATGAGATCACACAGCTTTTGAGCTAGCTTGTAATCTCTCTAATTTAAAGGTCATAAACTCTTTTCTGTGATTATCTGTGACTCCATAGTCCCTATTGTAGATTAAAGTAACACAGTAGTTTTAACATTAAAGTTTAGAAATCGTGAACGTTTCTCATAACCTACATAAGCATCTGAAAGTCACAATAGCCCCATATGTCTGGAAATTATATTATATCATTTATCCATAAATACTAAACTTAAATTTTCCAAATTTAAATATGAATAAAACTAGAATATCAGGGCATATATTCAATGGACTATCTTCTCATTTTTTGTAGAAGAAATGAGAAGTTCTTAATTCATTTTACTAATATGAATTAAAATTTAATATCAGAATTATTATACTAAATAAGGAACATGTTAATACATAAGACCTTAATTTAATTTTACATTGAATATAATTTTATATCTAAAATAAAGCTAGATATCAGATGCTCTAAAATTAAAGAACATTATCTATTACAATTACTCCAATATCAAGAAGAATACTTTTAACCTAAAACGTTGCTGCTGTTGTTAGTTTCTGTTGTGTTGGTTCTGACTCATGGTCCCCATGTACAACAGAATGAAATGTTGTCCAGTCCTGCACCATCTTCATGATCTTTGTTACGTCTGAGTCCATTGTAGTGGCTATTCTAGCACCTTCCAACCTAGGGAGCTCATCTTCCAGCAATATGTCAGACAATATTCTGTTGTGATACATAGAGTTTTCATCTGCTAATTTTCAGAAACAGATCACCAGGACTTATTTCCTGTTACCTAAAATACTTCTTGATTTTTATGAAAGTAAAATGCTAACAGAAAGTTTTAAGCGTCTTTATTTTGTTCTTACATTGATTTAATCTGTATTGTGAGTTTGTGAGTCTTCAATGGTCAGATTGGTGGGAAAAGAAAATATGTAATGTAACTGTAACTTCCAAAAAAAAAAAAAAGTCAAGAAGGGAGAGGGTTGACATGTCATGGGGTTGTTGACCAGTGTCACGGAACATTGTATGTACTGCTCTGTCCCCACTTACATGCTCTGTCCTCTTATTTATTTCTTTTTACTAATTCCTCTAGCAAAGCACCCGCTCCAAAAAAAAAAAAAAAAGCAATTAAAGGACAGTAAAATGTTGAATGGGAAAGATTGGGAATGAGAGGAAAATGATTCCTTCTATAATTGCTTCAAATCCAACTTCATTTTGGGGGTTATCATCAGTTTAATAAGACAAGAAAAAGAAAGAAAGTCCATAAGGATTGGGGAGGAAGAAATTTAACTGCTATTATTTGAAGAAAACATGATTGAGTATGTAAAAAAATCCCCCAAACTCTATATAAATTCTTATAATCTATAATGTGAATGTAGCATGGAAACTGGATCTAAAACCAAGATAATATATGCAACAAATGCAGCAAATAATTAGAAAATAAAATAAAATAATTATTTACAATAAAAAACAAACAAATGCCTAGGAATAATTGTAAGGAAACAGGTGCAAGACCTTGACGTAGAAAACTACAAATCAATTCTGAAAAAAAAAATTAAAATATCTAAATAAATTGAGGGATATACTGTTTTCATAGATTATAGATTCTTCTACACATTTGTCAGTTTGTTGTACTATGGTGTCTTGTGTGTTGCTAGGATGCTGTAAACTATGCCGATGGTATTTCAAATACCAGCAGGATCACCCATGGTGGACAGGTTTCAGTGGAACTTCCAGCTAAGACAGACTAGGAAGGAAAGCCTGGTAATCTACTTCTGAAAATTAGCCAATGAAAATCCTATGGATCACAATAGAATATTGTTCAGTATAGTGCTGCAAGATGAGCTCCCCAGATTGGAAGACAGTACACAATAGCCACAACAATGTATTTAAACATACCAGTGATCATGAAGATGGCGCCAGGACCAGGCAAGGTCTTGTTCTGTTATACATAAGGGTACCATGAGTCAGCCAACTCAATGGCAACTAACAACAACAGATTTTCATAGATTAGAAGATCGTATTTTAAAGATACCAAATCTTCCTAAATAAATCTTTATAGATTCAATGTAATTCTAACAAAATATCAGCATGATTTTTTTGTTTTTAATTGACAAGATGTTTCTAAGATGTATGTGGAAATCAGAAGGCTAGGAATAGCAAAGAAAATCCAGAATAAGAAAAAAAAAGATTGGAGATTTACCCTACCAGACATCAGATTTATTGTAAATTACAGTAATTGAGACTGTGTGGTATTTGGCACAAAGATAGAAAAGTAGGCCAAAAAAACAAACTGAAAAATTCAGAAGCAGGCTCAAAAATACACAGTCATTTGCAATGCAGGTGGAGAAAAATTAGTTGTGTCCACTTGGTAAAATTGAGTGTCTGCACATACATATACCTTATTACTGAAAAACTCTATGCTTTGCTATATACTCAGTAGAAATTTATCTAACATGCCCGAAAACTTGTACAAAATGTACAAGAATGTTTATAGCAACATTATTCATAGTAGCAAAACACTGAAAGCAATCCAAATGTTTATCAACTGTAGAATGGATAAAAATTGTGGTATGGTATATTCACACAAAAGAAATAATATACTCACAAAGGGGAATGCGCTACTGATGTATAAACAGTGTGAATATAGATCATAAACATATGCTGGCCAAAAGTAGCTAGACACAAAAGACTGCAAAATGAACGATGGCATTTATGTGTAGTTGAAATTTAGGCAAAACTATTACATGGAGATGGATGTCAAAACAGTGGTTACTTTGGGCATAGGATAGTCATTGGCAAGGGGCATGAGAAATAATTCTAGATGCTGATTATGTTCGATAGCTTGCTCTCAGTAATAGTTATATGGGAGTGCTGAAGTCAAAAAAATTCATCCAGCTCTATACTTGTAATTTTTGTACTTTTTTGTATGTGTGTTATACATTCTGTGTATATATTATACTTCAGTGAAGTTCACACTGAAGATATTACAGTGGAATAGAAAAAACATGTGCATGGAAACCTATAATATTTGTCAGAATAAATAAGCTATTACAAAATTACAAATAAATATTTGCATCATAGTTCAAAGTAGAATAAGATTGGTTTCACCTTGGTAGAGGTGGACGGAATTTGAGAAGAAAGACTTTCTGGAGAAGATGAGATTTGAGCTGGAACTCAAAGAAAAAAACAAAAGCAGGTGATTGATAGGCAGAAATGGAGAGTGGTCATTCTAGCAGAGGAAGTATTATCCTCTCCTCAAAATTGGCTCAATATGTAAAAAAAAAAAAAAGTAAAAACAATTTTATTTGTAATTTTATTTGTAATCAATAATATGAAAACAGGTTGAAAGGAATATGAAGGCTATATTGTGAATGACTTCAAATAACAGAGTATGGAATTTGGATTTCTGTAGACACTGGGGAGACATTTAACATTCATGAGCAGAAGAAAGGCATGATTAAGATTATGCTTCCTAAAAATAAATCCATTGACCTCGAGATTATTGGAAGGAGAAGAGAATTGATGTAGCAAGAAAACATAAATGGATATTACACAAATCTAATTCATTCTCATTTAGCAAACAGTTATTGAAGGTCTACTGACTGGCTCAGGCAGAAGTCAGTGAATACTTACATTAGATC
The DNA here is from genome assembly GCF_000243295.1 of Trichechus manatus latirostris. Taxonomy (NCBI): domain Eukaryota; kingdom Metazoa; phylum Chordata; class Mammalia; order Sirenia; family Trichechidae; genus Trichechus; species Trichechus manatus. The sequence continues at coordinate 697,955 of NW_004444128.1, read as the reverse complement.
AGGTGAGTGGGATGGGTGACAATAGACATACATGCCATCACTATTAAGGAATGATGTGAAAAATTATTTATTGAGTACTGTCAGTAAAAATTGATGGCAGTGTATGAATTAAGAATATGTTCATCTGCCATAAACAGAAATCCCCATTAATAGTAGCCTAAATATATAGCCCCCCCCCATGCGTCTGTCAGTTTGTCAGTTTGCAGTACTGTGCAGGCTTGCATGTTGCTGTGAAGCTAGCGGACAGGTTTCAGCTGCTCTTCCAGGCTAAGACAGAGTAGGAAGAAGGATCCCTTGGTCTACTTCTAAAAAGAATTAGCCAGTGAAAACCTTATGAATAGCAGCGGAACATTGATATAGTGCTAGAAGATGAGCCCTCAGGTTGGAAGCTACTCAAAAGACAACTGGGGAAGAGCTGCCTCCTCAAAGTGGAGTCAACCTTAATGATATGAATGGAGTCAAGCTTTCCAGATCTTCATTTACTGATGTGGCATGACTCAAAATGAGAAGAAACAGCTGCAAACATCCATTAGTAATTGGAATGCGGAATGTACAAAATAGGAAACTAAAAAAAGTATCAAAATTGGAAATTGTCAAAAATGAAATGGAATGCATAAACATCAATATCCTAGGCATTAGTGAGCTGAAATGGACTTGTATTGGCCATTTTGAATCAGACAATCTATGACCTACTATGCCATGAATGACAACTTCAAGAGGAATGGCGTTGCATTCATCCTCAAAAAGAACATCTCAAGATCTACCCTGAAGTATAACAGTATCAGTGATAGGATAATATCCATACACCTACAAGGAAGACCAGTTAAGACGACTATTACTGAACTTTATGCACAAACCTCTAAAGTCAAAGATGAAGAATCTGAAAATTTTTACCAACTTCTGCAGTCTGAAATTGATTGAACATACAGTCAAGATGCATTGATAATTACTGGTGATTGGAATGTGAAATTTGGAAACAAAGAAGAAGGATCGGTAGTTGGAAAATATGGCCTTGGTGATAGAAAATGATGCCTGAGAGCGCATGATGGAATTTTGAAAGACCAAGGACTTCTTCATCGCAAATACCTTTTTTCACCAACATAAATGGTGTCTATTCACGTAGACCTCGCCAGTTGGAATACACAGGAGTCAAACAGACTACACCTGTGGAAAGAGATGATGGAAAAGCTCAATCTCATCAGTCAGAACAAGGCCAGGGCCAGGCTGTGGATCAAACCATCAACCGGTCATATGCAAGTTCAAGTTGAAGCTGAAGAAAATTAGAACTAGACCACAAAAGCCAAAGTACGAACTGGAGTATATCCCGCCTAAATTTAGAGACCATCCCACGAATAGATTCGATGTGTTGAACACGAATGACTGAAGAACAGACAAGTTGTGGAATGACATCAAGGTCATCATACATGAAGAAAGCAAGAGATCATTAAAAAGATAGGAAAGAAAGAAAAGATCAAAGTGGATGTCAGAACAGACTCTGAAACTTGCTGTTGAACGTCGAGTAGCTAAAGCAAAAGGAAGAAATGATGACGTTAAAAAGCTAAACAGATTTTGAAAGACGACTGAAGAAAACAAAGTATTATAATAACATGTGCAAAGAACTTGAGTTAGAAAACCAAAAGGGAAGAACACGCTCAGCATTTCTCGAACTAAAAGAGCTGAAGAAAAAATTCTAGCCTCAAATTGCAATATTGAAGGATTCTACACAGAAAATATTAAATGATGCAAGAAACATCAAAAGAAGATGAAAGGAATACACAGAATCACTGTATCAAAAAGAATTGGTTGATTTTTAACCACTTCAGGAGGTAGCATATGATCAAGAATTAATGGTACTGAAGGAAGAGGTCCAAGCTGCACTGAAGGTATTGGTGAAGAACAAGGTTCCTGGAATTGATGGAATACCAACTGAGATGTTTCAACAAACAGATGCAGAGCTGGAAATGTCCCTCATCTATGCTAAGAAATTTAGAAGACAGCTACCTGGCCAACTGACTGGAAGAGATCCATATTAATGCCTATGCCAAAGAAAGGTTATCCCACTGAACGTGGAATTTATCGAACAATATTATCAATATCACACGTGAGTAAAATTTTGCTTAACATCATTCAAAAGCAGCTGCGGCAGTACATCAACAGGGAACTGCCAGAAATTCAAGCCAGATGCAGAAGAGGATGTGGAATAAGGGATATCATTGCTGATGTCAGGTGGATCCTGGCTGAAAGCAGAGAATATTAGAAAGATGTTTATCTGTGTTTTGTTTACTATGCAAAGGCATTTAACTGTGTGAATTATAACAAATTATGGATAACGTTTCGAAGAATGGGAATTCCAGGACACTTAATTGTGCTAATGCTGAACCTGTACATAGATCAAGAGGCAGTCATTTCAACAGAACAAGGGGATACTGGCTGGTTTAAAGTCAGGAAAGTTGTGCTTCAGGGTTGTATCCTTTAACCATACTTATTTGATCTGTATGCTGAGCAAATAATCAGAGAAGCTGGACTATATGAAGAACAGGGCATGAGGATTGGAGGAAGACTCATTAACAAACTGCATTATGCAGATGACACAGCTTTGCTTGCTGAAGGTGAAGAAGACTTGAAGCACTTACTGATGAAGATCAAAGACTACAGCCTTCAGTACGGATTACACCTCAACATAAAGAAAACAAAAATCCTCAGAAATGGACCAGTAAGCAACATTATGATAAATGGAGAAAAGACTGAAGTTGTCAAGGATTTCATTTTACTTGGATCCACATTCAATACACATAACAGCAGCAGTCAGGAAATCAAAAGATACATTGCATTGGGCAAATCTGCTGCAAAAGAACTCTTTAAAACATCCAATAGACAATAGATAAGTGGTAACTTAGGTGAAGGGTAAGACAGTACACAATACTGGAGAAGTCAGTTCATCTTGTCCAAGGCAAGGTCATGGAAGCTCCAAAGACACATCCAAACTCCCCAAGGGACAAAATTACTGGGCTGACAACTCTTCAGACAAAGATTGGACTGGACTGTGGGACATAAAATGATACTCATGAAGAGTGTGCTTCTTAGCTCAAGTGGATACATGAGACTAAATGGGCAGCTTCTGTCCAGAGGTGAGATGAGAAGGCAGAAAGGGTTAGAAGCTGGTTGAATGGACATGGGAAATCAGGGGTGGAAAGGAGGAGTGTGCTGTCACAGTATAGGGAGAGCAATTAGGGTCACATAACAAGTATGTATAAATTTTTGTATGAGAGACTAACTTGAAATGTAAACTTTCACTTAAACTACAACAATAAACAAACAAAAATTACTGGGCTGAGAGCTGTGGGGACCATGGTCTTGGGGAACATCTAGCTCAACTGGCATACCATAGTTTACAAAGGAAATGTTTTACCTTCTGCTTTGATGAGTAGCATCTGGGGTCTTAAAAGCTTGTGAGGGGCCATCTAAGATACTCCACTTGTCTCACCCCATCTGGAGCAAGGGAGAGTAAAGAAAACCAAAGACACAAGGCAAAGATTAGTCCAAAGGACTAATGAACCATAACTACCACAGCCTCCACCAGACAGTCCAGCACAACTAGATGTTGCCTGGCAACAACCACCAACTGCTCAGACAGGGATCACAATAAAGGGTCCCCAACAGAGCTGGAGAAAAATGTAGAACAAAATTTTAATTCCCACAAAAAAAAAAAAAAAAAAAAAAGACCAGACTTACTGGTTTGACAGAGACTGGAGAAACCCTAAGGATATGGCCCCTGGACACCCTTTTATCTCAGTAGTGAAGTGACTCCTGAGGTTCACCCTTCAGCCAAAGATTAGACAGGCCCATAGAACAATATGAGATTAAATGGGTACACCAGCTGGGGGACAAACACGAAAAGACAGGAGGGGAGAGGAAAGTTGGTAATGGGGAACCCAAGATCAAGAAGGGGAGAGTGTTGACATGTTGTGGAGTTGGCAACAAATGTCACAAAACAATATGTTTATTAATTGTTTAAAGAGAAACAAATTCGCTTTGTAAATCTTCATCTAAAGTACAATAAAAAAAATTAAAAATAATAGTTAAAAAGCAAAGACATCAGTTTAAGGACTAAGGTGTGCCTGACTCAAGCCATGGTGTTTTCAATTGCTTCATATGCATGCCAAAGCTGGACAATGAATAAGGAAGCCCAAAGAAGAACTGATGCCTTTGAATATGACGTTGGCAAAGAATATTGAATATACTATGGACTGCCAAAAGAGGTAAAAAATCTGTCTTGGAAGAAATACAGCAAGAATGTTCCTTAGAAGGAAGGATGGCAAGACTACGTCTCACATTCTTTGGATGTTTTATCAGGAGGGATCAGTCCCTGGAGAAGGACATCGTGCTTGGTAAAGTAGAGGGTCAGCGAAAAAGAGGAAGACCTTCAACGAGATGGATTGACACAGTGGCTACAACAATGGGCTCAAGTATAACAATTGTGAGGATAGTGCAGGACAGGACAGTGTTTCCTTCTGTTGTACATAGGGTCACTATCACTCAGAACTGTCTTGACAGCACCTAACAATAACAACAGCATCTCCATACAGATACGGATATAAGGCAAGCATCCTAAGGAAAAATGGTGCTGTAATTTTCAAGATATAGTGGGATTTTTTTTTAAAATGGAATTTTACTGTAATATTCAGCTTACTACTGAAAAGTACTTTCCCTAGATAAAGTAAAGTGGGACAGACTGATCTTCACCTAACAACAACAATAACAAATATATAGCAGTTTATTTTTCTCACATTATGACAATAGATAAGCATTGCTAGTGTTGGTTCAGCTTCTCAACAATGCTATCAAGCACGCAAGATTTTTTAACTTCCCTCCGGCATTCTGAGGCTGTTGGTTTCCACTGCAGCCACACCTCGTAGTCACAAAATATATCCCTCACACAGCTCCTTGATCAAGGAAGATGGGGAAGGGCAGTGTCAGGCAATTCTGACACCCTCCCACCAGATTTTCTTTAAGTTCTCATGGGCTATGACTGGATCACATATCCAACCCCAACTGAAAGGGAGGCTGTGAAAGTGTTGAATGAGAATAGGATACACATGATACACTGCCCTGGGCTGAACACATTGCTGCTGTTAACAATATCATGATCCTGTTACCGGGAAGGATGTGGAAAACTCCTGTTTGCCTTAGCAGAGTTTTCCACAAGTGACAACATGAAATAATACATTTAAGAGATGATATTTGCTTATAAAGAGCATATGTGATGGATACGGAAATACATGTGCCTGTAAAAAAAAAATAAAACTACATTAAGTTAGAATTGTTAATTGCCACCTAGTTTGTGGAATATAGGTCCCTGGGAAGTGCAAATGGATTACATTCGACTACTAACCTAAAGGTTAGCAGTTTGAACCCACCCAGTGGTGCCACAGAAGAAAGGCCTGGTGATCTGCTTCTGTAAACATTATAGTCAAGAAAACCCTATGGACCACAGTTCTACTCTGCAACCCGTAGGGTGGTCATGATATGGAATTAACTCGGAGGCAATGGGTTTGTGTGGGATGTTATTTTCCATTTGTGTATTTTTAATTAAGTTGTTTATTTGTTGCTGCTTCCAAATACTGCATTTGATCACATACAGTGCAAAAGTATTAACTTAAAATACATCAAAATGGACAGTAAAATCACTATAAAAATTACAAAAGGAGTAGAGAAATTGATGTGATCTGATGAATGAGTTCTGCATTTCATAGCAACTTAGTCAATGACAGGGTTGGTATAGAATTTCTCATCATTTTGCTTTTTTTAAAGAAACAGATTTATTTTGAATTCTATTGGCTAGAATTTTTTTCAGAATTTTTGCATCTATATTCATGAGAGATATTGATCTGTAATTTTCTTTTTTTGTGACATCTTTGCCTGGTTTTGGTATCAGCGTTATGGTGGCTTCATAGAATGAATTTGGAAGTGTTGCTTCCTCTTCTATGCTCTGAAATAGCTTGAGTAGCACTGGTACAAGCTCTTCTGTAAATGTTTT
>NW_004444128.1:642530-691818 GCF_000243295.1 Trichechus manatus latirostris | reverse complement strand
TAGTGCGGGCTGGTGTTTCTGGACAAGAAACTGTGTCCGCGGGAAGCAGAGGAGGCCGAGTGTGGGTGAAGAAGGGTGGAGAGTGGGAAAGCATATATCACAAGTTGCCGACGCTCTGTAGCCCCTCAGGAAGAAGCAAAGGTAGCACACGGAACCAGGCACTCGAGTGAAAGGAGGGGGAGGTCGCGAGAGGCAAGTGAGAAATCAAAAGAAGCAGAAAAATAAAGCAACACTAACAGCCAACAAATGGCACCCAGGGAGCCGCCCGCTTGGGTGTGTGGAATCCAAGCAGCCGGTGCTTCCCGGTCAAGAGACCGTGGCCGCAGGAAGCAGAGGAGGCCGAGCCGGGACGAAAGTGGTGGGGGGTGGAAAAGCACACCCTGCAAATTACCGTTTGTTTTGTCTCCCGCTGGACGCTCCGTGAGGCTGCTTTCTCGTACCCCCGTTTGCAGGTCTCCAATAGGAGTCCATGATGGTGGATCCGCACTGCATTAGCTGGTAGGGAACCTCTGCATGAATCTCTCCTCACTCTCCTTTCTCTGTCAGTTTTCTCACTCCATTTGGTGCTTGGCTGAGTTCTTTATCTGTTCATTTGATGTTTTAGGGTTTCAGGATTGTTGTATTCTCTGTTTGGCTTAGTTTTTCAGATCTTTGCTGTGGAGGGACAGCGTGGTGCTTCTGCCTAGAGCGCCATTTTGCCGGAACTGCCCAGATTTATTTTGAGAAATAAATTTTCCATCACTGAAAACATGAATGATTAATATGAACTTTTCAGGCTTTATATGAGAAATTTTAATAGCAGGAAGCTAAGAGATAAGTTATGTCCTTGATAAGAGTAGCCTCTTACAGGCTAAGTTTTCTGGTGGAATTAATATCCCATTCCTTCCCTCAGACTTCATTACCTGAACTGATCATTTTACATTTGTTTTAATGGTCTTAAGATTTTTAATATGGCTATGTCTTTAATTGCAAACTTTCCCAAACTTCTTCAGTATAATTTTCCTGGAAGTGGCACATTGCCTGCCGTGTTTCCTGCCATATTTCTACTACATATGGCAATCAATAAATAGTTATTAAATAAATGAGTACATGGGATAAAGATAAGCATAAGGAATATTTTACTTTTTCCTGAACAGTAATTCTAACTCATTTAACATTAATTCTAGGAGATACATTAATATTCCACATATGGAAATTCCTGCTATTAACTCTCTCTAAGAGTTTCAGTCAGAACATCTTAAATGCTTTGTGTCTGTTTGTCCTCTTATATTTGAAAGCACCCAGCCTGGCATCTGCTATGTGTTGGGTCATTCAGTGGATAATTGATGAGAGCTCAGCTGCTAAGCAAAAGTTCGGCAGTTAGAATCCACAGCCGCTCCTTGGAAACCCTGTGGCGCAGTTCTACTCCTTCCTATACTGTCATTATGAGTCGAAATAGACATGATGGCAACGGGTTTGGTTTTTGGTTTTAATGATCAAAAGGATTTCTGAGGACAACTGAATCAATGCGACACTGGAAAATTATTTCTGATTATCCAAATGTCAGGGTACAGCTTGTTGAACCTAGAGAAATAAAAGATTAACATCTATTAGGCTACTCTTAAATTTATATGCTGGAACCAGTCTTTGCAAAATGCTGGGCCATAGTTAATTTGTGGTTCTGTTCTGAGATTTGTGCCTGGGTGCTGTGTTTTTGGTTAAAAAGGAATTCACAGGATTCAGAAACAAGCTGAACAAGAGGTTGCATTCAGCATTCTGTTGTCAGAGTCGAGGAGCCTGACTTTCATTCTTGCCCAGACAGATGGCTATTGCCCTCCTTCACAGACACAGCCCACAAGGATATCTGCAATCAGGCCAAGAGTTTCTCCACAACAGATCTTTGAAACTGCTCATGTATTTGGAAACTAAAATTGAAACCCCAGATTTCTGTACAGTACTTCATGGAAAAGATCATTTCGACATGAAAAACTTTAAAGGTATGTGGTCACCAGTCCGCTGCTTTGATCACGGTAAAGCCCAAGTATGGCACCTGAATAATATAACTGTGCTTATATAAGTTTTATATACTCATGAGTGTTTAATGTATTTCACCAGAAATTAAAAGAAAAAATAAAGCTGTGAGAGAAGAAGGTGTGGTTAATTGAAAGAATCGCCACCTATAATTCTAGAATGTGGAGCCCAGATGTCAAGCTGGATGATGCTGTATTTGACATAAATAGGAAGGTAAGGAAAGGAAAGCTTAGTCCATTTCAGGAGTGCTTATTTACAATGCAATACGTAATTCTTGTTCAGGAATGGCTGGAAACCTGAATTAAACAGGGGACTGTCTAAGAGATAGAAGAGAGTGTGCACCAGATTCTAAGCAAAGCATTTAGTGAAAAGCAATCATCAAGAAGGAGTTCTGGGAGGAATGGGAAGGCTTAGTCAGTTAACCAGTCCTGAGCTGGCTCAACTTGGTCCTGCTTTACTCTTCACCTCCCACTCATTATTCGCCTTCAGAACTCTGGCTTCACTTTCCAATTCCAATCCTGAACTGGTATCCCTGTGCCTGACAGCCAATTTAACATTTCTCACCTCCCAGACCTTGTGTCAGCATTATGTTTCAGTTATGAGTGTCTAATCCAGCCCGTCCAAGGGAGTTTGGACAGGTAATATCTATCTTTCACCTTTTAAGAGAAGAAAATCTGGTATTTAATAATACCTTTACAGGCAGGCCACATTTATTCCAAAATACCACTTTATTAGGGCTATAAACAATGCAATTAATCACTCTCTACTTCTTTATGGTATGCAAATACATACACCTAAAAGGAAGAGATTATTTAGATCATTAGGAATGAATCACAGTACCCCTGTGACTCACTTCTAAATGGACAAAGAGAAGTGGAAGTGCTTTTGAAATAATACAAATTATAATTGCTAACATATATTAAATACCACATATCAGACACCATGCTAATGTCTTAGAAGAAATGTTAAAGCAATAAGGGTATCTGAAACTTTGAATTCCAGATTGGTTGCTAGACAAAAAATGATGAATATAGGGTTAGTAATCAATTATTATTACTTAAAGTTACACATTTCAATATTATAAAAACATTTCTAAAATTTGAGTTTTTGTAACATTGAGTTTCGGCTTTCTTTATCTCAAATAAAGTGTATAGGAAGGAAATCATTTTCACCTGAATTTTCTTATTAGGAAGGGGTGCTCAGTGGTACTCAGAGTGGCTCTTTCAAGTAGTAAAGATGATATAAGCTACGCCAAATACATTGAATGGTAAGAACCATTTAGATTCAATGCCTTTTCACATGCCGTTCCTTTACATGGAATTCCTTTTTTTATTCTCCATCCAGAAGCTTCTGCTTATCCTTTAACACCTGGAAGCTAAGGTGACAGTAGAGTGATCCCTGAAGTTCTCACCAACACTTACTGACTAGACCAATGGCTCTCAATCTTGAGCTCATCAGATTCACCTGGAAGGCTTGTTAAAACAGATGACTGAGCCACTAACCCTGGACTTTCTGATTCAGTAGGTTAGCCCCAAATCTGCATTATTACCAAGTTCCCAGTTGATGCTAATGCTACTTGCTCAGAGACCACGCTCAGAGAATCACTGAATACTGAGCCAACATTTTCTATTAGATTTATTGACTGGACTCTTTCAGATGCATGAAATATAGTTGTGTATGTGCCAAATTACATGGCTGCATTATTAAAATAAATAGTTTCTATTTCCATCACTAGTCTCTTCCCTAAACTCCAGACTCATATATCCGCTACCTATTCTATATCTCCATCTGTATGTCTAATAAACACTTTAAACTTAACATATCCAAAATTGAACTCTTGATTTCTACTACCTCTCTGGTTCTAGACTGAGTAGTTCTCTGGTCCTGCCTAACAAATCTTAAAAACAAGCTTCAAAAGGATCAGAACTTTTACAAATAACTTATGTCCCAAATAAAGTTATTTGAGAACAAATCTCAAGGACATGTATAGAAATACAAAAATATCCAGGTATAAAAAGGCAAACTTTACAATATTTGGCCTCCAATTAAAAAAAAAAAAAAAAAGCGGCGCTAGAAAGCCAATATTAAAAAAACAAACAAACAAAAATAACACTCAATTCAGTACCCTTGGTTTTAACTTCAGAAAACTAAGAAGAGCAAATTAAACTAAAAGGAAGCAGAAGAAGGAAAATAATATAGATCAGAGATAAATCATGAAATAGAAAACAGAAAAAAAACTAATGAACTGATTTATTTGAAAAGAAAAAAAGCTGGTTCTTTGACAAGATTTATAAAATTGATAAATTTTTGGTCAGACTGATCAGAAAAAAGGAGAGGAGACAGAAGTTACCAATATCAGGAATGAGAATGGTGACATCACTACAGATTCTGCAGATATTAAACAAATAAAGGAATACTGTAAGCAACTTTATGCAAAAAAAGAGACACAAAGTACCCAAGCTTACTCAATAATTATTTTATAATATGAATAGCACTGTATCTGATTAAGAATTTGAATTTATAGTTACAAAATTTCTCTTCAAGGAAAACATCAGGCTTACTTAGTTTCATAGGTAAATTCTACGAAACAAGTAAAGAAGAAACTAATGTCAGGTATACAAAAAATCTCCCAGGATATCAATGTAAGATATGATTGACATTATTTTGTGTCATAAAGTGTCATTATGGTGTCAGCATTACCCTGGTAGTAAAACCAAAGACATTACAACAAAAGAAAACTGCAGAATATACTTCATAAACCTAGATGTAAAAAATTCTGAAAAAATATTAGCAAATCAAACCCAACCATCTAAACAAGGATAAAACGTTGTGACTAAGTGGGTTTATCCCAGGAATGCAAAATTAGTTTAACATTTGATATCCAATGATTATAATTCACCACATTAACAAACAGGTAAAGAAAGCCATATGATCATCTTAATATACACATTAAAAACCCTTTGACAAAATTCAACATTTATGCATAATAAATGCCCTCATCAAATTAGGAATAGAAGGGAAGTTCCTCAGCCTGATAAAAGTGATCTCAAAATACTTACGGCTAACATCACATTTGATGTTAAATAAAATCAGGAGAAAAGCAAAGAAGTTTACTATCACTACTGTGCTCAGTATTCTACTGGAGGTTCTAGCCAGTACAACAGCGCATGCACACACACACACACACACACACACACACACACAAGAAATAAAAGACATCCATATTGAAAAGTAAAGCTATTTTTATTCCCGGAGAACCTGATCATCTATTTAGAAAATCTAATAAAATATACAAAAAGTGATACTTGTCATAATAAGAGAGTTTGTCAATGATGCAGTATACAAGAACAGCATATAAAAATAATGAGTATTTATATATATTAACAATAAACAATTATAAACTGAAATTTAAAAAAATACATTTTACAGTAACATTAAAAATAGGAAATACTTAGGGACCAATATGATAAGAGGTGAAAGATCCTACAATTAAACTACAAAACACTACTGAGATAAATTAAAAGATAAATAAATACGTGGATAGATATTATTGTCATGGAATGAAATACTCAATATTTTTAATGTCAAATCTCAAATTTACATGTTGATTATATACAACCAAAACTGATGTCAGAAGAGACTCTGTAACTTGGCTCTTGAATGTCGAGCACCTAAACGCAAAAGAAGAAATGATGAAGAAAAAGGGCTGAACAGATTTCAAAGGGTGGCTTGAGAAGACAAAGTAAAGTATTATAATGACATGGGCAAAGGCCTAGAGTTAGAAAACCAAAAGGGAAGCACACGCTTGACATTTCTCAAGCAGAAAGAACTGAACAAAAAATTCAAACCTCGAGTTGCAATATTGAAGGATTCTACAGGGAAAATATTAACCAATGCAGGAAGCATCAAAAGAAGATAGAAGGAATACAGAGTCACTATACCAAAAAGATTTGGTCGACCTTCACCCATTTCAGGAGGTGGCATATGATCAAGAACAGATGGTACTGAAGGAAGAAGTCCAAGCTGCACTGAAGGCATTGGTGAAAAACAAGGCTCCAGGAATTGACGGAATACCAACTGAGATGTTTCAACAAATGGATGCAGCACTGGAAGTGCTCACTCGTCTATGCCAAGAAATTTGGAAGACAGCTACCTGGCCAACCGACTGGAAGAGATCCATGTTTATGCCTATCCCCAAGAAATATGATCCAACTGACTGTGGAAATTATCGAACAGTATCATTAATATCACACACAAGAAAAATTTTGCTGAAAATCATTCAAAAGCAGCTGCAGCAGTACATCAACAGGGAACTGCCAGAAATTCAAGCTGGACTCAGAAGAGGAGGTAGAACAAGGGATATCATTGATGATGTCAGATGGATCCTGGCTGAAAGCAGAGAATACCAGAAAGATGTTTACCTGTGTTTTATTGACTATGCAAGGGCACTTGACTGTGTGGATCATAACAAATTATGGATAATATTACTAAGAATGGGAATTTCAGGACACTCATTGTGCTTATGCTGAACCTGTACAAGAGGCAGTCGTCTGAATAGAACAAGGGGATACCTAGTGGTTTAAAATCAGAAAAGGTGTGCATTAGGGTTGTATCCTTTCACCATACTTATTCAATCTGCATGCTGAGAAAATAATCTGAGAAGCTGGACTATATGAAGAAGAACGTGGCATCAGGATTGGAGGAAGACTCATTAACAACCTGTGATATGCAGATGTCACAAACTTGCTTGCTGAAAGTGAAGAGGACTTGAAGCACTTATTGATGAAGATCAAAGACTACAGCCTTCAGCATGGATTACACCTTAACATAAAGAAAACAAAAATTCTCATAACTGGACCATCATGCAACATCATGATAAATGAAGAAAAGATTGAAGTTGTCAAGGACTTCATTTTACTTGGATCCACAATCAACGTCCATGGTAGCAGCAGTCAAGAAATCAAATGACACATTGCATTGGGAAAATCTGCTGCAAGAGATCTCTTCAAAGTGTTAAAAAGCAAAGATGTCACTGTAAGGACTAAGGTGCGCCTGACCCAAGCTATGGTGTTTTCAATCGCCTCATATGCATGTGAAAGCTGGACAATGAATAAGGAAGACTGAAGAAGCATTAATGCCTCTGAATTATGGTGTTGGGGAAGAATATTGAATATACCATGGACTGCCAGAAGAACGAACAAATCTGTCTTGGAGAAGTACAGCCAGAATGCTCAATAGAAGCAAGGATGGCGCAACTTCGTCTCACATACTTTGGACCTGTTATCAGGAGGGATTAGTCCCTGGAGCAGGACATCATGTTTGGTAAAGCAGAAGGTCAATGAAAAAGAGGAAGAATTTCAACAAGATGAAATGATACTGTGGCTGCAACAATGGACTTAAGCGTAACAAGAATTATGAGGCTGGCGCAGGACAGGGCAGTGTTTTGTTCTGTTGTACGTAGGGTCGCTATGAGTCAGAACCAACTGGATGGCACCTAACAACAACAAACAATGACAATAATCAAAGTACCAGGAGATAAATTATTTTTAATGGAATTGAAAAGTGAATTCCAAAAGTCATATAAAAATGCAAAAGACTTATGTCAAAAATATCTTTGAATAAGTAAACCAAAGTTGGAGACAAACACTACCTGATTCCAAGACTTATTATAAAGCTACAGTAGTCAATAAAGGTTGGTATTGGCACAAACATAAGCAAAGAAATCAAAGAATTAGAATGGAGTCCAGAAATAGATTCTCATATGTATGGACAACTGCTTTTGACAACATTGTAAAGACAATTCAGTGATGAAAAGATAATCTTTTTGATAAATAGTACTTGCATAATTGAACTTCCATATGAAAAATAATACACTTCAATACTGAATTCAAGTCATACTTAAAAAAAAAAAAACTAAAAATGGAACATAAAGCTAAAACTATAAAACCTCTAGAGGAAACAGGATAAAATCTTTGTGACCTTGGGATAGGTAAAAATTTCTTTTATATAATATCAAAAGCATGCTCCATGAAATAACAAATTGATATATTAAACTTCATCAAAATTAAAAAAGGTCTGTTCTTCAAAAAATAGTGTTAACAGAATTAAAAGACAAATCACAGACTGTGAGATAACATTTTCAAATCATGTAACTGTCAAAGGACTTGTACCCAAAATTTATAAACAACTCTCAAAAATTAATAATAATAAATCAAAGAATGAAAGTTGTTAAAAAATGGACACATATTTGAACAAAAACAGTGCACCAAAGAACATATACAAGTGGCAATTAATCACATGAACGTATGTTCAACATCATTAGTCATTAAAAAAAAAACAAACCCCTTGCTGTCGAGTCACTAATGACTCAAAGCGACCCTATAGGACAGAGTAGAACTGCCCCATAGAGTTTCCAAAGAGCGCCTGGTGGATTCGTACTGCTTACCTTTTGGTTAGCAGCAGTAGCACTTAACCACTCAGCCACCTGTGTTTCCTCTTTAGTCATTAGGTAAAAGCAAGTTAAAATCACAACTAGATACCACTCAGCACTTATAAGAATAATAAAATTAAAAAACCTGAACACAGCAACATTTGGTAAAAATATAGTGGAAAGGGAAGAGTATTTTACTCTCGAAATAGCCTTTTCTTGAAGAAAAGGGACAGTATAGGAAAGGGAAATACTGAGGAAAACCTATAGATGAAGCATTTCGAGAATGTTTATTTATTTCTTATTAACACAATTCAAGAGAATGGTGTACCACTTTGTCACTTTTTCTCTGAGTGAGAGGAAGAGGGAGAAATGTCGTTAATAAAATTGAGAGTTAACGCTGAAGACTTAGTCATGAATTAGCCACTCATTAGAGACATGTTTAAATTGCAAATTACTTTTAAAGTCATTAACCACCCCAAACTTAATAAAGTGAAATCTTCACACTGTTAAAGAGAGTAAAAGATGTTGTTTTATGAAAAATATTTATCTGCTGCTGTAATGTAATCCTGTTTCCCTGACCTTTTTTTTCTCTACTTAGGTTTGTTATGTTTCTTTTAAAAGCTCTTTTTTTGCAAGATGATCAGTACATTATTTTTTACAATTACTATGGCTCTATTTAAATAAATGTTACTTTACATGGGGCTCTTCATAATGCAGATTTGAAGTGTAAGAGCAAGTCCATAAGAATCTGTGAGATTAAAATGGAGAAAAGGCATTTTTTTGTCTCCAGCCAGCATGGCAGATGAAGATCTGTAACCACCGAAACGCATGTCTAATTAGTGCAGCTTCCAGCTATGAGAGGGACCGAGTTGGCAACTGTGCTTTCTTTCAGATGATCTTTCCTTTTTCTTGGATTATTTAAAGGAGACTCATTTCCTGAAGCCCTAGGTGACGGAGTCACGAGAAATAGGCAAAGCTAGTATCAAGACAGTAATGGCATTCCAGTGTTGGAGGGGAACACCCTCATAGCCAGGAGAAAAGCAATCAGAGCTTCAACTGTTAGAATCTCAAAGCTTCTCCTCAGAAACTGTTTATAGCTGGTTCACTTCTAAGGGCCAAACAAATGGCAGGTGGGAAGGTCATATCAAGACTGCCTATATAACTTAATCGTAATTAGAGGCAAACACAGAGGGATGGAACCCTTATGAAATAAAAAAATGAAAATTATGGTAATCTCCTGAACCATGAGACAGAACTGGTCTCTATCCATGCAGAGCTGGAGTGAGTAGTAATTTGTTACTGCATTGGCCACTCAGAAACAGCTCCTTCTGAGGTGATAATGTGTCATAACATCCTCACCTTTGTAAAATTATATATCTATCTATATCTTGTTGTGTCACCTGCATATGGCAAGTTGTTAATGAGTCTTCCTCCAATTCTTATGCCGTGTTCTTCTTTATGTAGTCCAGCTTCTCTCATTATTTGCTCAGCATACAGATTGAATAAGTATGGTGAAAGGATACAATCCCGACGCACACCTTTCTTGACTTTAAACCATGCAGTATCCCCTTGTTCTGTTCGAACGACTGCCTCTTGGTCTAAGTACAGGTTCTGCATGAGCACAATTAAGTGTTCTGGAATTCTCATTCTTCACGATGTTATCCAAAATTTGTTATGATCCACACAGTTGAATGTCTTTGCATAGTCAATAGAACACAGCTAAACATCTTTCTGGTATTCTCTGCGATATACAGACGACACAACCTTGCTTGCTGAAGGTGAAGAGGACTTGAAGCACCTATTGATGAAGGTCAAAGTCTACAGCCTTCAGTATGGATTATACTTCAACATAAAAAAAAAAACAACAAAAACCCTCACAACTGGACCAATAAGCAACGTCATCATAAATGGAGAAAAGATTGAAGTTGTCAAGGTTTTCATTTTACTTGGATCCACAATCAACACCTATGGAAATAACAGTCAAGAAATTAAACAATGCATTGCACTGGGCAAAGCTACTGGAAAAGATCTCTTTAAAGTGTTAAAAAGCAAAGATGTCACTTTAAGGACTAAAGTGCACCTAACCCAAGCCTTGGTGTTTTCCATCACCTCATATGCATGTGAAAGCTAGACAATGAATAAGGAAGACTGAAGAAGAATTGATGGGGTTGGATTATGGAGTTGTTGTTATGTGCCATTGAGTTGGTTCCAACTCATAGCAAGTTGGCAAAGAATATTGAATATACCATGGACTGCCAGAAGAACGAACAAATCTGTCTTGGAAGAAGTACAGCCAGAATGCTCATATGAAGCAAAGATGACAAGACACCTTTTCACATACTTTGGCCTTGTTATCAGGAACGACAAGGACATCATGCTTGGTAAAGTAGAAGGTCAGTGAAAAAGAGGAAGATCCTCGATGACATTCATTGACACAGTGGCTGCAACAATGGAGTCAAGCATAACAAGGATTATAAGGATGGCACAGCACCAGGCAATGTTTTGTTCTGTTGTGCATAGGGTCAATACCAGTCGGAACTGACTCGACAGCACCTAACAACAACAGCGTATCTATACTTGTTTCTATATACATAATCCTTGGTTTCACCATCTAGTCCTCTAACTCCTAGCCCTTTACTTCCCATGTCCAGAGAAGAAAAACAGCAATCAGGAAAAAAAAAAAAAAAGAGAGAGAGAGAAAAGAAAAAAGGTCAACTTAGTCTTCCTGGAAGTGGAATACCTACTCCCGTAAGAAAAGAATACTTTTTCCTTCTTTTATATAAATCCTAACAGATTGAAATATTAAACAATAAAAAGTTTGATCTTATTAAGTTATATTGTCACGAAGTGCCAAAAGTAATCTCACCCATGACCATAGATGAAAAGATCATCACCTTCTGAGGAACTGCAAAGATGACCTAGAAGGTAGAGTGGAATATAAAGATATTATAGTTGAAAATACCTATAACTATCAATTCAATTCTACAAATATTTACAGAATATAGAACCTGTTACATGCCAGGCACTCTGCCAAGTACTTCAGAAATGAAACACAAAGATAGTGAAAGCACAGCTCCTGACTCAAGGAAACTAAAAGGAAGTTTAGACAAGCCTAATACAAAAAAATTCCTTTAGAGATGTTCAAAAATGTTCAGATTGGGAATTCTAAAAGTTTACAGGGAGGTTAATGGGTCAGTCACAATGGACTTTGTGGAATGAAATGTGTTTCCCCAGTGGAGGATGGAGGAAGGTGATCCAGACGGGAAGAATAAGATGAACCAAGGCATCAGTTGTGAAGTATTAAGATACTTGGAGAATACACATTTGAAATATGCTGGTTAGAATGTCAAATGTTAGAGTTCTTGACAAGAAAACTATTGTTTTATGTATTTTGTCTACACACATCATTCAAGTATACATGCTGTGCTTATTTTTTTAAAACTCTTTCAAATGAAGGACAACATGTATAACAAAGAACGCAAATCATATACTATAGCTTGATGAAATTTTCCAAAGTGATCACATTCTTGCAACCAGCTCCTAGATAGATAGATAGATAGATATAGATAGATGATAGATAGATAGATGGATAGATGGATGGATGGAGGGAGGGAGGGAGATAGATAGATAGATGGATAGACAGATGAATAGATAAAACCAGTATCCAGAAGCCCCCTCATGCCCTCTTTCAGTCACCCTCCCCAATGATAATCATTGTCTACATCTCTATTATTGTATCACCACAGATTAGTTTTGCTTAGTTTAGAATTTAATGTAAAGAGAATACTACAGTAGATATACTAGTGTTTGGCTTCTTTCACTCAACCTTCTTGTTGTTCTGTGTAGCTAGAGTTTGTTCCTTTTTATTGCTGGTTAGTATCCAATTGTATGGAATTGTAGAGATGGTCTATGGTTCATGTCCATTTGAGATTTTTGTTTGTTTTTAAACTTTCCAGTCAAAAAAATGGATTAAAAACAACTCAATTTCACAATGGGTAAACAAATAAAGTTACTGAACAATCAACTTATGTATACAATCACTTGCATACTATACTCAAGTATGAACATTGATGAGCAATATTGCTTATTAGCGATGAGCAACAGCTGCAGTATGAAGATGTGGCGGTGAGTTGGTTCACTTCTATGAGCAATTTGCACCTCTAGGTTGTTTCCTAATCTGGCCTGTGTTGACTTCTCCTTGAATTCTATGTCACTGACTGGAAGGGTCTTCAGATGCACTACACATATTCTATTCAGGTGTAAGAGGTTGTTTTTTGTTTTCACCCCAATTACAAAACTTTGGGTACCTCTACTAGCTTTGTTACATTAAAAAAAAAAAAAAAATATTTGCAAATGTTTTCCAATTCCAGAATGATTCTAACTGCTAAAAACTTCTCTTGGTCTCTCTCTTTGACGAAAGAGAGTGTTATCTTCCTCTTGAGAAAAGTCTGTGTTTTGAGCAGGAACAGCTAACTTTCAGGCCTGCCATCTGGAAGTTTCTCACTCAGGAAATGTACACAAATTCTCTCTCTATTATCCTCTAAAGGACCATCCATCTCTGGATCTGTGGCTCTCATAGTGTCTTGTGCTGTTAACGCTTGTCTTGGGGAAAAGTGGCATTTCTTAGGATCATAAGCGGAGAGTCCCACCTCAGTTACCAATCCTGCTCATTACTTCCTCCAATTCCTGATATCTGCTTCTATGGGCTTTTGAGGGGAATAAAAGCAGGAAAAAAGAAAAAAAAAAAAAAAAAGACCAAGAAAATGGAGGAGGTGGAGGGTGGTGCTTCCATAGTGCACTGTGTACACATTCAGACATTCAGTAAGAGAGTGAAAGACTGCTGGGCAAGCTACCACATGGGAGCTCTAAACGCCACTTGCATCCAGAGATTGAAATTATTTAAAGTTAATTTTTCAGTTTTGGAAAGATAAAAGAGAAAAAAAAAAAAAGGTTGATTTCCAAAGGTTAGCAAAATTAGAAAACTTCTCCTTGTAATCATTCATGCTATTGTGCAACTATGAATTTCTGGAAGCAATAAAGTTCATTCATCTCAACCACAACTCCATTGTGAGTAAACACACTCAGTGGATTCTATGACTACTGTGTAAAGAGATGGATTGGGTGGGATTTATATGTGGTTTGCAATTTAAATAGCACTAACAATATCTCCCATTGCTGTAGAGTTGATTCTGACTCATAGTGACCCTATGGGACAGAGTAGTGGCATAGTGGTTAAGTGCTATGGCTGCTAACCAAAGGGTCGGCAGTTCAAATCCACCAGGCGCTCCTTGGAAACTCTATGGGGCAGTTCTACTCTGTCCTATAGGTTTGCTATGAGTCGGAGTCGACTCAGTGGCATGGTTTGGTTTTTTTTTTGTTTGTTTGTTTGTTTGAAGAGATCCATATTTATGCCTATTCCAAAGAAAAGGTGATCAAAACGAACACAGAAATTATCGAACAATATATTCATATCACATGCAAGTAAAATTTTGCTGAAGATCATTCAAAAGCAGCTGCAGCAGTACATTGACAGAGAATCGCCAGAAATTCAAGCTGAATTCAGAAGACGACATGGAACCAGAGATGTCATTGTTGTTGTCAGATAGGTTCTGGCTGAAGGCAGAGAATACTAGAAAAATGTTTACCTGTGTTTTATTGACTATGCAAAGACATTCAACTGTGTGGATTATAGCAAATTATGGATAACATTATGAAGAATGGAAATTTCAGAACACTTAATTGTGCTCATGAAGAAACTGTACATAGGTCAAGAGTCAGTAATTCAAACAGAACAAGGGGATACTGCGTTGTTTAAAATCAGGAAAGACGTGCATTAGGGTTGTATCCTTTCACCATAGCTATTCAATCTGTATGCTGAGCAAATAATCAGAGAAACTGGACTATGTGAAGAAGAATGGGCACCAGGATTGGAGGAAGACTCATTAACAACCTGTGTTATGCAGATGACACAACCTTGCTTGCTGGAAGTCCAGAGAGAGGACTTGAAGCACTTACTGATGAAGGACAAAGACCACAGCCTTCAGTATGGATTACAACTCAACGTAAAGAAAACAAAAGTCCTCACAACTGGACCAATTAGCAACATCATGTTAGACGGGGAAAAGATTGGAGTTGTCAAGGATGTCATTTTACTTGAGTCCACAATCAGTGCCCATGGAAGCAGCAGTCAAGAAATCAAAAGACGCATTTCATTGGGTAAATCTGCTGCAAAAGACCTCTTTCATGTGTTACAAAGCAAAGATGTCACTGTAAGGACTAAGGTGTGCCTGACCCAAGCCAAGGTGTTTTCAATGCCTCATATGCATGCGAAAGCTGGACAATAAATAAGGAAGACCAAAGAAGAATTGCTGCCTTTGAATTACGGTGATGGCAGAGAATATTGAATATACCATGGACTGCCAGAAGAACGAACAAATCTGTCTTGGAAGGAGTACAGCCAGAATGCTCCTTAGAAGCAAGGATGGCGAGACTACATCTCATATACTTTGGGTATTTTATCAGGAGGGATCAGTCCCTGGAGAAGGACATCATGCTTGTAAAGTAGACGGCCAGTGAAAAAGAGGAAGATCCTCAATGAGATGGATTGACACAGTGGTTGTAACAATGGGCTCAAGCATAACAATAATTGTGAGGATGGTGCAGGACAGGGCAGTGTTTCCTTCTGTTATACATAGGGTCACTATGAGTTAGAACTGTCTTGACAGCACCTAACAACAACAATATCTCCATACAGATATGGATATAAGGCAAGCATCCTAAGGAGAAATGGTGCTGTAATTTTCAAGATAGTGGGATTTTTTAAAATGGAATTTTACTGCAATATTCAGCTTAATACTGAAAAGTACTTTCCCTAGATAAAGTATCTCTCATTTTCATATTCAATAATGCTAGTATTAGAGAGGATTTTTTTTTTATTATTTCCAAATAATGAAAAAAGAACAGAATTTAAATATTGTAAGCCATAACAAGAGTAGTGTTTTTATAGATTGAGCATCAATTGCATATCTATTGTTGAGCTACTTATTTTTCACCAATATCTACAGAGTGCTAACTATCTGTTTAACATTTGTTAGGCCTTAGAGATACAAAGTCAACTAAGTCAGTTGTCCTGTATCTCAAGGAGTTTGGTATAACCTAGGAGACAGTGAAAAAGTCAATGATTACATCGAGATAGATTGTGACAGAGCTACCCAGCTCCTATGGAAAACCGGAGGTGAGGCTTTCCATCGCACTTTTATATGTAAAGCTTCCCAAAGCTTGAGTCACTTGGATTGGAAGACTAGATGAGTTTTAGGAAGTGGAAGTTCTAGGGACAAGCAGTCCAGAGATAAACTTTATCTCGTCAATCCTCACCTCAATCCTACATGTTAGGAAGCATTAACTGTATTTCATAGAAGAAAAATCTGAATCTTAGTATTGTGTTCTGGCCCACATCTACTACATACAAATGCTCACTCACCCCTCCACCCTATAATATGAGATCTTAGACTGGAGGTTACTAATTTTTCTCATATAAACTTCACAGTTCCAAATATCTTCATATAACTTACCTTATTTTAAACTCAAAGCAACCTTGTGAAGCACAATATAGGCATTGTTATTCTCATATTACATATGAGAGTAGAGAGGCTTAGAGTTAGAAAGTAACTGGCCCCAAATCACTCACTTTAACAGTTATTGTGATAAAATGGAGAATCATGACATTTACTCTTACATGGAGATTATAACTGTTTCTCTTAAAATAAGAGTATAATTATTAAATTTGAAAAACCAGAGATTGAACTGTGTCAATTCTGAGAAGAAAAAAAGGACATACTGCCACATATACTATACTAAACAAATGTTTCTTGAGTGTTTTCATAGAACTGCTATCAGTTAGAGCCTATACCAGTCTGGTTGTAAATTATAATTAAAGAAAACAATCAGAGTCCTTAGGAGCACTTTTAGAGAATATGTCATCAGCTAGCCAAATTTAATATGAAAGGACAGGTTAGACACATGAAGAATAATCTCATACATTCTGCAATCCTGTCAGCGGTATCTGAAGAGTTAATCAGAATACTAGAATATTGGGTCAATCAACTATGTATTGAGACTGACAGTTATCAAGGGAGGCTAATGGGTTGATCCAAGTGATATTTAAAAGCCATAGTTAAATTCGTATAGATGAGGTTGTAATTCTCATTTTCATCATGGATTTTATTTTCTTCTGTCAAAGATGTAATAATACTGAATAGACTTCAAATGATTTAAGGATCCCTAAAGGTTTTACTCTCCATATCCAATTAATTACTTAACATTACAATGATGGCCAACCCCATAAATGGAAATTCAAAAATAGGCTACAATGATGGACTATAAACCTTGCTTTTTGTTGAGATGAAGATGAAGAGAGCACAACATTGAAGATGCTTCAATATTTAAGGTCCAGGGAAGGAGAGATTTTATGAAAATTAAATTCAGTGCTCTTACATGGATAAGGTAATGATTTTGCAAAGCCTTACAGATTCTTTTCTTAGATCAACAATTTTTGTGGCTATATTCCAACTATGGTAAAAGCAACTACAGTACGTGCTATATTTGATCATGCAGGGTACCATATTTTCTCTTTCTGAGCATTGCTGTGAATATATGGGAAGAAGGAAAATAAAGTAGAAAGTGCAACAAGTATTTTTAACACAAAGTTATATTAAGAAGTTTAAGTACATGAAACTATTATAGAACTGTAATTCCCAAACCTAACTGTATATCAAAATAGTAGTTGTCAAAATGTGAGTTTTGGGATCCCAACTCATTCTACTGAATCAGAATTCCATTGCTGGAGTGCCCATGAATCTATATATATATTTTTCTTTTTTAATTTTATTTGTTTTGTTGTTGTTGAGAATATACACCATACATCAATATATACAAATTCAACAGTTGGAATGTATACATTTCAGTGACATTGATTAATTCTTCGAGTTGTGCAACCATTCTTATCCTCTTTTTCTGTTATCCCACCCCCATTAACATAGACTCACTGCCCACTAAGTTTCTATCTAATCTTTTGAGTTGCTGTTGTCAATTTGATCTCTAAACCTATACTTTTAATGCTGTCTATGGCTATTCTGATGCACAGCTGGATCTGAGAACCAGTGTAATAAGATGCTTATAACCCATTGCCATCAAGTTGATTCCAACTCATAGTGACACTATAAGACAGAGTAGAACTTCCCCACAGGGTTTCCAAGGAGTGGCTGGTGGGTTCAAACTGCTGACCTTTTGGTTAGCAGCCTTAGCTGTTAAGCACTGTGCCACCAGGGTGCTAAGATACTTATATATTAAATATGTATACATATTTGATCTGGCAAATATATCTGAAGATGCTTTGAAATTGTGAAGTATATAAAAGAATGGTTTTATAATAAGTAACTTCCACATTTCATAGTAAATGCTACAAAGTATTAAACACTTAGCATAGTGTCTCTCAGCAATTAGAACATCCTCAGGAATGGTGGTTCTCTTCCATTTGGTCCACCTTTCCTTTCTATTGTGCTACTATTGTTGTGCCTGCTTGGGTCATGGGTAATAGCTCCCAAGGGTTGACAAATGAAAACTTGATAAACTTTTCTTCCACACTGTAGGACGGTGAAGAATACTGGAATCCAGAGATAAAGGATATATGCCATCATCTCAGAAGTAGCCTAATGAGTCCCTTCAGAATCTTCCACATACTTAGATATGATTATAGTTATCACCCTTGATTATACTCTTAAACATATGCCAGATACTCTTCTAAGCATATAAATTATTTCCCATAACACACACACACACACAGAGAGAGAGAGAGAGACCATGGGGTATGTGTTGTTGCATCCATTTTACAGATTGGAAACTAAGAGTTCCACGGGGATGTCTGACTCTATTACGTATATTTTTAAACTACCAAGAAAATAAAAAATAAACACAAATACAGTAACTTCACAGGTAACAATGATAACAAAATGTTGGTTTCATCAATATAGATAATAAAACTAAGCAAAATATAGCAGAACTACCTTCTTCACTGCCAGAGCACACGGAATCCTTCCCTGTATGCTCTCCCTTGTTTCAGAAGTGCTTGGTTCAATGAAGGTAGCCTATGTAAGTTTAGGACTACATCAGTCAGGCACTGTAGGGCCAGTGGGCACTGGGGACCTTCTATTAAGTTTTCTTATGAGTTACTAGTAAAGCATAGTAGTTTCTTGCCTCTGGCACTCCATAGGAAAGCCAGGAACAAAAGAAAACAGGCAATTTGCCCCTGTTACATAGATTAATCAAGAAAGGCATGACCTTTGTATCTTTAGCTGGTCTCCAGTAAGGGGAAAAGGGCATTATGATAGATACAAGCAGGAGTCACTTCCATCATCTTTAATGGTCCTGGGTCATAAGGCAAGCGGCTTAAAGCTTTCATTTAGAATATGTATTTTCCTCTGTTGAAGTTTCTGTAATTATTACCTGTGCTCCTTCTATCATGCCATATTCTGAACAACTTCAGAGAAAAGAAGCAAGTTCTTAGATCAAAGAAAAAAATTGACACAGAAAAAAAAAAAAGGATTATCTTTCTACTAAACACACGCACATATACTGTTGTTATGGCAACATGAGATCTAAGAATGACACACCAAATAATATGGTACCAAGACATATTACTATCATCAAAAGCTACGATAAATATGCTTCAGCCCCTGAATATGACTTGCTATGTTGTTTCCTTCTCTTCCCAGTTCTCTCACTTGAGGTCAAAGCCACTTACTCTAATGCGGCCCAAATATCATCCATCCCCCTTCTTGGTGAATTTTTCTCACATGAAGAGATTCCACTAGCTGCAATGAAGAGATATGGAGCAGGATAAAAACTGTACTGTTATTTCCTAAGGTAACAACTGCTTATTCTTGGAAATCCATTACTCCAGGTCTGTGTAGTAGCAGGTGGTGCAAACAGCAGGCTCAGCTGCTAACTTAAAGGTTGGAGGTTTGAGTCCACTTAGAGGCACCTCAGAAGTAAGGCCTTGAAATCTACTTCTAAAAAAAAATCAAGCATTGAAAACCTATGGAGCACAGTTCTGCTCTGACACATGTGGGGTCACCATGAGTCAGAATCAAATAGAAGGCAACTGGTTTTACTGGTTTATGTAGCAGTAATTCGGACTAAAATGTTCATTTGTATGAATAAATATATATTTGGATATATATATTTATACATATATAGTATGTATGTATATTTATACATATATGTATGTATATGTATGTATATTTATACATATATGTATGTATATTTATACATATATATGTATGTATATATGTATACATATATACAATATTTATTTGGATATATATAAATACATACATATATATTTATATATCTGTTGCCATTGTAAGTTGTCATTGAGTTGGCCCCAACTCATGGCTAGCTTATGTATAACAGAACAAAACATTGCCCAGTCCTGCAACGTCTTCATGGTAGTGCACGTACATAGATGTGTATCTCTCTGAATTGGCTAAAAATTGGCTAAAACTGTACAGCAAAAGAAAACCATTTTTATTTAGATAAAACAGATAGGGGTAGTATATCCCTCCCTACACTTTTACTCCTTAAAATTTATATTTATGTAGGCAATTAGTGGAGGGAGTTTTACCATTTCTCTGGAGGGTGCTGCATATTTACATAGTTGCTTCATTCTTCATATTTTTTCTAATATTCTTATATGCACTTACATATATGATATTATCGACATTGACTTGCAACCCTGTTACGTGACTTTGTCAATGGAAAGACCATAAAAGGGAAGAGGGGAATGGATTACAAGTCAACAGCAATTTTCTGTAGAAGAATATTGAGAGGTCACAACAGTGAAAAGGTCGGAGGGCTAGGAGATCTTAGAGATGATGGAAAAAGATCACATGTTCTAAGGAAACATGTGAAGTACTGAGCACTGAACTAGAAGACTGAAATCGGCTTTAAGGACTGTTTCCTCTCTCATATGCGAGCAGAAGAGGAATAAAAAAGAAGGGAAATGTTGAAGTGGAACCTGAGGCTTCAAAGACCTGTCCTTGGGTCTATGTCATCTTCATGCCCTCCTGCCCTTCTGCCTCTGATAGTTCACCTTGATTCTACACCTTGGGAGGTTTTTATAAACCTAAGAATTTGTCTCCAAAATGTGTTAGTATAGGTTTCTGAATCATGTCAGTCCATTTCTAAAGAGTCTAATACACTTATCCTTAAGAGCTCATATAAACAGGAGAAAAAAAAATCCATAAAATAGCTATTCAGTTAGTGTCAGCTAATTCCACTGTTCCAATCCCTATTTATTTGAAAAATCTGCCATCCTACAACACAGTGTATTTGTGATAGGACTGAATTAAGGGTGATAATACTGAACATACTAATTTAAAATATATGCTAGGGCTCTTAGCTTACTTAGTCAAACACATTTAATGTCTCTCATCTCCATATTATTCTCACCAACTAACCATTTCAAGAAATAATTTAACACGGAGCTGTGAGCTGTACACTGATAAAGGAGGCCTATAGTCCCCAAAGCATTTATATCAGTTTACTCAGAGTATCTTAAAATGCCACAGAAAATGAAATTCCAACCCAGCAATTTAGCCATTGTGCTAAATGCATTTCCTGATGAGATTGTTGCATATTACCGCAGACCAAATTAAAAAGTCGGCAAAAATGGGCTGGAAAATAGGAAGATGAACTGAGAAAGGCACAGGCATTATTAGCACAGTGAAAGCGCCATCTGCATATGTTGAAAAAAGTGCTCAGAATTTCATTTTTATTTAGAAGTCCAGGTTACTATGCAGCACAGGTAACCGGACAGGGGTGTACAAAACTATGTTAAAAACACCTACAAACATCCTTCCAAGTGGGGTTTACTTCTTACCAATGAAAATGTTGATTCCGGGAAATTCCCAGACACTTTCTGAATGTTATATTCTGAAACATTTATTTGGAACAGATGTGGGACTTGGACTTAGCACTAGACGCCAAAGTCCCCATCAACTTCTGAAGGGTTCTCGCCTTCTATGAAAAGACAAAGGAGGAAAAGGCAACACTCTTCTCATTTTTCATTTTAATTTTCAAGAAGGACTGGCATGAGTGTGTTGGAATTTCCTGCGGTTGTTCCTGTTTAGCAACCATGAAGAAGCTTAGATATCAAAACACTCTTCCTCATTAATCATGAGGTCCTCACACTGTGGGCTGTACAATGAGCTTCCCCTAAAACAGCCAGAAAGGGAGGTACAGCGAGGCAACATTACCGTACATACATGCATGCACACACACACGTGTTGCATAAAGAGAGAGAGACAGAAAGAGAAGGGGCATAGATAGAGACACAAACAGAGAGGGATATTTTCCACATTTCATATAATCCTCACAATTACTTCTTTTCCAATTATTTTTGATTCTCTGAATTCAGATACACTTATTTATATGTTTTTATGACATTCCTACCCCCACAACATTCATGAGCCTGTGTGTGTATGTGCATGAGTGTGTTTGTGCATGCAAGTGTGAGAGAGATTGATTTTTTTCTCTCTTTGCATTCATTCATTGTTCTACTGTATCTGTTGAATAAATAATTAAATGTTGTGAGACTTAATGTTAATATGTAATTAACACATAAAAGTAATAACAGGTATGTGATGATCATTTCGAGGGGTTAGACTAAGAATCATAAAACAATGGTTTGTTTCCAAAATAATTGCTTGGAGATGTGAATCCCATATATGTTCAGATGCTCCCCACTGTCTTTTGTATTCATTCACTTTCATTTCTCTTCTCATTCTATTTTCTTTCTCATAAAACCATTTGCTCTCTTCTGGACCTGCTCACTCTCTAAGTCTCTCTCCCTCTCTCATTCTCTGTCTCCTGGGTGTATTTCTGTACTCTCATTTCCTGTAACCAGCCACTCTTCTTTCTACAGCATTCAAGGTCCTTCTGCTCAGGGTCCTCTTTCAAACTCACATTTTTTTTTTCTTTTGCAGAAACCAGTTCCTGGTGGTTTTAGAGCTGAAGTTTCTTTTCTCTTGCAGGCTCTCTAGAGGCTTCTTGAAGTCCCTTGCCATGTGCCCTCCTCCAGAAGCTCTCTCATGGTTTGAATCTTTCTGACTTCAAGAAGATAAAAAAAAAGTTGCCATCGAGTCAATTCTGATTCATGGTGACCCAATGTGTGTCAGAATAGAACTGTGTTCTGTAGGGTTTTCAATGGCTGATTTGTTTGGTAGTAGATCACCAGGCCTTTCTTTTGAGGTGCCTCTACACCAAACAAGGACTCCCAAAGAAGATACCAGTCCCTTTTAAGTCCTCCTGATTAGATCAGGCTCATCAGGATAATTTCCTTATTTATTAATCTAATGTTAACTTATAGTAACCCAATCATGTTAACTGATAGTAAGCTAACCGAATAATGTTAGCTGATATTAATCTAATCATGACAGTAACTGATGTTGTTGTTAGGTGCCGTTGAGTCAGTTCCAACTCATAGCGACCCCATGTATGATATAATGAAACACTCCCTGGTCCTGCGCGATGCCCACAATCTTTGTTATGCTTGAGCCCATTGTTGCAGCCTCTGTGCCAATCCATCTCGTTGAGGGTCTTCCTCTTTTTCACTGACCCTGTACTTTACTGAACATGATATCCTTCTCCAGGGACTGATGCCTCCTGACAACATGTCCAAAGTATGTAAGACGTAGTCTCGCCATCCTTGCTTCTAAGGAGCATTCTGGTTGTACTTCTTCCAAGACAGATTTGTTCGTTCTTTTGGCAGTCCATGGTATATTCAACATTCTTCACCAATGCTACAATTCAAAGCTGCCAATCCTTCTTCAGTCTTCCTAATTCACTGTCCAGCTTTCACATGCATATGAGGCAATTGAAAATACCGTGGCTTGGGTCAGGCTCACCTTAGTCTTCAAGGTGACATCTTTGCTTTTCAACATTTCAAAGAGGTCTTTTGCAGTAGATTTGCCCAATGCAATGCATCTTTTGATTTCTTAACTGCTGCTTCCATGGGTGTTGATTGTGGATCCAAGTGAAATGAAATCTTTGACTTCAAACTTTTCTCCATTTATCATGATGTTGCTTATTAGTCAAGTTTTGAGGATTTTTGTTTTCTTTATGTTGAAGTGTAATCCATACTGAAGGCTGTGGTCTTTGATCTTCATCAATATGTGCTTCAAGCCCTCTTCACTTTCAGCAAGCAAGGTTGTGTCATCTGCGTAACGCAGGTTGTTAATGAGTCTTCCTCCAATCCCGATGCCCCATTCTTCTTTATATAGTCCAGTTTCTCAGATTGTTCAGCATACAGATTGAATGGGTATGGTGAAAGGATACAACCCTGAAGCACACTTTTCCTGACTTTAAACCATGCAGTATCCTCTTGTTCTGTCCAAAAAAACTGCCTCCTGATTCACATACAGGTTCCTCATGAGCACAATTAAGTGTTCTGGAATTCCCATTCTTTGCAATGCTATCCATAATTTGTTATGATCCACACAGTCAAATGCCTTTGCATACTCAGTAAAACCCAGGTGAACATCCTTCCGATATTCTCTGCTTTCAGGCAGGATCTATCAGATGTCAGCAATGATATCCCTGGTTCTACATCCTCTTCTGAATCTGGCCTGAATTTCTGGCAGTTCCCTGTGGATATACTGCTGCAACTGCTTTTGAATGATCTTCAGCAAAATTTTACTTCTGTGTGATATTAACGATATTGTTTGATAATTTCCGCATTAGGTTGGATCACCTTTCTTGGGAATAGCCATAACTATGGATCTCTTCCAGTTGGTTGGCCAGGTAGCTGTCTTCCAAATTTCTTGGCATAGATGAGTGACCACTTGCAGTGTTGTATCTGTTTGTTGAACCATCTCAGTTGATATTCCTCCTATTCCTGGAGCCTTGTTTTTCACCAATGCCTTCAGTGCAGCTTGGACTTCTTTCTTCAGTACCATCAGTTCCTGATCATATACCATCTCTTGAAATGATTGAATGTTGACCAATTCTTTTTGGTATAATGACTCTGTGTATCCCGGCCATCGTCTTTTGATGCATCCTGCATCGTTTAATATTTTCTCCATAGAATCCTTCACTATTGCAACTCAAGACTTGAATTTTTTCTTCAGTTCTTTCATCTTGAGAAATGCCAAGAGTGTTCTTCCCTTTTGGTTTTCTATCTCCAGCTCTTTGCACATGTCTTTATAATACTTTGTCTTCTGGAGCTGCCCTTTGAAATCTTCTGTTCGGTTCTTTTACTTCATCATTTCTTCCTTTTGTATTAGTAACTTAATATTTTATCTTCTTGAAGACAGAGAATGAGAGAGGGAGAGAGAATTAGAGACTGAGCAGGTCCAGAGGAGAGCAAATAGTTTTATGAGAAAGAAAATCGAATAAGAAGAGAAATGAAAGTGAATGAATACAAAAGACAGTAGGGGACATCTAAATACATATGGAATTCGCATTTCCAAGCAATCATTTTTAAAGTATGCCATTGTTTTATGATTCTTGTTCTTGTAGGGTTCAGCCTATACTCAGTGGGAGGGGATTATACAAGGTGTGTACTCCAGGAGGCAGGAATCTCAGAGACCAGTTAGAATTCTGCCTACTACAGATCCTTATCTCATTCACATTTTAATGAGAAAACCACAGCATTAAGTGTGGTGTAAGTTCTTGGTTTAAATGCAACATCCTTCATGATGCTGGGAAAATACCCATATTTTTAGTCATTATTTTTATAAGAGATTTTGTTAAAAAACATAGTTCTATATTTTATGAAATGAATTTTGTCCTCTTTTGAAATGATGACAATTTTTTCCTCATTTGATCTTTTAATATTATATGATATATTAATATATTTTGAAAGCAAGTGATTACTACATTATGCTCTATTATTTTGATAAATCATTTAAATTTTATTTGGTAGGGGCTTTTTCACATTTGTTTTTAGGAATTTGAATTAACATTCATAAATATTATTCTGAAATTTTCTGTTTTATGTTATATTTTAAGCCTTTGGTTGCTCTTGTTTCATAAAATTTATTGGGAAACCTTCCATATTTTTTCATATTCATAAACAGATTATGTAGCATTTCCATATGTCTCTGTATAATCTCCTTTCCTAATTTTAAATTTCTTCTATATTTTTTGTTATAGCTTCTTTCATTTTTAATTTTGGCTATGTGTGTTTTTTCTTTCTTAATTAAAGTTTTTAGCATGTGCATTGGGTATCTATTACCATAATGATGCTGTGCAACAAAAAATACCCTACAAAATCTCAGTGGCACACTACAATAAAATTTGTTTGGCTCAAGAATTTACAATGTTCAGCTGATCTGGGCTTGGCCTGGCTGATCATATGTGGGTTCACGCATGTTTTTGTGTCCTGCTGTGGGTCACCGAGGCAGATTTTCTGGCCCTGGCTGGGTTTTCACACATATCTAGTGAATGGTTAACTTTGGATGACCTAGGATGGTCTCTGTTGAGATAACTGGGGAGATTAGGCTCTCTCCCACACATTTATTCTCCAACAGGCTAGGCCGGGTGTGTTTTTATGGCAATGACAGAGGAAGAGAGCAACAGGTCCCAATCATACAAGCACACTTCATACATTACGCTCAGTAACATCCCATTGGCCAAAAGCAGATGGAGTGGGACGTCTTACATGTTTACTATGCAAACAGCTTGGATATGGGTAGGGTTGAAAAATTAATGCAATTAATCTTCCATAACATACAAACATACTGATAATAACAGAAGCTCGACCTCAAACATGCATAATAACAGTCAAACTGGATACCGACTTGAATTAATTTTCAAGCTTGCCTGATTCTTATTAGAATTTGAAGTGAACTCAGATATAAGGAATTCTTCTTTGGCTTTTACTCCCTTACTCAAAATCTTCATTGATTTTCCATATCACAGAGAGTAAAAGCCAAAGTCCTTGTAATGATCTCCAAGATTTTACACTATTTGTTCCTCTGTCATTGCTCTTATTTTCTCTTCCCTACACTCAGTCGACTTTTATCAAGCTAGTCTTTGAATTCTTCAAAAATACTATTGTTTCTTCTGGGAACACCCTTTCCCCACCATCAACAAATTCAGGTTTTACCTAAATGTTATCTTTTCAGAAGCACTTTCCACCACTAACTTTCTTGCTTTATTATTTTCCATAAATTTTTCAGCCATCCAACATACTATGTATTTTACAGATTTATTTTTATTGTCTCCCCATTACTACTATTAAGTAAGCTCTTTTACAGAAGGGGAAACTCTGGTGGCATAGTGGTTAAGAGCTACAGCTGCTAACCATAAAGGTCAGCAGTTCAAATCCACCAGGTGCTCCTTGCAAACTCTCAATGTGGAAGTTCTATCCTGTCCTATAGGGTTGCAATGAGTTGGAATTGACTCAACAGCAACAAGGTTGTTTTGGTTTTGGTCCCCTTAAAGTGCAGAAGAGTGCTGGAATAGTAGATGCTCAATATATATGTCCGAATGAATTAATGTTTCCACAATAACAGATGTAAATCTGAGTGTTTTAGTTTTGTTTAAGATTTTCTAAAATCTTTGTACATACTTTAAGCAAAATAAATGTTCCTACCTCAAATCTTGACTGCAATTATCAAACAGAGCTGTAGTTTTGAGCAATTTCTGAAGCAACATAAAATGTTTCGTAAATGAAAGACTTATGTAAACATCATCGTATTTCCCTGGGCATGAGGTCTTTTACCAAATATAATCTGCGTTGTGTTTTAATGAACTGCCTAAATAATTCTGCAGATGCTAGATTCCTGTTTCATAAATTTTCTGAATTAAAATTACTAAATTGATTGTGACCCTCAATTATATTAAATCAAGAAGGCATTGAGACTTTCAAGCAACAGCAATTGAACTATGTTCCAGGCACTTTTCTAAGCAGTGGGAATAAAAAAATGAACTAAACATGTTTTCCACCCTCAGGTCTTGATCATATTACAGACATTTAAAAATAAATACATACATACATAGTTTTACCTGTGTAAAATACAAAATTATAGGAGATCATCACTTATTTATTTAATCACAATATTTCATCTTCCATATTAATTATATCTTGTTGGTTATTTTCATTCATTATGTTTATTTTATTATCTTAGGGAACTTTGCTGTTTTTTCCAATTTATGCCCATCCCTTTCCTTTTTTGTTGTTCTTTGCTCATTTTCATCACCACTGAATTTCATTTAAGTCTCACTGTTATTTGAACATTGCTCTGGTGTTTTATTACCTTCTCTTCAATAATGTCTTGAAATTATTCAGCATTACTCACCCCCTTTTACACTTTTTAAACCTCTATGCTGTGACTTCCAGTCACATGTGTTTATCTCTGCTCCTTCCCAAGAGGCCACTGAACGACAGTAAAAGGATGTAAAATGGTATAAGCCCACAAGGACAAAGATTATGGCAGAGGAGACAGCGGCAGATATGTTGGAAAGCAAATGGAAGAGCAATAACCAATTCAGGGGGTGGAAGAAATGAAAACCTTAAGTGCACAAAGATGTGAGGAGGGTACTGAAAATGAAGCAAGTCATTTCATGGCAGGGACTTCTGAAGTGCTCAGACTTAAAGACACCAGTTCCTGGGGTAGCAAGAGGAGTGAGTACAAGGCTGAACACAGGATGATTGTTTATAAGATTATCTATGGGAGATTCAAGCTGATCAAATGTTTATTCTCTGGAGAAACTTAATAGGGAGATTTGGAAATCATAGACTCTCCTCTGTTGGAAAACAGGGATGAGATGTGGGGCTGGAAATGGAGACTTCATTGAAGGCTTGCGGACTTAGTCCTCATTGTTCCTCAAATGGCTTCAGCCAGGCAAAATGCCTCCAAGCAAAACACTAAGCGCTCGACTGCTAACTGAAAGATCTGCAGTTCAAATCTACCAGCAGTTCTGTGGGAGAAAGATGTGGCAGTCTGCTTCCGTAAAGATTTAGAGCCTTGGAAACCCTATGGGGCAGTTCTATTCTGTCCTATAGGGTCTCTATGAGTCGGAATTGACTCGATAGTAGAAGACTAAGGACTCTTCTCTAAAGAAACTGGATAACCACAGAGAAAATGCCTCTATATATGAACTTGTAGGTGTCACCTTGTTAAATGTCTGGCTCTCCAATCACTAGACAGTGAAGTTCACATATCAGCAACTCTGAATGTGCCCAGAGAGCTAGCAATCACTTTTAAATATAAACAGACATCAAGTGTGACAGATTGTATTAGAGTCACAGTATTCACTGGCCCTCCCCATCAGGCCCACTCCTTGGGAGGATTGTTCTTTTCACCCCACTGACATCAGCTTTGTTCTTGTGATTTGCCTTGGCTAATAAAATATGAACATAAGTGATGCATGCCCCTTTGTACAAAAGATTTAAGAGGTATCATGTGGTTTCTCCATTTCTCTTCTCCCTCTCCATCACACCAACAATGCCTCCCTAAGGGACAGATAGAATAGAGGGGAAAAGGTCGCATGAGAAAATTTTGATAATTGCAGAACATGAAACACTACATTAAAAATGCCTGTCCAATGGCCAGGATAGTTGAGGAAAGTATATTCACACAAAGACATATCTTCATGACATTTCAGAACACAATACATTCAAAGATAATCCTTTGAAATTCTAGATAAAAACAAACCACCATCACCACCGTCACCACAGGTTACTTGTAGCTTTGGCGATCAAGGTGGACAAAGTTCTCCATAGCAATACTGAAAGCTCAAAGAATGTCTTCAAAGGCCTCAGGAAAAATGATTACTACTCTAGGATTATATACACAGCTAAAATATCAATCAAGTGTGAGGACAGAATTTGCCTTTTCAGATCTGCAGACACAGAGAAAATAGACCATTTATATACCTTTTTTTAGACAACTAGTGAGGAATGTCCAAAAAAATGATACTTTAAACCAAAATAATAGAGCTCTCTAATAAATAACTAATCTATGGTGGATTTTGTTTTAAAGTCTATTTTGTCTGAGATTAGTATTGCCACTGCTGCTCTTTTTTGGTAGCTGTTTGCTTCATATATTTTTTCCATCCTATGATTTTTAATAAATTTACATCTTTGTTTCTAAGGTATGTCTCTTGTAGACAGTATATTGATGGATCTTTTTTTTTTTTTATCCATTCTGTTACTCTTTGACTCTTTATTGGTGTATTTAGGCCATTTATAGTCAGTGTAATTATTGCTAGGTATGAGTTTACTGCTGTCATTTTGTAGTGCTTTTTTTTTGTGGTGCAGACATTTTCTTTGTTCCTCTTACTCTCCTGTGCTGAATTCCTTTTGTTTGTGGATTTTTTTTCATTTCTTTTGTTTTTACTGAGACTTTATGTTGTTCTTCTTTATTTTGATGAGTAGGTTTATTGACTTTCTTTGTGGTTACCTTGAAATTTACTGTTATCTTCCTAGGTTTGAACCCGTCAATTATTACTTGGTATCACCTTGTCTTCCTCTCCATTAGAAAGTTCTATACCTACACCATTTATTCCCTCTTTTATTGTTCTGATGTTGTCATTTGCAGATTAACCTCTCTGGTTCCCTGTTGTAATTCTTTTGGTTTTGGATAGTCCTTGAGAGTTCATCTCCTAAGTTGGTATCTGGCTGGTGCGATCTTGCATCCTAGATTCAGGCTGTGGTCTGATGTTGTTTGTTCTCAGACTGAAGACTCCCTTTAATAATTCTTGTAAGTTTGGTTTGGTTTTTACGTATTCCCTCAATTTCTGTTTATCTGGAAACGTCTTAATTTCACCATCATATCTGAATGAGAGTTTTGCAGGATATATTATTTTTGGGTGGTAATTTTTTCTTTCAAGGTTTTATATACATCATCCCATTGCCTTCTTGTCTGCATGATTTCTGCCATGTAATCAGAGCTTAGTCTTATTGTTTCCCCTCTGTATGTGACTTTTCGTTTTTCTCAAGCTGCTAGCAGGATTCTTTGTTTGTCTTTGGTTTTAGCGAGTGTGATTATGATATGCCTTGGTGATTTTCTTTTAGAGTCTATCCTCTGTGGGGTTCGTTGAGCTTCTTGGATGGTCAGCTTTTCATCTTTCATGATATTAGGAAAGTTTTATGTCAGCAATTCTTCAATGATCCTTTCCATGTTTTCTGTTTTTTCCCCCTGTTCTGGAACCACGATCACTAGCAAATTTTTGCTTTTTATTGTATCCTACATAATTCTCAGGGTTTCTTCATTCTTTTTTTCTGATTTTTCCTCAAACAGAGTTGTATCCAAGTGTTTGTCTTCAATTTCACTGATCCTGTCTTCTGTTGTTTCAAACCTGCTCCTCAGCCTTTCTATGACACTATCCATTTCTGAAATCTTGTTATTTATCTTTTGGATTTCTAATTGTAAACAACTAATATAAAAGATGTATAAGGTGAAAGAAAATCTAGGATGTCAAAGAACCACCATTTGGATTGGAACAGATGGATGGAAGGCTCCAAGAAGCATGTCTCCATGAAAATAAGGGCCACTGGTAGCTTCCCTATCATTAGAGAGCATTTAGAGGGGATTACCAATCAAGTGGTTGGGAGAAAAGAGAAGTATTCATTAAAACCTAGCAAAAAATAATATATATATATATATATGTGTGTGTGTGTATGTGTGTGTGTGTGTGTGTGTATGTTGTGCACTGTCGAGTTAATGCCAACTCATAGAGACCCTATGACAAAGTATAACTGTCCCATAGAGTTTCCTAGGCTTTAATCTTTTACGGAAGGAGGTAATAGCCCAGCTCTTAACCATTGGGGAACCTAAGCTCTCTCTCTGTTTGATAATTATTAATTCCAGGAAGAATGAAAAATAATAAAGGAATTTATATACTCTTTTATTCTTTGGCTCTATAGTACAAACAAGATATACAGTTCATCATAATTTACTCTGATTCTTTTTTTTAACTAAAAACTCTCATATAATCATACTGAAAAGGTAGACAGCTAAATTCTATTTATCTTCATTATAAGCAAATCATATAAAGTTGGTGAGTCAAATACATTTTATCTAGAATTAAAGAGCTAAATATTTTTAAAAATAGATAAAAGAGTGAAAAGTAGTTGCTTTAGGGAGCAGAGTTAGGGGGTTGCAATAGAGACTGCTTCATTTTATTATATGTCTTTCAGTACTGTGGAATCTGTATGCTTTTAATTTTTTCTATTTGCCTTATCACACTGATGAAAACTTGCACTATTAGAATGAATAAGAGTGGGGAGAACAGATATCCCTGCCTTGTTTCTGATCTTAGGGGAAAAGCATTCAGTCTTTCCTTATTAGGTATAACAGTAGCTGTAGTTGTTTTAAGATACTCTTTATCAAATTGAGGAAGTCCTTCTTCATTCCTATTTTTCTGTGAGTTTTCATCATAAATAGGTGTTGAATTTTGTCAAATGCTTTTTCTGCATCAGTTGATAAAATCATGTGATTTTTTTCTTGTTTAGCTAGTGTAGCTGGCAGAATAATGACCTCCCAAATATGCTCACATCCTAAATCCCAGAACCTGTGAATACGTTAGCTGGGGAAGAGGCGTGTAGGTAGCAGGTGAGGTTAATGTTGCTAATCAACTGACCATGTAATTTGGAGATTATCATGGATTATCCAGGTGGGTCCAATGGAATCACAAGGGTCCTTAAGCATGGAAGAGGGAGAGGGCATGAAACAGTTGGTGACTTTGAAGACGGATGTGAATCATAGGCTAAGTAATGTGAGCAGCCTCTAGAAACTTGAAAAGACTTAAGAATGAATTTTGCCCTAGAGCTTCCAGAAGGAATGCAGCTCTACTAACGTCTTTATTTTAGCCCAGTGAAACGTCTGACATCCAGAAATGTAAGAGAATTTTGTGTTGTTTTAAACTGCCAAGTTTGTGGTAATTTATTATAGCAGCAATTGGAAACTAACACAGTCAGTTAATATGGAGGATTACACTGATTTTTGAATATTGAACCAGGGGCCTTGCATCCCTGAAATAAACCCTGCTTAGTCACGGTGTATAATTAGACAGTACTGCATTCTATTTGCTAATACCTTGTTAAGGGGTTTTATACTCATAAAAGTTGGCCTCTAGCGTCCTTATTTTTGTACTTTCTTTGTCTGGTTTTGGTACCGGGGTAATACTAGCTTCATAAAATGAATTGAGAACTGTTCCTTCCTCTATTTTCTGGAAGAGATTGTGTTGAGTTGATAATATTTTTTTTTCTTTGAGTGTTTAGTAGAATTCTCTAGTGAAACCATTTGGAAAAAAAAAGATTTCTGTTGATAGATTTTTAATTATGAATTCAATTTCTAATGGGCTATTCAAATTATTTGAAATTGGATGAGTTGTGGTCATTTGTGGGTTGTTTGTTTTTTAGGAATGAGTCCATTTCATCTAAGTTTCAAATTTATGTGTGTAAAATTGCTCGTAGTACTTCCTTATTATTCTTTTGATGTCTGCAGGGTCTATACATGATAATGCCTATTTAATTCCTGATATTGGTAACTTGGTGTCTTTTTTTTTTTTTCCTTTGTCAGTCTTGCTAGATATATGTCAATTCTACTGATCTTTTCAAAGAAAAATATATTTTTGTTTCATTGATTTTTCTCTATTGTGTTTCTGTTTTCAGTTTAATTAGTTAATGCTCTGATTTTTATTATTTTTTGTCTTTTGCTTGACTCGTCTTTACTTTGCTCTTCTTTTTCTAGGTTCTCATCTAATGTAATTACCTAGTGCAGTACATTTTCCTTCCAACACTGTTTCAGCTGTGTCCTAAAATTTTTGATATGTTCTATTATCATTTTCATTTAATTCAGTGTATTTTTTAAATTTCTCTTAAGAATTCTTCTTTGATTCATGGGTTATTTAGAAGTGTGCTGTTTAGTTTCCAACTGTTTGGAGATTTTCCTGTTATATCTCTGTTAATGATTTCTAGTTTAATTCCACTGTGATCTGAGAATACACTTCATATGATTTTCAACTAAGTTTGTTGAGGTTTGTTTTATGAACCAGGACATGGTCTTTCTTACTACATGTTTCATGTAGATTGGAAAAAAAAAAAAAACTGTATTCTGCTGTTTTTAGGTATAGTGTTTTTTTGCTTTTGTTTTTGTATGATGAGTGATTTTCAATTGAAACTTGGACATTTTGGGTAATATGTTGAGACTTTGAATGTTACTTAAATCTTCAGTTTAAGCTGACTTCTTCTCATACTGCTCTGGCAGAAGAAAGGGGAGCACCACCTCATTACACTCAGGTAGGGGAGAAGTCCAGGGTCCACACTTGGCCATTATTGACACCTGATTGGGGGAGGGCCTCCTTGTTACTGCATTGTTACTGCTTATTACTGGGCAAAGGTAAGAGTTCCTGCTCCCTACTAGATCTTTGTTTATATTATCCTGGCTGGGAACGTTATGAGTGTCTTGTTGCTGTTCCTTATGTGGTCTCCACTGACACCACCAGGGGCAATCTTGCGACCACTGGACAGTGGTAATGTCCTGGCTCTCTGCTGATATATCACCCCAGCAGGGAAGGTTAAATGTGACTCCTAACTGCTGGGAAGGAATGTTCTCTCTACTCAGCCTCACTACAGCCTGGTGAGTGTGAAGATCTATGCTCACACTCAGCCTTTGCTGGCACAGGTTGGGGTGGAGCCACAGTGTTTTCTGTGGTATTTGGCTGCAGTAGAACAGTTATTGTCTAAAAGTTTTCTATCTCTTTAGGGTGCCTCTTACCCAGGACCTAGTAGCCAAACCTGTATGGAACCAAAGTCATGTTTTTTCCACCACATCACACTCAGCTGATGCTTTTAAAGAACGCAAGTCTCAGTTTTAAGTTTGTAAAATTATCAAACTGAAATTTTAAATTTGAATAAATTTCTAGTCATATGAATCAACTCCAGTCCTACTTTGCTAGACTCCAAAGATGGTGAACTCAGAGAGTGTGTATAACATTTTTTTTTTCTGTATCCCCTGTGGTTGAATGCAAGTGGGTGCTCAGTAAAAATGTACTGGATGGATGTTATGTAATAATTGCCTTGGAACATGTAATATTCTATCAAGGGAATGCTCATGGAGAACCTTGATGATATAGCTTGTCATGGGTGTTTAGTTGCACTTCTTCCAGATGTTTGTCAAAGAGTCAATCAAATGATTGGTCATGCCACCCTACAGTTTAAATATATATATACATATGCATACATATACATATATATACACACATATATATATCTGTCAGACTTGAAAGAGGAGCATGCAACATCTTTAAGAATGATGACACTTAAATTTCAAAAACATCTTACTGGGCTTTTGCAGGATACTGTGTTTAGCACATTCAAAAAGAAAGAAGGAAGGAAGGAAGGGAAGAAGGAAAGAAAGTTACTTCAACCTTTGATATCTCTTTTATGGTATAGAAGAAAACAAGTCTGAAGTAAAACGTGACCTTGGCTGATGATGCAGACAGCCCCAGCAACAATAGGATCTGTCCTGCACTCCTGGGTGAAAATATGTTAGTATTTAAAGAAAAAGGAAAGAGACCTGTAGTTTAAGTCTTAGTCATTTTCTTTCAGCACAGCCAGCCGAAGAATATACTTTGGAAATAATGTTGTTTTATTTCTTGACAGTTTAGAAATCTCAAATTTTCAGTATGGTGAAGGATTTCTAAATACTGTTTTTTAAGGGTAAAAAATAAAATACTCCTGGGTTATAGATTTTACAGTGTATCTGAATGAAGGATTTTCTAAGTGGGCTCAAGCTAGAATACCTCATTCTGCTTCCTGAAAACCACATTTGTATAACATCCCCTATGACCCTTCCATCTTTCATATAACGAGCTTATTTCCATGGCCCTGCTGGCATACCTCCTTCTCCACTTCCAGCAGTAAATTCTCTTCCACATCTCTGTTCATATGTCTTATTAAAGGACATAGGCAAGGCTTCTGCTGTGGCATTAGAAACTCACTTGCACAAAA
This sequence comes from Trichechus manatus latirostris, assembly GCF_000243295.1. NCBI lineage: Eukaryota > Metazoa > Chordata > Mammalia > Sirenia > Trichechidae > Trichechus > Trichechus manatus. Next base: position 656,356 of record NW_004444128.1, on the reverse strand, counting down.
TATGACATCTTTCGATGTCAGGCATGGCTAGCTTTCCATTTGTTTTAAAATTGACCAGTATTGATTCCAAGGCACTGTGGCCTGAGACCCTGATGCTCCATCACCCTACTGAACATATTTTCATATCTCTTCTCTTAGGCCTGCTTCACTTCTGGCTGCAACTGTAGGGATGTCTGATTACTAAATGGACTTAGAACAATTGCTACTGATGGAGTCCTCTGATTCACTGTTATTGACATACCAAGGTCAGCCTTTCCTATGCTATCCCAAACAGGCAATGTGCAGGCTTGATCTTTTGTCTCTCAATTGAAGAGTAGGGGAATAAAAACCTAAAATTCTGCTGATTTTTGTATTTGCTAAGTAGCTACCATCTGTACAGATTTTCTGGGAGTTTATTTCATGACCTGTGATTTTGGTAAAATTATCTGACTTGCAATTCACTATAATCTCAAAAAGTCCAGAAACTCACTTCTATCAATGTCATTGTTTTGTTTATTCTTTACGGAGAATTGCAATTCCCGGAGCTATTCAATCCCTAGTATCTCTATTTTATTTATTGTTCTAGGCTCCTGAAAAGGACAAATGTGATTGTGCTTTGAAATTCTAGACATGATTTATATATGCATACTTGTTATATTCCAGTAAAGCCATTAGAGATTTGGACTCTCCCTCAAGTCTATGATTCCCCCTTTCCTAGCCCAACCTAGCTTTCAGCAAGGCAGACAGAGCCAGGGCTATTGATGTTAAATAGCTGGGGTTCATCAGCATAAAGTGCTTTTAGGGTGTCCTTTAGTGTGCGTATTGCTGTATTTGATGTTATGATTTGTAGCAAACAACAGAGACACTAGATGATTTAGCTGCCTGTGCTTGGTTATTGCTGCAAGGGAGCTGAGGGGCTTTTAAATAAACTATGTACGATTTCCTCACATGAGATGCTCTTTAAGTGCTATACATGACAGGCAAGTGCATTTAAGGAAACCCAAATGCACCAGCTGAGATTTCCAGAGCCAACTTAAGAATCAGCCCTAGGAGCTGCACTCAGAGAAACCATTGAATGAACTGGAAGCAGGGGAGGACAGGGAGACAAAAAAATTGGGTAACATATACAAAGATTCACAAGGGTTTTGGTACTGGGCACAGGATGAGACCTGAGAGGAAAAGGAGCTTGTAAGGGAGATTTGAATTTTATGAGAAAGAAAAATAAAAATTGAGATACAAATTGCCAAAGCACATTGGGTATAGCCTTCACTGTGCATTGTTAGTTGTTGTAGTCAAGTTGGCTGTGACTCATGGCAACCTTATGTATAACAGAATGAAAAGTAGCCTGGTCCTGCGCCATCTTAGTAATCATTGCTATGCTTGAGCCCACTGGTCCTGCCACTGTGTCAATCCATTTCACCAAGGGCCTCCTTTTGTCTTCGCTGACCCTCCACTTTACCATTCATGACGTCCTTTTGTAGCGATTGGTCTTTCCTGATAATGTGTCCAAAGTAAATGAGACAAAGACCCGTCTTTCTCACTTCTAAGGAGTATTCTGGTTGTATTACTGTGTGTAGTCCATATGAACATTAAAACAAAGTTACAAAACAATGGGAAAAATTCCAATAAATAGACGTGAAGAATATTGATTCTAACAAGAAAAAAAAAAACACTCCTATTAAAGGCCCAGTATTTTATTTATGTATGCATCAGTATTTTAGACACAGTAAAAAAAAAAAAAAACCCATTGCCATTGAGTTGATTCCAACTGATAGTGACCCTTAGGCACAGTAGTTGCTCAATAAATTGTTGTAAATGTATGATCCTCTAACGGCCTTAACATTGGAATACCCAAGTTAAAATGGAAATGTCAATTGACTATTTTTGCTATCTCTTAGCCAATATCCAAGTTAAATTTTTGCATTTCCATGATCAAATGGCCATACCAATTGTTCAGTTCTCTTATAATCTTAAGATATATTTAATTTTCTTGCTAGCTGTAGAATGCTTCTACTCTGCAATTTTCTTCATACTTGTTCACTTATTTTCAGTAAGATAATGTTGGGTAGCGATTCTTGCTTACTCATTTATTCAATCTCTTCATTTTTGATAAAGCATTTTCTTAAAATTCTTCCTTTTACTTTGTTTCTTAGTCATGTAGCCCTTTCTGTTCATGTTCATTTTGCTCTGAGAAGCATGATCTCTTGAGCATCTGATGAAAGAGTAGGGTTTCTAATTACAAGGTCACTTAGTTGCTGTGTCTATGTTTTAGCACTTGACACACTGCTCTGAAGTCATTTCTCTCTCTCAATCCCCAATTAGAAAGTGAGTTATTTGAATCAAGGATCTTATCTTGGCATCCCTAGAGCCTAGAACTGTGCCTGATATATATATATATATAATAGTTACTCAATGAAAGGACGAATTTATCTTGAAAACTGTCACTTTGAATATCTTCACATTTAATCCCTACTATATCTAAGGTGTTGTACATATATGAATCTGGGCTCCAAGTGCACAGGGTAAATTTAAATTAGAAATATCCTCCTGATCTACAGTGTTGTAGTGAGTAAAAGAGGGGAAGGAGGGATGATATTATATGGCGTATATTGTTGTCCAGTGTGGGACGCTCATCTTTAGCCTGGACTCCAATGAAAAGTATTTTATTTCTGTCAAAAAGAGTTTACAATTCTCCTAACTTCCCCATAGTTTATTATAGGATCCAGAAGGCATTCAGAGATCAGGACACAGAGCACTCAGAAACAAAAACGTAGTAAGCCACAACATCTCAACCAAAAAGAAGAAAGCTATTCCTTGGGTAATATGCAAAGCAAGCAGTCAGCATTTTTCAAAGAGAATTGGAAGGAAAACAATTTCTGTATAAATATACTGAGGAAGATCCAAGTGAACTTTGAGTTATTGTCTAAGGTAATATAGCAATAAGACCTGCATCTACCAGAGAACACCCACAAACTAACAAATCATAAAAAGAGCACAGGGTACTAAGAATAGGATGAACACAGGTTAGACGATGCTGGAAAATAAGGCCCATATTTAGCTGGAGAAGGTTTTTGTTTAGTTTTTTACCAGTTTTGAGGTGGGGGGGTTTCTCGCTGAATATTATTTATTATATTTGTCAATATAAGTGCTTGCATAAGGGAAATCCTTGATAAAAATAGTTCTAATTCTTGTTTTAGAATGTTGATTGAATCATCAGTATTTTTTTTTTAATCTTTATGAAGTCCTACTTTAAAGAACTGTCTTAAGAACTCTGAGAGATAGCTCACTAGACTATTGCGTCCAGAGTTCCAGAGCACAGAGTAGGCAGAATCGGGTAAGCAGCTTCTCCCATGAAGTTGCTTCAACAAAACTTAACTCATCGCTAGGCATTCAGCATGCTCTCCACACATGACTTATCTCCCAGAGACTGAAAAGCCCAACAGTCCTTCCTATTTCTTTCATACCTACTTGGAGGTATTGTGCCCTGCACAGGCTTTATTGGCCTGTGAACTGCTGGATTTTAAAAAAAATACAACTCCTGTCAAGCTACTGCAAACACAAGGCGCTGTAGTTTAAGGGATCTCCTGAGGAAATACAAATCATTGCACTTAATGGCCTGATTGTACAAACAGTCACTGAAAGGTGTTTATTTCTGGATCCAAGGCCATAAAATTTGTCAGTGGCCCTCCATGCAGGGACATCTTGCCGGGACATTTCATCTTGCGATCTAACTCCCTCAATCTCCGCTGCTTTATATGAAAATGAGCCCAGAATTGTGTAAATGGTGACAAGCAGGCTGAGTCTGACATCCAACAAAGACTTTATTTTCTATATTTCCATTTTTAAGAAATAGCAAAGCTCTCTGGTATGTTCATTTTATGATAATCAGTCACATAAGAGAGAAGGACAAAGTGGCAGAGGGGAAGAGAAGTGAAAGGGAAAAATATGTGAACTAAAGTTAGCAGATATATTAAGATCTCTCAAAATGGCAAAGCAACTGGTATCACTCAACCGAGCATAAAACCAGACTGCTTATCTGATTTGGCTTTCAGTGAATATTTTTCTTTCGGAGATTTCAAAGGCAGTTTTATAGTGCAATATGTTTTCTAAATTCTAGAAATCAAGCAGCACAGACTTTTTTTTTTTTTTTCCTCTCTCTCTGAAATATTATGATTAACATTGGATCCACATGGATCAATTTATGCTTGGCTCCTGGAGAATATTATGAAGCTGCTGCTATGGCATATTAAAACATTCTGTGGTGAATTGCTCAGATATTTAAACTTTTGTGATCCGTCTTATCCATTCATTCTTACGGCTCCAGCTAGGCTTACATTCACTGGCCACATAATTATATCACTTAGACCACTGCCAAGAATCCTGTATTGCTGTCCCTGTATTGTCAACTGATGCCTTTTAAACCCAATCAATACCAGCACCATGACACTTTGACTACTAACATCTGACTGCTACCCCCCCATCCCAATTGTTATGCTTATTTCAAAGTATATTGCTACTGACTACTTGTGTGGTCTTAGTTCTTCATTTATAAAACAGGCATACTAATAACTACCTCACAGAGATATTATGAAGATTAAATGAACTAACAAGAGTCCTGTATACAATGGAGACCCAAAAGCATTTGTTTCCTTTGCCTCTTGTCCTCCTATATGAAAATTCCTTTTCTTCTTGATTGGAGTTTTATTAATTCTCATGAGTTCTTTAGATTTAATAGAGGAAAATGTGTGTGTGATCTGGAACGAGGCGAAATGATACTGAAATCCTAAGCAGACTGGAATCTAGTTGGGACTTGTTAATGAGTCTTCTCATCTTGTTGACTGTATAAACCTACAGATAGTTGTTGTAGGATACTAAGACCTTAATTGCAAAGCCAATTTTGTTCACTACTGTCTTAGTTATCTAGTGCTGCTATAACAGAAATACCACAAGCAGATGGCTTTAACAAAGAGAAATGTGTTCTGTCACAGTCTAGGTGGCTAAAGTCCAAATTCAGGGCATCAGTTCCAGGGGATAGCTTTCTCTCTCTCTTTGGGCTCTAGAGGAAGGTCCTTGTTATCAGTCTTCCCCTGGTCAAGAAGCTTCTCAGTGCAGGGACCCCAGGTCCAACAGACACACTCTTCTCCTTGCACTACTTTCTTGGTGGTATGAGGTTTCCATGTCTCTCTGCTCACTTCTTTCTTTTATAGCTATAAAAAAATGACTTAAGATACAATCTATTCTTGTAGATTGAGTCCTGCCTCATTAACTGCCTCTAACCCTGCCGATTAATATCATAGAGGCAGGATTTACAACACATAGAAATATGACATTAGATGACAAAATGGTGGACAATAACACAATACTGGGAATCATGGCCCAGCAAAGTCGACACACATTTTTGGGGGACACAGTTTGATCCATAACAACTACTTATATAATTTGTTACATGAGATTCATTAACACAAATAATCTAATCATAATATTTTATGTTCATATGCCCAATCTTTAATTTATTGAAGAATTGTTTTACAATCATATTTGGAAGAAACTTGATTTTCCAAAACAGTGAAAGCAGAACAAAATGGTTCTTTAGAAAAATACTGGTAAGATTAATCACAGAATTATTTCTGTAGAGCTTAGTATCTTTAGCAGACATGTATGCCTGAGAATCAAACTATTTTGTTTTATCATTTTCCTAAAATCTTCTGAGAACATTCCAGTAAACGTGCAAACCCACCCTTCCTTTTGCTTGCTGCACTTACTTCCAAATGTGCCTGGTGCATGTAGATTCATATTTATTAGGAATTCTTTATTTCTAGTGTCTACATCAAGCATCTTAACCTGAGGTCCACTTCAGTGGCAAGTGAGTGGCCTAAGACCCTAAAATTGTATGAAACAATCTGCATGTATAAACAAATAAACTTTCTTTTTTTTTCCTTTTGGGAGAGTTCATAACTTTCAGTAGATTTTCAAAGGGCATCTAAAACTTTAGAGGCTAAGAACTGTTCTACATTTGTCCCATAGAAAGGAAGCTCTATCCAATTAAGCACCTAATAGATGCGAGGCAGACTGCCAGAAGCTTTCACATTATTTTATTGGTTAATCCTTATAATAGTCATGTGACGTGGGTATTATTAACATTTTAATTTGCATAGCTTGTGAGTGGTCTCTCTGAACTTAGAGTTTTTGTTTGTTTGTTTTTGCCATATTTGATGTATCTACTTCCTTATCTAGATTGTTAATTAAAGACATGATGGACTTCTCTATGTCCCCCACAAACATAAACACATTACAGCTACTTCATAAAAATGACAATGCTTCTGCTACTTCTGCTGAGACGGCATCTGTGACAATGACAAGGATGGAATATTGATGATCAATGGTCCAAACATAAGTGTCCATGACTCCAGACAGTAGTGTACATGAGCAGAGCCAACCAAGTATATAATCAAAAGGACATCATAGGATCTAAAGTGCATTGGTGAAGGGTCAGCTGCTATTTAGTTCTAGCCAATTGGTGCCATAAAGGAATGCAGGCCCACTGATCCTCAGAACTTAGTTTATTTTTAAAAGCACCATATGGGTTAAAAAGAAAAAAAAACAAAAAACAAAAAACTGCAGACTAGAGGCCATTGAGCATCTATTTTGCTGGTTCTGTGCAAGATGATCCCATCTTATGTTGGTTACATTCTATAGAGAGGAATGACCCGCCTATGTTTAAAATGTATACTTAGTAAAGCTTAGTTAATCATATAAAGCAGTCAGTTGTGAGAGCTCTAGCCTGGTATTTCACAGGCAAGTTGGTCTAATACAGAATGTGTCTCACTTACCAAGTCAGAATGGCTGGTTAATTATAAATTATGGAAGATTTTAAGAAAGGGAGCAATAGGACTTCATTTGCATTTTAGCAAACTAACCTTCCTGTGATATGAAGGAAGTATAGAAGTGGTGGTGTGTTGTGACTCACTGCCAGCTGTGGTTGGAGAGGACACTCCTGTCCCAATGGGAATACAGCAAAGGGGACCAAGTTGACGGGTGTTGAGACAGTGCAAGTTTGGTAACCTGTTGTATGTGTAGAGCGAAGCAGAGAGAATTGAGGACTGGTTGGGTATGAGTTCTGTTAACGGATTGTCTATGTACAAAATCCCAGCTCTGTTACTAAACAGCTACGCAAATGTGGAAAGTTGCTTCACACCTCAGAGCTTTGGTTTTGCCTTGAATAATATTAACACCTGACTCATAAGGTTGTAAAGAGGAATAAATGAACTAATGTAAATAATGTGCCTGTCACATGTGCCTATGAGAAGTCTGTGAGGAGGAGGGTTGCAGTCATAACTCCCAGGTTTCTGACTGGAGTGATGCAGTAGTTTATGGTGCTCTTTAGTGAAGTAGGAAGTATAGAAGGAAGAGCGGGCTTACAAGAAAGCCTTGATTATTTCAGTTTGAGATGTGTGAAGTTGAAAGTACCTATGGAAATCCAGATGCAAACAGTATAGCAATAATTTAGGTTTGATGTAGTTTTGTTTTATCCGTGTATTTACCACCTCTAGAACGCTGGTGGTGCAGCGGTTGAGAGCTATGGCTGCTAACCAAAATGTTGGCAGTTCAAATCCGCTAGCTGCTCTTTGGAAACTATGGGGTAGTTCTACTCTGTCCTATAGGGTTCCTATGAGTTGGAATTGACTAGACGGCAATTTTTTTTTTTTTTTTAGGGCATTTAAATGATAGCTTATAAGTAAAGAACGTGTTATACTGCAAGGAACATGAACTAGATCCTAGAGATTTAACAAAGAGTTTTTGTTTGTTGTTTTTGCACAACAAACTATCTGGGAGTAATAAATGCTGCTAAATGACTCAATGATGTCTGAGTCAATGTCTCTGCAGTTCTTTTGACCTCTCCCTCAAGGCAACACATGATTGATGTAGCTTCCTCCCATTACATTCAAGATAGAAAGAAGGGAGGAAGCTAAAATGTCCTTTTGTTAGGAAAGAATGCTTTCCCAGAAACCTCTAGGATATTTCTGCTTCTCTTTGACTAGAACTGTAACCGGGGTGGATTATCTAATAGGCGAGGTTAACACAGTGCTTACCTTGCTTACCAGATCATTTGTAGTGAACAATTTCACATTTTTTTCTGTGAAGAGTCTGCTTCTAGGTATGGCTGTCATCTTTCTCTCTCCCAATCTGACAGCACCTCCCTACAGAATCAAAGCCTCTTTTCAAATTTACAATCCCTGATGGGGCAGATGACTTAATAAGCAGGGTAAGCATGGGCTTACTTGTGCTTACTTACTATTCGGTAGTGAATAATTTCACATAGGTTTTACCACATCTTTGCTGTGATTTGGTAAGCAAAGCAAGCACCACGCTTACCTTGCCTATTGGATAATCCAATAGTGTATCAAAGGAACACTTTTAACTTCAAGGGTGGCTGGGATGGTGACGATTTAATTAAGCATTTTTTGCAGCCCTGATAAAACTCAAGATTCTGTTAGTGAGGAGGAAGAGGATTTGGATATCAGATAAGTGGGTTTGCCACAGACAGAATGAGAAGCCATCTTTATGTGATGATTTAAAGAAAGACATGGAAGTGACTAGATGATCTCTGAAGGAATTCTGCAGCCATTGGATGCTGTGATTTAGTCTAGCTAATGTTCAAGAGCATCATTATGAAGATAATTCAACATTGTCATTTGACAATAACATTTTATTAAAAAACAAATCAGCAAAATAATAGAAAGTAATTGCTGGTCAAATGTTAGAAGATGGCTTAGCACACATGTAAGCACTTATTAACACAAAGCTTGATTCCAATTCCTCTCCTACTCACCCTGGCCCCTCCCACCTCCAAATAACATAAATACCTATGACTGGTCATCTAGGTAATTTTTGTGGTTCATTTACTTGCAAATTATTCAGAGGCATTAATGCATGATGATTCATCTTCTTAGCAAATTGCAGTTGTAGCTACTTCACAGTAAGGTTTTCCTGCAATATAATAGCCATGTGTTAGAATGTTTTTTTGTTAAGATGTCAGCCCATTTTGTAATATGTACCATTATCACTTATTATACTGTACCATATAATTTATGTATTACAAAAGTAATTATTACAAATTAAATTTGTATTAACTCAGTAGGTTACTGTGCATAATAGTTGCGAACTAAAAGCCTTAACTTTTTACTGTATTTTTAAACAATTAATAATTAATATTTATCATTTGGTAAATATTACAAACACTGCTCAGAATTTCATATACTCTATTGTTTGCCTCAGTCAGCATGCTTCTGAGCAAAAATGAAAAAGAGAGCAAGAGAAAGAAACCTCTCTGTACAAATCCTTTTTGAAATGGACAGAAAATAATTGCAGTCCAGCTGAGAACTTCCAACATGAGAATAATTTCTCCAAACCTTTGTTTGACAAAGAGTCAATGTGTAGAATAAATTGATATTAATGTGACTTGACACAATATATTTGGGCCATATTTTACTATTACATACTGGCTGGAAACTTACAAGCCCTCTAGGTAGCAAGTATATTCCTGCTGACTGCTATAATTTTATATGATGCAAATCTGATCCTGCAATAAACCCCAAACCAAACCCACTGAGTCAATTCTGACTCATAGCGACCCTATAGGACAGAGTAGAACTGCATTATGGGGTTTCCAAGGCTGTGATCTTTAAGGAAGCAGACTGCCACGTCTTTCTTCTGTAGAACCTCTTGTGGGTTCGAACCTCCCACCCTGCAGTTATCAGCTGAGCACTTAACCACTGAGCCACCATCTGGTGTAATGATTTTATTAGTTTCTCCATTCTTAGTGAGTGATGATATTCACATACGGGAAGATTGAGTGATTATATTCACATATGGGAAGAATATAATCACTTTCTTTTTCTAACAGACTTTGTTCCAATGGAGATCCTGACAAGAAATAGATGGGAGAGAGTTAAGTCTAAGTGGGGGAGCAATAGGGAGCCTTGAAGTAGAGAAACTAGAGAATGGGCTTGTTCTCCTTAGGTGAGTCTTGGCTGGTACAAATGGTTAATGCATATGGCTGCTAACTGAAAGGCTGAAGTTTCGAGTGCACCCAGAGGTGCCTCCAAGAAGCACCTTGAAAGAAAGTCCTGGTAATCTACTTCCAAAAAATAGGCCATTGAACACCCTATACAGCACAATTCTACTCTGACACAGTTGGGGTCACCATGAGTTAAAATCCATTCAACAGCAATTCTTAAACTGGTGTTCTTAGAACAGGATGGAAAAAAATATATATCTTTTTTTGTTGTTGTTGTAACCACAGACATATTTTTTGTTTTTTTTACTGTTGCCCTTTTTTTTTTTTTAATCTTGTATTTTAGGTGAAAGTTTATAGCTTAAATTAGTTTTTCATTCAAAAATTTATACATAAATTGTTTTGTGACATTGACTGCAATCCCTGCAATGTGTCAGCACTCTCCTCCTTTCCCTTTCTACCTTGGGGTCTCCATGTCATTTCTTCCAGTTTTCCATTCCCTTCCTGCCTCTCATCTTTGCTTTTGGGCAGGTGTTGCCCATTTGGCTTCATATATTTGGTTGAACTAAGAAGCACCTTCCTCACGTGTGTTGTTTGTTTTATAGGCCTGTTTAAACTTTGGCTGAAAGGTGGACTTCATGAGTGGCTTCAGTTCTAAGTTAGTAGGGTATCCAGGGGCTATAGTCTCCAGAGGTTTCTCCAGTCTCTGTCTGACCAGTAAGTCTAGTCTTCGTGTGTGTGTGTATGTGTGAATTTGAATTTTGTTCTACATTTTTCTCCTGCTCTGTCTGGGACCCTCTTGTGATCCCTGCCAGAGTGGCAGTGGTGACTCAGTCTGGTGGAGACTGTGGTTCATGTGGTCTATTAGTCCCTGGAATAATATTTTTCTTGTGTCTTTACTTTTTTTCATTTTCATTTGCTCCGGGTGGAATGGCTTCAATAGATGTAGAAAAACCAAAACCCAAACCCATTGCCTTTGAGTCAATTCCAAGTCATAACAACTCTGTAGAACAGAGTAGAACTGCCCAATAGGGTTTCTAGGCAGGATCAGGTGGATTTGAACTCCCGACATTTTGGACAGCAGCTGAACACTTAACCACTGCTCCACCAGGGCTCCCAGAGTGGTAGTTGTTGTTATTAGGTGCCCTCGAGTCAGATCCCGCTCACTGAGACTCTGTGTACAACAGAATGAAACACTGCCCGGTCCTGCACCATTCTCATAATCCTTGTTATGTTTGAGCCCATTGTGGCAGCCACCATGTCAACACATCTCCTTAAGGGTCTTCCTCTTTTTTGCTAACCCTCTATTTTTCCAAGCATGGTATCCTTCTCCAGGGGCTCATCCCTCCTGATAACATGTCCAAAGTACATGAGATATAGTCTCGCCATCCTTGCTTCTAAGGAACATTCTGGTTCTACTTCTTCCAAGACAGATTTGTTCCTTCTTTTGGCAGTCCATGGTATATTCAATATTCTTGCCGACACCACGGTTCAAAAGCAACAATTTTTCTTCAGTCTTCCTTATTCATCGTCCAGCTTTCACATGCGTATGAGGCGATTGAAAACACCATGGCTTGGATTAGGCACACCTTAGTCTTCAAGGTGACATCTTTGCTTTTCAACACTTTAAAGACATCTTTTGCAGCAGATTTGTGCAATGCGATGCATCTTTTTATTTTATTTTAATTTAATTTTATTGTACTTTAAGTGGAAGCTTAAAATTCAGATTAACCTCTCACACAAAAATTTATACATACATTGTTATGTGACCCTAATTGCTCTCCCTATACTGTGACAGCACATTCCTCCTTTCCACCCCTGATTTCCCGCGTCCATTCAACCAGCTCCTGACCCTCTCTGTCTTCGCATCTCACCTCCAGACAGGAGCTGCCCATTTAGTCTCATGTATCCACTTGAGCTAAGAAGCACACTCTTCACGAGTATCATTTTATGTCTTATAGTCCAGTCTAGTCTTTGAAGAGTTGGCCTTGGGAATGGTTTTAGTGCTGGGTTGACAGAGTCCACAGGCCATGCTCTCTGGGGTTCCTCCAGTCTCAGACCATTAAGTCTGATATTTTCACTAGAATTTGAGTTCTGCACCCAACTCTTCTCCTGCTCTGACCGGGACTCTCTCTTGTGTTCCCTGTCAGGGTAGTCATTGGTGGTAGCCAGGCACCATCTAGTTCTTCTGATCTCAGGCGGTTGCAGTCCCTGGTTTATGTGGCCTTTTCTGTCTCCTGGGCTAATGCTTTCCGTGTGACTTTGGTGTTTTTCATTCTCCCTTTCTCCAGGTAGGTTGGGACCAATTGATGCATCTTCAGTGGTGGCTCACTAGCTTTTAAGATGCCAGACACCACTCACCAAAGTAGGATGCAGAACATTTTCTTAATAAACTTTGTTATGCCAATTGACCTAGATGTACCCTGAAAGCTTGATCCCCAGACCTCTGCCCCTGCCACTCGGTCCCTCGAAATGTTTGGTTGTATTCAGGATACATCTTAGCTTTGGTTTAGTCCAGTTCTTCTGCCTTCCCCTGTGCTGTGTTCTGCCCTTCCCTTCACCTAAGATAATTCTTGTCTACAGTCTAGTTAGTGAATAACTCTCTCTCCCTCCCCACCTTCGTAACCATCGAAGAATGTTTTCTTCTGTGTTTAAACCTTTTCTTGAGTTCTTATAATAGTGGGCTTATGCAATATTTGTCCTTTTGTGACAGACTAAATTCACTCAGCATAATGCCTTCCAGATTCCTCCATGTTATGAGGTGTTTCACGGATTCGTCGTTGTTCTTTATCGTTGTGTAGTATTACATTGTGTGCATATACCATAATTTGTTTATCCATTTGTCCATTGATGGGCACCTAGGTTGTTTCCATCTTTTTGCTATTGTGAACTGTGCTGCAATGAACCTGGGTGTGCATATATCTATTCACGTGACGGCTCTTATTTCTCTAGGATATATACCAAGGAGCAGGATTGCTGGATCATATGGTACTTCTGTTTCTAGCTTTTTAAGGAAGAGCCAAGTTGATTTCCTACGCGGTAGTACCACTTTACATTCCCACCCACAGTGTATAAGTGTTCCAGTCTCTCCACAACCTCTCCAGCATTTATTGGTTTGTGTTTTTTGGATTAATGTTAGCCTTGTTGGGGTGAGATAGTATCTCATTGTAGTTTTGATCTGCATTTCTCTAGTGGCTAATGATCGTGAGCATTTCTTCATGTGTCTGTTAGCTGCCTGAATGTCTTCTTTGGCGAAGTGCCTGTTCATATCCTTTGCCCGTTTTTTAATTGGGTGATTTGTCTTTTTGTTGTTGAGGTTTTGCAGTATCTTGTAGATTTTAGAGATTAGACGTTGATTGGATTTGTTGTAGCCAAAATTTTTTTCCCAGTCTGTAGGTTGTGTTTTTACTGTTTGGTGAAGTCTTTTGATGAGCATAAGTGTTTGATTTTTAGAAGCCCCCAGTTATCTAGTTTCTTTTCTGGTGTTTGTGAATTGTTACTTATGGTTTGTATTGTGTTTATGCCGTGTATTAGGGCTCCTAGCATGGTCCCTATTTTTTCTTTCATGATCTTTATCGTTTTCGATTTTATGTTTAGGTCTTTGATCCATTTTGAGTTAGTTTTAGTGCATGGTGTGAGGTATGGGTCTTGTTTCAGTTTTTTGCAGATGGATATCCAGTTATGCCAGCACCATTGGTGAAAGAGACATTCTTTTCCCCAATTAACAGACTTTGGGCCTTTGTCAAATATTAGCTGTTTATAGGTGGATGAATTTATGTCTGGATTCTCAATTCTGTTCGATTGGTCTATGCATCTGTTGTACCAGTATCAG
>NW_004444128.1:599932-642430 GCF_000243295.1 Trichechus manatus latirostris | reverse complement strand
GCAGATGGATATCCAGTTATGCCAGCACCATTTGTTAAAGAGACTGTCTTTTCCCCAATTAACAGACTTTGGGCCTTTATCAAATATCTGCTGCTCATAGGTGGATGAATTTACGTCTGGATTCTCAATTCTGTTCCATTGGTCTATATATCTGTTGTTGTACCAGTACCAGGCTGTTTTGGCTGCCCTGGCGGTATAAAAGTTTCTAAAATCAGGTAGTGTGAGGCCTCCCACTTTGTTCTTCTTCTTGAGGAATGCTTTACTTATCCAGGGCCTCTTCCCTTTCCAAATGAAGTTGGTGATTGGTTTCTCCATCTCATTAAAAAATGCCATTGGAATTTGGATCAGGATTGCATTGTATCTGTAGATGGCTTTGGGTAGAATTGACATTTTCACAATATTGAGTCTTCCTATCCATGAGAAAGGTATGTTTTTCCATTTATGCAGGTCTCTTTTGGTTTCTTGCAGTAGTGCCTTGTAGTTTTCATTGTATAGGTCTTTTACATCTCTGGTTAGGTTTATTTTTAAGTATTTTATCTTCTTGGGGGCTATTGTAAATGGTATTGATTTGGTTGTCTCCTCTTCAAAGTTCTCTTTGTTGGTGTAGAGAAATCCAACTGATTTTTGTATGTTTTTCTTGTATCCTGATACTTTGCTGAAATCTTCTATTAGTTCCAGTAGTTTTCTTGTGGTTCGTTGAGGTTTTCTGTGTATAATATCACATTATCTGCAAATATACTTTTACTTCTTCCCTACCAATCTGGATGCGCTTTATTTCTTTTTCTAGCCTTATTACTCTGGCTAGGACCTCCAGCACAATGTTGAATAAGAGTGGTGATAAAGGGCATCCTTGTCTAGTTCCCATTCTCAAGGGGAATGCTTTCAAACTCTTTGCATTTAGGATAATGTTGGCTGTTGGCTTTGTATAAATGCCCTTAATCATGTTGAGGACTTTCCCTTCTATTTCTATTTTGTTGAGAGTTTTTATCATGAATGGGTGTTGGAGTTTGTCAAATGCCTTTTCTGCATCGATTGATAAGACCATGTGGTTCTTGTCTTTTGTTTTATTAATGTGATGGGTTACATTGATTGTTTTTCTAATGTTGAGCCATCCCTGCATACCTGGTATAAATCCCACTTGATCATGGTGAATTATTTTTTTGATATGTTGCTGCATTTTATTGGCTAGAATTTTGTTGAGGATTTTCGCATCAATGTTCATGAGGGATATTGGTGTGTAATTTTCTTTTTTGTGGTGTCTTTACCTGGTTTTGGTATCAGGGTTATGCTGGCTTCATAGAATGAGTTTGAGAGTATTCCATCCTTTTCTATGCTCTGAAATACATTTAGTAGTAGTGGTGTTAACTCTTCTCTGGTAGAATTCTCCAGTGAAACCATGCTGGCCAGTGCTTTTTTTTGTTGGGAGTTTTTTAAATAACCTTTTCAATCTCTTCTTTTGTTATGGGCTTATTTAGTTGTTCTACCTCTGTTTGTGTTAGTTTAGCTAGTGAGTTTCTAGAAATTTGTCCATTTCCTCTAGGTTTTCAAATTTGTTAGAGTTCAATTTTTCATAGTATTCTGTTATGATTCTTTTAATTTCAGTTGGGTCTGTAGTGATATCACCCATCTCATTTCTTATACTGGTTATTTGCTTCCTTTCCTGTTTTTCTTTTGTCATTTTGGCCAATGGTTTATCAATTTTGTTGATCTTTTCAAAGAACCAGCTTTTGGTCTTGTTAACTCTTTCAATTGTTTTTCTATTCTCTGTTTCATTTAATTCTGCTCTAATTCTTATTATTTCCTTCTTTTTATTTCTTGACTGCTGCTTCCATGGGTGTTGATTCTGGATCCAAGTAAAATGAAATCCTTGACAACTTCATTCTTTTCTCCATTTATCATGATGTTGCTTATTGGTCCAGTTGCGAGGATTTTTGTTTTCTTCATGTTGAGGTGTAATCCATACTCAAGGCTGTTGTCTTTGACTTTCATCAGTAAGCACTTCAAGTCCTCCCCACTTTCAGCAAGCAAGGTTGTGTTATCTGCGTAACTCAGGTTGCTAATGAGTCTTTCTCCAATCCTGATGCCCTATTCTTCTTCATACAGTCTAGCTTCTCAGATTATTTGCTCAGTATACAGATTGAATAGGTATGGTGAAAGGACACAACCCTGACGCACACCTTTTCTGACTTTAACCACGCATTGTCACTTTGTTCTGTTTGAATGACTGCCTCTTGTTCTTTGTTCAGGTTCCTCATGAGCACTATTAAGTGTTCTGGAATTCTTATTGTTTGCAGTGTTATCCATAATTTGTTATGATCCACACAGTCGAATGTCTTTGCATAGGCAATAACACAGGTAAACATCTTTTTGATATTCTCCACTTTCAGCCAGGACCCATCTGACATCAGCTATGATATCCCTGGTTTCACATTTTCTTCTGAATCTGACCTGAATTTCTGGCAGTTCCCTGTCTGTATATTGTTTCAGCCACTTTTGAATGATCTTCATAAAAATTTTACTTACGTGTGATATTAATGATATTGTTCAATAATTTCTGCATTCGGTTGGGTCACCCTTCTTGGGAATAGGCATAAATATGGATCTCCTCCAGTCAGTTGAGCAGGTAGGTGTCTTCCAAATTTCATGTCAAAATGACTAAGTACTTCCAGCACTACATCTGTTTGTTGAAACATTTCGGTTGGTATTCAGTCAATTCCTGGAGCCTTGTTTTTCCTCATTCAGTGCAGCTTGGACCTTTTCTTTTGGTACCATCAGTTCCTGATTATATGCTACCTCCTGAAATGGTTGAACGTCAACCAATTCTTTTTGGTATAGTGACTCTGTGTATTCCTTCCATCTTCTTTTGATGCTTCCTGCTTTGTTCAATATTTTCCGTGTAGAATCCTTCAATAATGCAACTTGAGGCTTGAATTTTTTCTTCAGTTCTTTCAGCTTGAGAAACACTGGGTGTGTACTGCCCTTTTGGTTTTCTATCTCCAGGTCTTTGAACGTGTAATTATAATACTTTACTTTGTCTTCGTGAGCTACCCTTTGAAATCTTCTGTTCAGCTCTTTTACTTCATCATTTCTTCCTCTTGCTTTAGCTACTTGACATTCAAGAGCAAGTTTTTGGAGTCTCTTCTGACATCCATTTTGCTCTTTTCTTTCTTTCCTGTCTTTTTAATGACCTGTTGCTTTCTTCATGTATGATGTTCTTGATGTAATTCCACAACTTGTCTGGTCTTTGGTCATTAGTGTTCAATGCATCAAATCTATTTTGAGATGCTCTCTAAATTCAGGTGGGATATACTTAAGGTCCTATTCTGAATCTTGTAAACTTTTTCTAATTTTCTTCAGTTTCAACTTGAACTCTCATACGAGCAATTGATGGTCTCTTCCACAGTTGGCCCCAGTCTCGTTCTGACTGATGATATTGAGCCTTTCCATCATCTCTTTCCACAGATGTAGTTGATTTTTTTCCTGTGTATTCGGTGAGGTCCATGTGTATAGTCACCATTTATGTTGGTAAAAAAAGGTATTTGCAACGAAGAAGTTGTTGGTCTTGCAAAATTCTATCATGTGATCTCCAGCATCATTTCTATCACCAAGGCCAAATTTTCCAACTACCAACTCTTCTTTATTTCCAACTTTCGCATTCCAATCACCAGTAATTATCAGTGCATCCTGATTGCGTGTTTGATCAATTTCAGTCTGCAGAAGTTGGTAAAAATCTTCCAATTTCTTCTTCTTTGGCCTTAGTGGTTGGTGCATAAATTTGAATAACAGTCGTAATAACTGGTTTTCCTTGTAGGCGTCTGGATATTATCCTATCATTGACAGCATTGTACTTTAGGAGAGATCTTGAAATGTTCTTTTTGACAATGAATGCAATGCTATTTCTCTTCAAGTTGTCATTCCCAGCATAGTAGGCCATATGAGTGTTCAATTTAAAATGGCCAATACCAGTCCATTTCAGCTCACTAATGCCTAAGATATTGATGTTTATGCATTCCATTTCATTCTGACAATTTCCAATTTTCCTAGATTCATACTTCATACATTCTACATTCTGATTATTAATGGATGTTTGCAACTGTTTCTTCTGGTTTTGACTAGTGCCACATCAGCAAATGAAGGTCCTGAAAACTTGACTACATCCATGTCATCATTAAGATTGACTCTACTTTGAGGAGGCAGCTCTTCCCCATTTGTCCTTTGAATGTCTTCCAACCTGAGGGGCTCATCTTCTGGCACTATATCAGACAATGTTCTGCTGCTATTCATAAGGCTGTCACTGGCTAATTCTTTTCAGAGGTAGACCACTGGGTCCTTCTTCCTAATTGGTCTTAGTCTGGAAGCTCAGCTGAAACTTGTCTGCCATGGGTGACCCTGCTGGTATTTGAATACTGGTGGGATAGCTTCCAACAACACAGCAACTCGCAAGCCCCCATAGTACAACAAACTGAAAGATGCATGGGGGAGAGTGGTAAGGCAAGCCATAAATAGAGAACGTATTTGCAAGTAATATAACTGAAAATGGATTAATATCTATATTATATAAACACTTCTTATAAAGCAGAAGTAAATGACAACCAAGCAAATAAACAGATGCAATATCTGAACAGAATTCACATTGGAGAGAAACTGAACAGAATCAAAAAGTCCGCTAAGAGCTGCTCAACTTCACTAATACTCAAGGAATTGTAAATAAGTGTCATGAAAAAGTGTCTTTTCTCACACATAGATTGGCAAGTATAAGGTGTTGGCAACTATATAGAGCAATGGGCACTTTTATAACGTTCTGGTAGGAGCGTAAATTGCTATATCCACTAGTCTTCACAATATCTCATAAAATATTTGGAGCACATCTCTCATGACCAAGCAGTCTACTCCTAGTTGTTTTCTTTAGAAAGGTCCTCACATGAGCACATGGAATTATATGTAGTTTGTAGCAATATTACTTTAAACAGTGAAAAACTCAAAAACAATCGAAATGTCCATCAATAGAAAAATGGATATATTGTAGTGTTTTCATAAAATGAGATATGGTTGGACCGTTAAATGTCTAGACAAGAGTTCTATGTATTCAGAATAAATGAATCTTGTACACATAATACTGAAAATTTTAAATTACAAGATGATACTTGCAGTGAGCTTACATGTACATAAACATTAAAAGAATGGCAAATTATATAATCTGTTGTTTAGGGATATACATCTGTAGAAAAAATATAATGATTTCTTGGGGAAATTTTAGGGTAGTTATTTACTCTAGAGTGTAGGGAAAGAAAGCAATTGAGGTAAGGGGGCTTCAACTTCATTTTAATGTACTTATAAACTCTCGGCAATGGATACATGACTACTTTTTACATTATATTTTACATCTTTTGTTTATATGTCTGAAGTATTTACTATTGCGTAAAGACACATCCACATTGAAAAACTAAGCAGAAAGCATAAACAAAATGGAAAATGAATCAAATTGTAAAAAATAACCACAATATCAAATGGAAGAAGAACAATCTGAAAAAAACTAGACAAAGATAAATGAGGCTAGACAATAAATATATTGGAACCTGTTTCAAAGTCTGTTCACAGAAACAACTCACTGTTATTAGAAATGTGGACGACAAACAAAACACAGTGACAGATCCAAAGAGCTCTTTAGAAGGGGCGGGGAGATGTGGGCAAAGAATATCAGAAATAGCAGGAACTTACTGGGATGTAAATCAAAGCTATCTATTGAGCTGTTCATTTACCTTGAATTATTGCTTTGTTGGGAGGATAAAAATATGTTTGCACATGGCCTTTGGCAATTTTCCTTGCCCTTGCCCTTTTCCTAGATTTGGAAGCCATACATAAGTAGACCAACTCACCGCCGATTGTCCAGGAATTCCTGGTTTTTATGCTGGAAGTCCCACATAGCAGGAAACCTCTCAGTCCCTGGCAAACTGGGATGATTAATCACTTTATTTGGTGGATTTGGACAGCATAATATTGATTACAAAGATCAAGCTGTTATTCCCAGAACAACTTTATACTACTTCCAGATATACAAATTCCAGCATCTTTCTGCAATATTCAATACTAGTGACTTTAATTATTCATTAATTCACTTCAAATAACTTGTGTGATGAGTCTAGAGAGACCCTGAGTCCAATAATCACATTCCTAAGGCTATGTCACATTTGCTTCTTAACATACATTCAGCCTTACTTTCATAGGACTGTTTTATCATTAACTGGGTTTGCCTCTGCACCTTGCATCTTTTGAAAACAGATTTTGATGATGCTTTCTCCTAACTACAGAAATAACTGACTCCTTAAAAAGAAAGAAGGTGGGTTTCAGGCATTGGTATTGTTAAAAAGTGACTGGTAATTCTAACATACAGCCAGGGCTGAGAACTGCAGGCTTAGAGGATAAAGGAACAATTAACAGATGATCTCATCTTAAAAGTTTTTTTTAGGTGCTTTATTCATGTTTGATAGGAGAAAAGGGCTCTTGATTCCAGAAATGTCATTATTTATTGTTTGAGAATAACAATTACTATGTTTGTGTCTGTATTTGTATATGTGTAAAGGCATCAGAATTAGAATAATCCATAAATCATTTAAGTATTCAAAGAAATCTATATTTGATTCCTAGAATTAAGATTTCCAAATGTTGGATTATATTAATGATTAACTGGCAGTATTATTTAATTACAAACCTCTTGGGCCATTCTAAAGGAAAAACAGGTTTTGATTAATATATATTTAATATCTCTTTAACCAGAATTACATCAAAGAGAGAAAATATATAAGAATTTATTATTTTCATTAAAAAAAAAATCAATGATGTTCAGAAATCTCATCCCTTATTCTTTCTTGTATATTCTGTGGTACCTAATAAAACTAGTGATGCTAAATGATTAATTCCTAAATTTAAAATGGAATGTCTGCTACAAAACTAAATCATGGCCAGTAGGCTGCATGGCATAAATCCTTCACAGGATGCTATAACCTTTATCGTTTTTGAAATGTGCCCCAGCAAGGAGCCCTCAGGCAAATGTACAAGGGACCCATATGACATTTACACAGCCATTGTATCAGATTAGACTTTGTGATCCTCCCACATAGTTGGGCAAAGCCTGAAAAGAGCAGATGCATGACAGATTGCCCAATGCCTAATGCATAGCAGGAAAATCAAGAAACAATGGGATTTTATTCATACTCACTTCCCTCCCCGCAAAGGGCTCTCTGACAAGAAGTGATTATCAAGTTAGAACCCTTCAAAGGAGAGAAGGTGGAGACTGAAGACATGCATCCAGTACTAATTCCTTTTGGTAGCACATATTTACGCATTAACAGCACGATCGTCTTCTGCTACCCAGGGCTAAATAGCAGGCAGCAAATATTTTGCATCTGGCATACTCTTGAGTAACTGAAAGAGCCTAGTGAGGTTTGTTTGTTTGATCACTGATTTCCTTATGGTGAAAGGAATTATGTGGCTCTTCTTCCCTAGCAGCTGAATTTTATTCACTTAAATTAAGAAAACAGTTTTTGATGCTGTGAGTACATCATCCTAAAAACCCCATATATACAAGAATATATACACTGGTGTAGAAGCAGGTAAATTGAAACATGTTAATTTCTCTTGGTGGGAGGAGGTGGTCAGTTATGGGGTTGGGGATCTTGTCAACAATTTTGGTGGGATTTGGCTTTTCCTTTTGTGTTAACAAAAGACATTCATGAATTGAGACGACTAAGAAATAAAGTAGTAGCAAGAACCAGAATGCAGTGACTAAAGCTCCATGAAAAAGGACAGTAGGTGTGAGTTCTGGCCCTAAAGGCAGAGCTAAGTAATTATTCGGATTTGGACAAGTCCCTTGACTTTCTGTGTCTTATTTTCCATGCCTTTTGGATGAACACATAATTTATTATCCAAACCAGGACATGTCTGAGAGTAAATAAGGATGCTAATAATGATGGGAGCCCTGCTGGCACGGTAGTTAAGAGCTCAACTGCTAATCATAAAGGTCAGCAGTTCAAATCCACCAGCCACTCCTTGGAAACACTATGGGACAGTTCTACTCTATCCTATACGATTGGCGTCACTATGAGTCCGAATCCACTTGACAGCAATGGGTTTGGTTTTTTTTTTTTTTAAGTAATGACTATACCAGGACAATAAATGTAAGCTTGGATTTTCCTGGGCAAACCAGGGTTTGTGGTCACTTTGCTTATCTATAAAATGAAATTTGGCATTCAATTATCTCAGATATCTAACTTTAAAAAACTATGATATGAGGTCAAGCTCTTTTTAATAACATGCTATCACAAGACGGATGAAGCCTAAGGGAAAGAAGGAGATGAGGCAATGAGTTGAGTAACCAGAAGTCAAGCAAGAAATTGAGCTTTATTTAAAAAAAAAAAAAAAATCAAATAGAGGGCAAAGCATTGGTATATCATCTAAGGAGCCCTGGAAGTGCAGTGGTTAAGCACTCTGCAACTAGCCAAAGGATCAGTGGTTCAAATTCACCAGCCACTCAGTGGAAGAAAGACATGCAGTTGGCTTCTGTAAAGATTACAGCCTGAGAAACCCTATGGGGCAGTTCTACTCTGTTGTACAGGCTCTCGATGAGTCGCAATTGACTAGATGGCAATGTTTTTTGTTGTTTTATGTCATCTACCTGTTTATCATTAGAGAGGAGGGATGACTGGTTTCTTATTAACCTCTTAAAAATACTGTATATTATTTCACAGATAATCCTGTTTTATTCATAAGATCTTGCCAATGTGTTGAAAGTCTATAGATTTTCCTGATAATCAACTTAGTGGCTGTAAACTTGTCCTTTGATCTTGCATATTCTCCTCAGATCTCACATATTCAAGACATTATCTTGATAATAATTAACTGCCCTTCCCTCTCTCTCTCTTTCTCTGTGTGTCTCTCTCTCTCTTGCACACACACACACACACACACACACACACACACACACAAAAGATCTGGAAGTAGAAAAAAGTTATGTAGGAAAGTACTTGTAATCTCTGAGACAGCAATTCCCAAAGGAAGAAATGAAGTTCCGGAAATAGCAGAGAGACTTTCAAACATTTGATATAAGTAAAGTGTCTGGGAGGGAAGTAAATTCAAGGGCCTAGAATATTTATGTCCCAGTTCTAGGTGTTTCCATTTCCCAGTAGAGAGGTTGGCATTAGAATAGCCATCTAAAAAGTGTACTTCAAGGTTCTGAGGTAATTAAATTTAGATAGAAAAAAAATGTCATCCAATATCAGGGCTTATTGGCAAAATGTGTAATCTTGAAAAGAACAGCCATTTAACAAGTAAATAAATCACAGTGAAACTTTTTATACTTGAATTGTGCTTTATAACTTATAAGTCATTTTCAATTAGCTTATCTTACTAATAGCCATAACTGTGCTAACACTTATTATTATTACTCCTTTTACATTTAAGCAAACTGAAGTTTGGAGAGGTTAAGTAACTTGCCCAAGTACAGGAAAATAAGTAGAAACTCTAATACTTGACCCCAGCTCTTCTTACTCAGGACCAAAATGGGATTCCTGAAGATCTTAATGACAAAAAATTATTTTCCAGAAGATAAGTACAATCCTTGGTGAATTTGGGGTAACAGAGAAAGTGACTCCAGAACATTGCTAAGGAAACTTAAAGCATTATATTTTAAGATCACAAATTTTCCTCAAGACCAAATAGCTTAATTGTGAATAGGAAGAGTTGAAATTTTATTAACAGAGAATCAAAAATGCTTAAGGCTTAATTCAGGAATGGAGAACTCAGGTCTTCCAAAATAGCAATTACTATAGCAAAAGATTGCAAAATACTCCACTTGTGTAAGAACACAGTTCTCTCTCATCTCTGTTCTGGTGCAACCAAGCCTTCTGACCTTCTTAATTTGTGTAATTATCTCAGCAGACTCTAATGAGGACAGGTTTGCTGAGAGGACTCACTGAACTCCAATGACTATAAAACAGACCTCCTGAGGAAGTGAAAACATTTGCCAAGAGGTGTAAGTAATGTAAAATCAAACCAGAAAGTCATTCAAACATCAGGTCCTACATTTGACAGATGTATACCAGAGTTATGATTTTTCTTTAAAAATAGTATTGTGAAGCCTTAATTAAGAAAAAGTGTTTGGATTAATTTTTTAATTCATTTAAGCTAATTTGATGCCTTAATTCTAGAAAAAAAAATGTTTTTAAAATGTGATTTATTCATTTCTACAATAGAAAGTAGAGTAGCTAGAAAATAACTGCATTTTTTCCTTGATAACTACAGATTGTATTGTGCCTCAAGGTCATCTTTCAGAACTTTATTTTCATTGTTCAAGACCCTTGATGTAAACATTTTAAACAATTGGTCTCAAGATATAGCCTGGAAGGTTCTATTAGAAAAGAAAGCCCAAATAGTAGCTTGTCAACTGGGAACATTTCCTTTGCTCCTAAAAAACCCAAATCGAATAATTTCAGATTCCTATTACTGGGTCTTACTGGGTCTCACTGGTGGCTTGTGGGTTGCTGTGATGTTGGCAGCTATGCCACCGGTATTTCAAATGCCAACAGAGTCACCCATGGTGGACATGTTTTAGCAGAGCTTCCATACTAAGACAAACTAGGAAGAAAGACCTGGTGATCTGCTTCCAAAAAATAGCTAACGAAAATCTTATCAATCACAATAGAATATTGTTTGATATAGTGCTGGAAGATGAGCCCTTTAGCTTGGAAGGCACTCAAAATACACAATGACTGCAACAATAGACTCAAGCATACCGATGATGATGAAGATGGTGCAGGACTGGACAATGTTTTGTTCTGTTGTACATAGCGTCGTCATGAGTCAGAGCCAACTCCACAGCAACTAATAATAACAATGAGTCTTACTGTTTTGAATATGCAGAATCATGAGATCAGCTTTGTTGAAAAGATTAACTATAGAGATCATGAACCTGCTTTTGGTTTTGAACACTCTAGCTTCCATGTTTAAAATGATCATACCCCACGATTTTCTATACAAGGGACTGTTGGAATTGTTACTTGCTTGGATGGCATTGGTGTTGCAACTTCCCAGACCCTAGGTTTCTATTAAAGACAGAAAATAATCTTTTTCTTTAAGTTTTTATCTAATTTGACAGGCATGGGGAAATGGTCTCACCTGTGGGTAATGAAATATCCACAGCCCTAAAATAAAATTGTTTTGTCTAATCCAGAATATATGCCACTATTAAGAGAGGTGTGGTTTAATAGGTATAGCCTACCTGGGACTCTCAGAGCATTGAATATAAGTTTATATCATTTGAATAGACATTAGAAACATAGCAAACATTAAGAAAATTATTTTCATTAAACTGAAACTTGAATGCACATGGTCCTAAATCCCCAAATACTATAAAATTTAAGAAAAAGTCCATTAAAATCTTTTTCACATAAATCACATACTTGTTTCTATGGTGATAAATGAAATTAGGGTTGTCCTTAAAGTTGAATAGAATAAGAGAGTAAAATAAAGTTTATGTACTGAAGAGACCAGCTTTACCTGGATTCTACCTCTCAAAATACTAATTTTCAAATGGACTCATTTCAATTCAACAGTAGGTATTTCTGGAGTATTTTCTATAGGACAGGCACTGTTCTAGGTATTGGCAGTAGTTTAATAAGGTGTACTTTACCCTGAAGTAGTAGTGTTTTAGGGATCCTGGTAGGCAGTAAAAAATCATAGTATAATATACTAAGTGTGAAAACAGAAGTATGCAACATTTACACAGACCAAATGACTATAATGCATAAAATGAATATAATTGCTTAAAGAAACAAGAAGCAGCCATTTTTTGTTATATTATGTAGATCATGGCATTTGAATAGACTCCAGGCAAGACTTCTGTTCATCTTTTTTAAACCAGTTGCGGTTGAGTTGTTGTTGAGTTGATTTCAACACTTGGCGACCACATCTGTATCAGAATAGAACTGTGCTCCACAGGATTTTCCATGACTGATTTTTCAGAAGTAGATTGTTCAAGCCTTTCTTCAGATACACATCTGGATGGACTCCAACCTACAACCTTTCGATTAGCGGTCAATAACATTAATGGTTTGTAACAGCCAGGAACTTCACTCAGCTTGTTAGCTACTTTCAAATTCACCTGCTAGTACTCTTGATAGAAGGGTCAGGTTGTCCTGAAAAAAGAATTTACAACTTATGCTAAACAGAGTAACCAACAAATACCTAGAGCTCTGAGAACAAAGATCGCTAGGCTGAACTATGCCTAGGCACACAGGACATCATTTTAAGTTTCAAACTACATCTCAATAGCAGGAGCTTCGTTTCTATCTTCTAGTTGCTAGAGTAAATTAAAAGCCTTTTGTGCCTGGAGGTACATATAGTGACCATGAACTTTTTCAGCCTCTGGGATTATTGGGAGGCTGCTGCACCACTGATAGTGCATGCTGCCACAAGGCAGGGGCCTCTATAACCATTTAAAACTGAAGAGCTGGGCATGTGCCGAAAATTACTGTTTTTACACGTATTGTATGAGGTGTCTGACTTTTTTCGTAGGAAAAACAAATTTTGAAAATTTTTAATTGTTACACATATGTACCAATAGACCCTGGTGGGGACTCTGAGGTATAACTACTAGTACTTCATATGCACCACTAAACATTTAGAGTAGGCTTGTGGGAGGGGAAAACAAAAAATCCATACTACGTACCGGTAATTCAGACACATTCAATGATTCAGCATGCTTGCATCAATGCAAACACACAGTATCAACAAAAAATTCAAAGGGGAAAATAATCAGGTCACCAAAGGGTTACTAGCCAAGGAGATTGTTCTGTTGTACTTTATCCACTTGCTAAACGGTGTAATGTCATAGAGTCAAAAGTGATAGATAGGCAGAGGGGAATGAAAATTTAGCAATAATTTATTTTTACGAGTATGGATGGTCTCTATTGTTACTTATTCCCTTAAGGTAAAGAAAACTAGAAAAATAAATTATAAACAGGTAGCAGAGCAGTGCAAAGGGAATGTAAAGAAAGTAAATTGCCTTTTCTAAAGGAGAGTCAATGTAATCCATTCCTTAACCCTACACCTGGTTCTATACCTCCTCTGAGAGTAATGAAAGGCAAACTACCTCCAAGCAGGCAAAAGCAAGGGCTGAGGTTCCTTACCCTCCTGCTCTTCACATGTATCACACAGGTTACTAGAAATAAATATAAGTTACATGATATTGAACCAAAAGTGGGTAATGGCCATTACCTGCTATTTTCAGAGATGTTTAATAGATTATATGGGAAGTTGTGCTGTGTTTCTAAGGAGGAAGTGATTTACTCTGCTAAAGAGTTTTTTAAAAACAGTCCTTCCATCACTGCATCATTCAAGAGAATCTCATCCCACAGATAGAACATGTCCGCTGGAGAAAATATAATACAGGAAACTCAGGGTTAAATACAGAGAGGCAGAGATACATACCATCCTGCGGCCATTTTTTCTTGGGTAATGCAGTGACCCTCACCTTTGTCAACTCAAACAGATTATATAAAGACTATATTTTGAGAAAGGAGCCCTGGTGGTGCAGTGGTTAAGTGCTCGGCTGCTAATCATAAGGTCGGTGGTTCAAACCCACCAGCCGCTCTGCAGGACGAAGATGGGACAGTTTGCTTCTGTAAAGATTACATCCTTGGAAACCCTGTTGGGCAGTTCTACTCTGTCCCATAAGATCACTATGCATCAGAATCAACTCACTGGCAACAGATTTTTCACGTATTTTGAGAAAAAGTAGTAAGAAAAGTTAAATTTTTCTTAAAAATGAACCCTATAAATAAGCAGGCATTTTTGTAACGACAGTATGGGAGAAGAATAAAATGGGCAAACATAAACAATGCAGGCTAGACCTGAACTTTTCTCCCAGTCTAACTGATAGGAAGAAGTGTCCCTCAAAGCCAGGTTCTCAGACTTGCTGAAAAATCAGAGTGGGCGCTTCTTTAAAATCCTGACCCCTACCCCAAACCTAATGAAATATAATCACTGGTGGTGAGATTAATATATTTAGATGAGTATTGCGTACATCAGAATTTGGGTATATTAGATACGTTATCTAGCATACTTATTAGTTCCCGTATGTTCCTTCTACACTCATGTTCACCTAAGTTTCTTAGGGACAAGATGGAAAATAGTAATCTTCATTTCTTTTGTGCTCTTTTTCCTTGATTTTCTTCCCTTCCTCTCTCCCTCCTTTCTTCCTTCTTTCCTCCTCTCCTCCCTTTTACCTTGTTTTAACAAGATTTATGAAAGATTATAAAAATGCATAGGAAACAAGTTAAAATATCCACTGGTGAGCTTTGTAGTTTGTTTTTAGCTTACAAAGGTATTTAATAGATTTTCCAAACATAGACTATCATATTTTCTAATGTTTGTCATCATGCAAAGTCCCCTCTTCAGATAGAGAAACGTCTTATGATAAGAGAAAACCAAATTCTCTTGTCTTACTTCCACATGGCAGAAAACCACAGAGCTAATTCTAAAATAGTTTGTACGGGGAAGTACATTCACATTTTTTCTTTCCCTTTTGTTAAGATACTGCTTATAGGCTTATAGGGATAGGATATCAATAGTAGCATGAGTCTTTGTATTGTTTGATTTTTTAAGGTAAAGGTCAAGGCAAGTGAGGCACAGTCCCAGCAAAGAAAGAAGAGTTATGTGAGTCACGTGACATTCCACAGTTATATCCATGGGTCAACCCTTTGGCATTTTATTCCTGTGCTACTTGTTAGCAGTATCAGACAAGATCCTTTTCATCAGGATTCAGCGGATAGTCTTCTCTGATATCTCTGTAAGTGGGCCAAGTCTCAAGGTTTTAGGTCGCATGAACATTACCTGGGGGGAGTTTGAGAAAAGGTTGCCTATAACTGTTTATAAGACTGTGTATATTGCGTGACTCCTCTACACTGTCTGGCCATACTTGCTTGCAAAAGGGAAGAGTCTAGGATTAGAGATGATATTCCTCGATACTTGAGTCTACCTATTACTAACTCATAAAAGCAGAGTCAATAAACTTCCAAAGGAGATTTTCTTAGTGTTTTTCAGTTGAAGGGAGGGACCGTGGGGCAAAGAAATTCAAGTCTTTCTGAAAGTTTGGCTAACTAGTTTGAGAATGTAATTTGTTTTTTCTTCTTTGTCTGATGATCGGGCATTATATGGACAATAGGGTTTTTGAGCAAGCCACTATACCCCACAGAGCTGCTGTCTGTGTAAATATTAACTCTCTTGTCTCTGATCAGTTAGAAGGCTCAGATAAAGGCAATCAGTTCAGCTGATTTGCCCCTCATCCTCTGACTCCCATAGTAAGGATTATATTCTAAGGGCAAACTCAGATATTCTATGGCATAGCCAGCCTGATAATTTCTTATTACTGATCATCCTTCAACAAAATTTTCAAGTCTGAATTGTCTGAAGAAATTTCTAATAAGTTCTCATAGAGCATAGGCAGTTCTTTCACAGAAGTTAAGCAGTCCTGTGTTTCTTCTTCTTTGGTAAAGAAAGAAATGTGGTGGGGTTCAAAGTCTCAAAGCGGTGGATAGTAACTTGTGAAGGAGAAAGAAATAATACTTTATAATATGTAAACCAGCTAATCAAGAAATATTATATATTTTCAGTAAGTGGCAAAGATTTTACAGTACTGAGACTATTAGGTTCAAAGAAGACCTCAAAATTTTATCAGCACATGCTTCCTTGAGTTTGCCAGTGGCTGCTACAGCAAGTAGATAACCCTTTGCTATTGGAGCAGCAGAGAGATTGTCATAAACTGTAGTCATTTGCTGGTTTCCCCTGGAGTTGCATTAAAACACAAGGACTTGACCAGATTGTTCATGAACAAACAGGTAGATAGATGGACCTATGTAGGGGACCTAACAACAACAACACAATGTTGGGGACAGTTGAAGAGATAGCTTTAATTTGCAAAATGTCTGTTCATGTTATATTCCCCAAAGGAGGTTCTGGCACTGTGGGTTTAATCAGGTTATGAAGAGAAGAAGGAGCCTGTATGTTAATTGAAGGCCGAAGAAGAATTGATGTGTTTGAATCATAGTGTTGACGAAGAATATTGAATATCCCATGGACTGCCAGAAGAACAAACAAATCTGTCTTGGAAGAAGTACAACTAGAATGCTCTTTAGAAGCAAGGATGGCAAGACTTTGTTTTACATACTTTGAGCATGTTATCAGGAGGGATCAGTCCCTGGAAAAGGACATTATGCTTGGTAAAGCAGAAGGTCAGCCAAAAAGAGGAAGACCTTCAACAAGATGGAATATGTGTGATAACCTCTGAGAAATCACCAAGAAAAAAATACACAGAAGAGAAAAAGGAAGCAAAAAGGCTCATCACAAGAAAGCAGCCAAATACAAACAAAAACAGAAAAATGAGAATTAAAAAATAAGGAAGATACGAAACACTCAAAAAACAAACAGCAAAATGAATGAGGTAGACTCTTCATTTTCAGTAATAACCTTAAGTGTACATGGTCTAACCTCCCCATGCAAAAGGCAGAGAGTGGCAGAATGGATGAAAAACCATGATCTATCCTTTCGCTGTCTGCAAGAAACACACCTTAGGACCCAAAACAGACTGAAAATAAAAGGATGGAGAAAAAATATTCCATGCAACCAGTAAATATTAAAAAAAAAAAAAAAGCAGGGGTGACAACACTGATATCAGATAGAATAGATTTTAATTCAAAATCTATCACAAAAATGAAGAAGGGCATTACATAATTATAAATGGATCAATCCAGTGAGAAGACTTAACAATTATAAATATATATGCACCTAACAGCAATGCACCAAAATAAATGAAACAAAGAAGATGGGAACCCGTGGTCTACAACATCCACTGAGACTTAGAAATCCCACGAGCTGTCTTTTAGGAATTAGCCTAGAGAAGATGTGTATGGGTTGTAGTCGATCAGAGGCAATGATTTATTTTGATAAGAAAGATCATGAAATAATGAATAATAATGGAATAATAATAATTATGAAATAATGAACAATCTGCTAATAAAACTGCATTTTTTTCTTTGCTACATTTGTATCCTTTCTGGGATAACACAATCAGAAGGTAATAAAATTTGTTTTAGAACTTTACCTGTGGATCTGAGTAAAAGGTCATCATCATTAAATCAAAGAAGAACTATAAGGAGACAGGGAATCCTGTTTAAGAATTTATGAAAAATAAAAAGGAACCTCATTGAATCCCTGGGACATGACAATCCACATACAGTTTCTATGTAAAGATGAACGAGTATCAGACACTTGACTCCACAGAGAACCTAAAGAAGAAAGTACATAGTTTCACAGCTGTAGATGGATGGGATTGAGGAGACAACAGTATTTGGATTTTGCACCCCTGAAAAGCAGTATAGAACTGTTTTATAGTTCCCAAATCTTATCAAATGTACCTAAGTCCATTGATCTTCTTAAGTTGAAGTATTAGATTCCTTGTTCTATTAGTTATACTATGAACCTCAATCTTTACTTTTAATTCCAAAGGCTGTTGTACAAGCTTGAGTATAGGTTAAGAATGATTCCTGTGAATCTTGATGGGCTCTCCTCTAATTTGATCAGTAGTAGTAGAATCTTTCGCCTATAGAAAGGTAATGGCAGTTATGCATATTGAAGAGAAACTTGGATGCTGGGACCTACATTCACCTTTGTCATTGTCCACCAAGTTTTTCCTTGCTTTTTAATTTTTCGTCAAAGTAGGGCAGTTATTTTTCTAGTGTTCAATTTGTTAGCTGGTCACTAGCCACAAGTATGAGAGTAATCACGGCAGACAGGGGTCATCCAATTGTTTAATCTGCAAAGCTGTTAATTTGTTTTGGGCCTTACTCTGTTTTTCCTCTAAGACTTTTAAAATGTTCAGCCAAATGCACTAGATCTATCCAGGGAGATATTTCCCATCCTAGTCTTTGCTGAAGGACCAGCCCCACTGAAGTTCTCTCATGAAGGAAGGGAGAAAAGGGAGGAAGGAAAAAAGGAGTGAAATAAGCATTTGCCTTGTGAATATACCCAGAATATTGTCTGAAAGTATTAAAAAGGCATTCTCTAAAATCTGAAATGGATTCACTCTTTCTTTGCTTATTACTAATGTCTAGTGGATTTTTACTGGAAGTACAACAGGTATAATTCTCAGTAAGGATTGCCCTACATGTCGTGCTTGTTTTAGTCCATGCTCTCTCTCCATTTAGAGGATATCAGGAATAGTTGTTTTATTATTCTGATACTTCCAATAGGTTTTATTGAGCCCAACTTAAGCAACTCAAGGTCCCACTAACGTATGTACTATTTGATATAGGCCAGGAAGGCTAGAATTGTGGACTCTTTGTTAGTCTAAATTCTTCAGTAAATTTTCTCTTTCCTCTCAAAGATCAGAGAAATGCTTGATGATTATCCTCAAATCAGACCAAGGCCAGGGCTTAAAATCCACTTGCCCGGGATTTTGGCAAGTGGAAATTTTTATTTTATGTTTTCTCTTAATTTTCTAATACATACATTCAATACTCTAAATTGTCCTTTGAGTACTGCTCTGTTAGCATTTCACAATTTTTATATCTGTTACTCTTTGCCCTGGTGGAGCAGTGGTTAACAGCTCAGCTGCTTACCAAAAGGTCGACAGTTCGAATCCATTAGCTGCTCCTTGGAAATCCTATGGGGCAGTTCTACTCTGTTCTCTAGGGTCGCTATGAGTCAGAATCAACTTGACGGCAATGGGTTTGGATTTTTTTTTTTTTTTTTGGTTGTTGTTGTTCTTTACTAAATATAGTAATAGTATACTCTTCATTATATATGGTTCATTACCTGAAGAGTATTTTCAAGTGTGTGCGGGGGCGGGTGTGTGGTCAGGCTGTGAGTGTGCATATTTTTATTTTAATTTCTAGCTGTATATTTGGGAGAAGGAATTTTTATTGTCAATTTTTAATTGCATTGTGTTCAGTGAACACAGCTTCTATAACATTATACTTCATAATTCATTACTTCATGATTTAGTGTATGACTGAATTTTGTGAATGTTTCAAATGCTTTTGAAAAGCATCTTCATTTTTTTTTTTTTTAGGAGACACACAAACAGTAAAGCCTTCTAAGAATATGCATATTCACACTTACGCATGTATACACATGATGGACCTTGTTAAGAATTTATCGTAGAGAGTCTCCAAAGATAGCCTCCATCTATTCCTTCCCTCCCAGAATGCACATGCTGCTACCCCCCTTTAAAAGTGCCTATTTCTCTACCTCTTAAATCTGAGATGACCCTGTGACTTGTCTTGATCAACACAATGCAGCAGAAGTGGTGCTGTAGCAGTTCCAACCCTAACCTCTGTAGGCGTGGATGCTTCCACTTTTGCTCAGGGAAGCAGCTGCCATGACTACAGAAAGTGTGCGCTAGACTAGTGAATGAGGAGCTACCACATGGAGGGGGGAGGGAGGCTTGAGAAAAGGAGTACTGAGATGCAACTCATGTAAAAGAAGTCTCACATCTTCTTGCTCAGATATGCATCAGCTTAAACCAGCTAGTGTGTGACCCAAGGTGGACCTGAAGAAATTCCCAGCCAATCCCTGCCTGCATTCCTGACCTACAAAATCCAAGAAAAAATAAATCTCTCTTGTTTTCACCCACTATACAACAGTAGATAACTAAAATAAATCTATTGATTTATAACTTTTTTTTTGTTTTACTTAACCTATGGGTTGCTCAAAAATCCATGTAATAATTTTCTACCTTAATTATGAAATTACCAATTTCTTTTTATATTATATCAGTGTCTGCTTTACATTCGTAAGGTATTATTGTTAGCTACATAAATAATCCAATACTGAGTAGCAGTCTTAAAGTGCTTACCTTATGCCTGACACTGTTCTAAACACTTTGCCTATACAGGCAGTCCCCAGGTTATGAACTTTCCATTTACAGATAACTCATACTTGCCCTTTAATGTTATGTAAATTTGCCTTCACTTTGAAATAATTGAACCAACCCCTAGTCGCAGCAAATTCTTCATCAAATCACCTTCAAATCCCCTTCACTTGCAGTACGTGCAGCTTTTAAATCATTGAAAAGGCTTTGACCCTTTTCTTGCACTAAAACCAAAAAACCAAACCCGTTGCTGTCAAGTCAATTCTGACTTATAATGACCCTAAAGTAAGGCTAAATAAGAACAGTATGCACCTATTTCAAATTACCTACAAATTCTTAAAGACACTCAGGAACTGATCTCGTTCCTTACCTGGGGACTGCCGGTACATTTAATCCTCACAGCAAACTGGAGTAGCTCCTAATTTTACC
The DNA here is from genome assembly GCF_000243295.1 of Trichechus manatus latirostris. Lineage (NCBI taxonomy): Eukaryota > Metazoa > Chordata > Mammalia > Sirenia > Trichechidae > Trichechus > Trichechus manatus. Next base: position 622,080 of record NW_004444128.1, on the reverse strand, counting down.
ATGATTTTATAGGTGAAAAAAATAAGACGTAGAAGAGTTCTGTAACTTGTCCAAGGTCACATAGTGAGAAACATTCAAAACTGGGATTCCAACCAAGGCAGCCCGGAAGTCTATCTAGTCTTTTCTCTTTATTGTTAGAATTCTAAGTTTTCATGAAATTCTTCCCCTTTATACAAATCCATCTATTTTGTATTTTTTGAATTTTCATCAAATTTCTGATCCATCAAAGATTCCTTTTTTGTTTGTTTTCTATCATGATTATATTATTATTTTCTTTTAAGATATTTTAATTCTTTCATAAGAAGTCCAAAGCATGTTATAAGGGAAATGTCAACACTCCAATTGCAAATCCCTTCTATTCAAGTTCATATTTATTTTTTCCTTCTCAGATTTTGCAGATAAATATTATTTTCACTCCCAGTTAACCTATTTGATAATTCATGGGGCTCTGTTTTATCGATAACAATCGCCAGACCTCAGGCACCTGCCAGGGACTATAATTTTGATATAATTAATTCTCATTAATTTTTTTTTTGTGAGAATTATTTTTTCCTCTAAATTTTATTTTGTTGTTCTTGTTGAAAATATACACAGAAAAACATACACCAATTCAACAGTTTCTACATGTACAATTTAGTGACATTGATTACATTCTTTGAGTTGTGCAACCTTTCTCACTCTCGTTTTCTGAGATGTTCTTTCCTGATTAACATAATAAACTCACTGTCCCCTGAGGTTCCTATCTAATCTCTCAAGTTGCTGTTGTCAGTTTGATCCCATATAGATATTTCTTAAAAGAGCATAATGTTCAAAGCAGACCTCTTTTACTAGTTAACTATTGTTTGGTTTTAAGATGACTTCAGAGGATAGTTTTGGTTTAAGGTTGTGGCTAATTGCCTTCATGAACAATTGCCTCATTTGCCATGAGACCAGAAGAACTAAATGGTGCCTGGCTACCATTACTGAATATTTTGATCAAAGATTCCAGAGAAGAATCCTGATTAAAATGAGGAAGACGTAGAACAGAATTTCAAATTTTCATTGACTCTAGACTTTGTGGAGCCATGGAGGGTAGATGAACCGCTGAAACTATTGCTGTGAGATAATCTTTAAATCTAAATCTGAAAATATCCCCTGAAGTCATTAACTTTTAAAAGATTAGCTGAGATAAGCAGTATTTATACAACATTTTTGAAGTATACTCAACCAACCCATTCATCTTATTTCTGTAAAATAGAAGTTGCAAACTGCTGGCCAAAGCTGGTCTTGATCTCTAGACCAAATTTGTTCATTCTACACAGTGTTTTTTAAATCTTATTTTAATCTCTTTAGTTTGGACATGTTCTCATGTACTTGTCTTATCCTAATTTCCCTTATTTTCCTGAGTTGTAAGAACATTTTATTTTGGGATCTCCACTCAAAGTCCTATCATTTTGTGAATCTGGAGACACGTAGAGAACACATTAAATTAGTGCCTCAATATTGTATGAGACCATTACTGTAAAAACTCATGAAAATGTTTACACACAAAAATAAATAATCTTTGATGGTTATGAGGGAGGGGAGGAGCGGGAAGGGAAAAGAACTAAATAGACAATAAATAAGTGGTAACTTTGGTGATGGGTAAGATAGTACACAGTACTGGGGAAGCCAGCACAATTTGTTCAAGGCAAGGTCATGGAAGCGCCATAGACACATCCATACTCCCTGAGGGTCTGAAATACTGGGCTGAGGGCTGTAGGGACCATGGTCTCAGGAAACATGAAGCTCAATCGGCATAACATAGTTTATAAAAAAAATGTTCTACATTCTACTTTGGTGAGTAGTGTCTGGGGTCTTAACAGCTTGTGAGTGGCCATCTAAGATACTCCACTGGTCCCACCCCATCTGGAGCAAGGAAGAATGAAGAAAACCAAAGACACAAGGGAAAGATTAGTCCAAAGAACTAATGGACCACAACTACCACAGCCTCCACCAGACTGAGTTCAGCACAACTATATGCTGCCTGACTACCACCACCGACTGCTCTGACAGGGATCACAATACAGGATCCTGGACAGAACTGGAGAAAAATGTAGAGCAAAATTCTAACTCACAAAAAAAAAAAAAAAAAAAGACCAGACTTACTGGCCTAACAGAGACTGGAGAAACCCTGAAAGAGTATGGCTCCCGGACACTCTTTTAGCTCAGTAATGAAGTCACTCCTGAGGTTCAGCCTTCAGCCAAAGATTAGACAGGCCCATAAAACAAAATGAGACCAAATGGGCACACCAGTCCAGGAGCAAGGATGAGAAGTCTGGAGTGCACAGGAAAGCTGGTACTGGGAAACCCAAGGTCAAGAAGGGGAGAGTGTTGACATGTCGTGGGGTTGACAACCAATGTCACAAAACAATATATGTATATATTAATTGTTTAATGAGAAGCCTGTTTGCTCTGTAAACCTCCATCTAAAGTACAGTTAAAAAAAAAAAATTAGTGCCTGTAAGTGATTTTACTGATTTTAACTTTGTCACAAGAATATCAAACTATATTGAAAAACACATTAAAAGTAGTTCATGACATTCATCATTGTATTTACTGTAAGTATGTTGTTGATTATGGTGTTTATTACATAATGCAGCATGCTCTCTAGGGAAAGCCATGGGATAAACGTATTTCACTGTTTATTGGAATCATTGTCTTTCCCTAAACAATTGGCTTATTTCTACACTATAGATACTGTGATGTGTTCTTGATTTTATTTTCTTGTGCTAAGACTAAAGTATTTAGAACTAATTTTTGGTCTTCCTTGAGCAAGTATGCAGGGCCTCATTGCCTAGCTATTATGTGTTCAACATATTGCTGCCTTTCTCTTGCTTTTTGACATTTACTTTCTCTTAGTCTCATTTCCTTACTTACTATTAATACATTTTACTTTGCAGTATTTATAAAGCTGTATAAGTCTCCATAAATCCTGTTCACATGTGGTAAAATCCCTACATAAATCAATAATAAGTATTATATTAATCCTATTACATATTATGGATCCTATCTATATATGCTTTTCAGTTAATGTTCTGTTGCTATATATTCATACCTGGAAATAGTGGTCCTTACTTTTGTATCAGAATCAAGAATCTGCTTTCCAGGTTGGGCAAGAGCTATAGACAGATTTCCTATCAAATTTGATTTTATAAAAATTATTGATTTCGGTATACTATATATTACAATAGCAAGGGAACTGGATTCAAACAAACAGTTTTTAATCCTAGACTGAATTTCTTCTCTAGATCCCTATCTCTTTTCAGATCCCAGGTATCTAAATAGTACAGACTAGAAGGAAATTTGTATGTCCCTTCATACTCTGCCTATAAGTCTAAAGGCTACATAAGTAGCCAGCTTCATAATTTCTATTCTGGAAGAGACTTCTTGGCTGCTTCTACTCAAAGAATGAGACAATTTCCCATTCCACGGCCAATCTTAGTTCAAATTTTAAAATAATATGTGATTTTGTGTGTATATGTTTGTGGGGAGGGTAGATTTTGAAACTGAATTTCAGCAGGAGACCCAAAGGCTTTCAAGTATAACACACCAGCTCTCCCAAAATAAAATTACCCAGCATTTAATCTCCTAAAACATTCTAAACCCTTTGCTTCCCTACCTAAGATTCTATTTTCATTCTTGCATATTTGTCCTTAATGTGACATTTGTAAGAGGATACGATTGGAAAAGAGATGTATCAATACTATCCCACCTCTGTTCCTAATCCTATTCTACCAAATTGGCCTATAAAACCATTGCTGTCAAGGCAATTCTGACTCATGGTGACCATGTGTGAGTGGCTTAACTGACTGAACCCACCAGTTGTTTGGGTGTCAAATTGACAACCTAATGGACACACCAGTAAGTTGAAATCTTTTGTGTATATCTTACATCTGCCTGAGATTGAAGTGCCTGTTGAAGTACAAGAGGTATTTTATGATTACAACCTGGGGCTCAGGAGAGTGGTCTGGACAGATATATACATGGGGTTTCCATCATTTTCATGCTAGATGAGGAAATAAATGAAGATAAAATTATCTAGAAGTTTGTGTAGAATGAGAACAGAGACAGCCAAGGGCACCAACACATATAGCTCAGGATGGATAAGACATGCAGGAGGTCCAAAGGAATGGTAAGTTTAGGAAGGAGAAAACCAGGAAAATGCATCTTTGAAACAAAGAAAAGAGACATTCAAGGAAAAGGTGGTTGCCATGGTCCAATGCTGGAGAAAGGTCAAGAAAGATAGGATTTTGAAAAAAGCCCACAGTTTTTAGCCTTTTGAAGGTCATTGGTGATTTTCCTAGAGCAATTGCAGTGAGGTGGTAGAAGCAAAACCAGTTTCAGAGTGAATGTAACATGGTTAAATTAGAAGATCACTGTAGTGTAAATAATTATTTCAAGCATCTTAGCTGAGGAGAAACAATGAGTTAGGATATCATACAGTCAATGAAAAGTTTTATATGACAACAGACTTGGACTAGTGTGTATAGTGAACCAATAATAAGTGTTAAGAAGTGTTAAAGATTCATAAGAGTGGAAGAAACAAAGGATGGAAAAAGGGCCAAGAGAAAATGAGAGGATAAAATTCAAGGCATAGATGAAAGGATTAACTATAGACAAGAGGAATAACAAACATCCTGCATAAGAGGGAAGAAAGAGGTAAGGATGGGGATGGTTACAGATAAGCATATAGGTTGGGTAAAGAAAGTTGAATAAGATTATATTATCAGAGAATATTTATATTTTATTTTTCTTAAAGCAGTCTCCGTCAAATAGTATAGTCCCTCAACTTTATAGCTCCAATATTTTCAAAATATGGTGAGAAAATCTTCATGTATCTTATTTACACTCTTGAAGACTTACCTATATAAAAGCCTTACTCCTTTTAATTGGCTTTGGAGACATTTAGTAAAAAATTCAAAAGCAGCATCTTACCTCCACATTAATTATGGTAATTAAAAAGATGCAATCTGTCATATTTCAAAATTAAAAGTAAATTTTATATGTCACAGAAAATTGGAGGCAATGTCATATGATGAAATTACACCGTTACGTTCTTATGATCTTCCTTTTTTTCAGGATATATTACAATGGTAACTTAGATAATTTTAAAAAACAGGTTGATCAATTACGGAAAGATGAGCAGTAATCTTAAAACAAACAAAGAGAAAACAAATAAGCTACTATAAATGGAAAGCCCTTTTATTTGTACAAAATCAAAATCCAGTGAGCTCATTTCTGCAGTGTTGGGGTTATAAAAGCTCTGAAAAGCTTTTAATCCCTCAATTATATTCACTAGAATTGAGGAAGAGGGAGCTCAGGGCAGGGAAAGAGGAACAGAGTCACGTTTACACCACTGATTTATGCCACTAATCAACAGAGAGGATCTGTGAGAAGCGAATTAACTGTTCGTCAGACTTTTATGTGTTGCTGTTAGTTGCTGTCTAGTGGATTCTAATTCATGGTGACTCTGTACATGCAGACTAGAACTGCTCCATAGGATTTTCAAGGCTGTGATCTTTTGGAAGCAGATCACCAGGCCTGTCTTCTTCTTTTTTTTAAATCGTGCTTTAGATGAAGGTTTACAGAGCAAAATAGTTTCTCATTAAACAATTAATACATACATTGTTTTGTGACATTGGTTGCCAACCCAATGACACGTCAACACTCTCCCCTTCTTGACCTTGAGTTCACCAGTACCAGCTTTCCTGTGCCCTCCTGTCTTCTTATCCTTGCCCCTGGGCTGGTGTGCCCATTTAGTCTCATTTGGTTTTGTGGGCCTGTCTAATCTTTGGCTGAAGGGTGAACCTCAGGAGTGACTTCATTACTGAGCTAAAAGAGTGTCCAGGAGCCATACTCTTTCAGGGTTTCTCCAGTCTCTGTCAGGCCAGTAAGTCTGGTCTTTTTTTGTGAGTTAGAATTTTGCTCTACATTTTTCTCCAGCTCTTTCCATGACCCTCTGTTGTGATCCCTGTCAGAACAGTAGGTGGTGGTAGCCAGGCAACATCTAGTTGTGCTAGACTCAGTCTAGTGGAGGCTGTGGTAGTTGTGGCCCATTAGTCCTTTGGGCTTATCTTTCCCTTGTGTCTTTGGTTTTCTTCATTCTCCCTAGCTCTAGACGGGGTGAGACCAGTGGAGTATCTTAGATGGCCACTCACAAGCTTTTAAGACCTCAGACACTACTCACCAAAGTAGAATGTAGAACATTTTCTTTCTAAACTATGTTATGCCAATTCAGCTGGATGTTCCCTGAGATCATGGTCCCCATAGCCCTCAGTCCAGTATTTCGGTCCCTCAGGTAGTTTGGATGTATCTATGAAGCTTCCATAACCTTGCCTTGGTCAAGTTGTGCTGACTTCCCCAGTATTGTGTACTGTCTTACCCTTCACCAAAGTTACCACTTATCTATTGGCTATTTAGTGTTTTTCCCTTCCCATCCCTCCCCTCCTTCCAGGCCTGTATTCTGAGGCTCCTCTGGGTGAGTTCGAACTGCCAACATTTTGGCTAGTAGTCGAGCGCTCAGCTGTCTACACCACCCAAGGACTTTTATGAGTTATAGGGTAGATAATAACCATACTTCCTGATTCACCAAGAATTGGCTTTAATCCCATCCTTCTTCCAGGTAGGGTCCATGTACTGGTTTGTTTACTTGTACTCCATTACCCAGCCTTGGATGCATGGTACTCCCTTAGAGAGGAGAGCCCAGATTTGAGAGTCTGAGTGTTGTAACTTTGAGCCTTTATTTCCTTATCTGTAAATCAGAGATAATACTTCATGCCTACCTTGCAGCATTATTGTTAAGATTCAAAATAAATATGAAGTGTCATATAGAAAAGTTTCAATAAATGGTTCCTACTAATAATTGTCTCAGAAAAATAATTCGCAATCTGTGAACTTGGAGGTATTTGCATAGGTATTATGTCCCAGAGAATCTTCTGGTGGTAAGACACTGCCCTTTAAAGGACTGCAAAGTTCACAGATGCAGCTGAGCAGGTCATAGGCCTCCTAGAACAGTATATCCCTTGACTGAAGACTTAGCATTTCAGTTAGATAAGTTATACATGCTTTAATATTTCTGTTAGCTGATTTCCATAAAGTCACATGCAGCATTGCTTGTCAATATCTTAATATTAAAATATATTTCTATTTATTGTGCAGATATTAGACTCTTTAGCTGTGGTGATCATGAAGAAAAAAAGGTACGCATTTTTTACAAATTATGTCTGTTTTAAACAGTTAGTCAAATACAGGCAGTCCTCGCTTTGCATGGTTCCAATACATATGGATTTTAGCTACCATAGTTTAGTTCAGTAACAAGTCTCCAAATGACACTGCCCAAATTTGAGTTACCACTGCTTATTAGCTGTAAGTAATTGCATGAAGGACAAACTTTTCTGCTAGCTATTCAGTCCACAAATCGCCATGTAAATTAACAGTCACACACCATAATCAGTGACAAGTAACATCCCTTCTTTAAAAGTCTGTTGGTGGTTGGTAACTACACATCTGTCACTCAGTTCATTCACAGACAAAAAAGTGAGTAGTTGTGTCACCTCCTTGTCTCCCAGTATTAAAACCCATGTGACAGTTTACAAAAATGGTAATCAAAAGAAGAAATTCACCATAAAAGATGGAAGAGCAGCAAAAAAACAAAAAGTGATTATGCTGAACGTGAACTTTGAATCAAATGCAAGTGGAGTTATAGAAGAAATAGGTAACTATTGGCATTTTAATAATGCTTCTATTCAAGAAATTCTAAGTACACAGCCAGAAAACTTGGTGATGGTCAATTTATTGGCCATTACTTCACCTTGTTCCAGCTTGCTTGCTTATGCTTACAATTTTGCACTACTGTATAAAGACTGCTTGTACCTACTAATTAAATACTCTGAATTTGATGACCCACCCTTTTGTATGGTCCTTGCATTTTGGGAAGTATTTCCATACATTAGAAATGTATGAAGTATTTCCTTACCACTTACGCAAAAGGCAGGACACCCATTGACCATATCTTTGCAGATGAGTGAACTGAAACCCGGAGAAAATAAATCATATGCTTCAAGTCAGATAGCAATTAAACATCAGAGCTGATATTTGAACGCAGACATTTTGACTCTAAATATGCCCACCTGATATATATGCTGGCTTTACTTCTCACTAGCTCGGTGACCAGGACCAGGCTATTTCAGATTAATCAATTCTGTTAATCAATGTATTGAAGACTGGCACATATATAATATCCTATGATCCTAACAAGTCCATTTAACCTTTCTGAACCTTAGTTTTCTCATGGAAAAATCAATAGACTGTTACATACCTTACATGGTGTTTGGAAGGATTAAGTCTAAGAACAGTGCTTAGTACACAACACCTGATAAATGTTAGTGATCGGACCCCCTATTTCTATCCAAAGTTGTAGATATTGAATGTAATTAATTTGTTGTTGCTTCTATACCTATTGCTATGGGACAGCAAGACATCGACACATTAAAGTAGAATGAGGGATATTAGTGTCAGTCCAAGAAGAAGCTATTCAGTGGCCCAGTACTAAGGCAATATTTCCATTGGATGACAATTGCCAGTATTCAAAAGAGGGAAATTTATGCACACAGACTCAAACCAACATCTAAAATGACAATTTCAATCTGGACCAGGTCAGTAATATAAAATGGATATGATGCACCAGTTTTTCCCTCCACCTGGACTACCAGACTTAGAGACCGTGATCCCTAGGAGGTTCTAATAGAAATGCACCAACGCAATTAGAGGAGGGCTAGAAAATAAGGCTTAACGCTGGCCCACTTCTAGAGTAGATAGTAAATGTTTAACAAGAAGAAAGTGTTATGTACGTGAAATAAGTTATAGTGAAACAAGCAGCCTGATCAATTAACCACTGCGCCACCAGGGCTCCAAAACATAGTTCTTATTAAATCTTCAAAATAAACTATAATACATACAGAAATCTAATGCTATTTCTAATTATGAACATTTAATTAGAAATACTGCTTTTTACCAAAAAGTGATGAATAGAATACTTCAGTGTTAATCAATGCAATTATTAAAAAAAATTGCTGGTCTCTTCCAATTGTCTTCCTTTCTTTCTTCCTTCCCTCCTTCCATCCCTCCCTTCCTTTCTTTATTCTTTCCTTTCTTCTTTTAAATGAAAACTAAATAGGTGAAAAGTAGCTAGCACTGGCTGGGTAGGATTATTAAAACCAACCCATTGCCATCAAGTCAATTCTGACTCATAGCAACCCTGTAAGACAACAAAACTGCCGCATAGGTTTTCCAAGGTGGTGATCTTTACTGAAGCAGACTGTCACATCTTTCTTCCGTGGAGCTGCTGGTGGTTTCAAACTGCTGGCCTTTCAGTTAGCAGCCAAGCACTTTAACCACTGTACCACCAGAGCTCCTTTATTAAAACTACTAATGCTAAATTATAGACTACAGGTGTTACATAAAGTTTTTATTGTATATAATTTTTGTTTTAGATGGTATATTTCAACCATGCTGCACTCAAATATATATAACAAAGAAAGTGTTTTATTGAGTCTTACTTAAATTAATTGTTGCTTTTTCTTCTTTCTCCTTTTTTTTTAATACTCAAGTCATAAGACACAGTGTATGTTTTAATAGAGTAAAAAGAAAATCCAAGTGATTATGGCAAGATGTTGTATGAAGATTTTGGAATTAAAGCATGAAAAGACAGTATAGAGAATTAAAGCATACAGACATAGAAGAAAATAATTTCATAGAAGTCCTGGAGAAAGTCCTTGAGATTTAATAATAATTTGTTAAGTACCTACTAAAGGGCAAATATTTTCTAAACTTTATCTCATACCAGGAGTGGTTTTCCACTTCACTAGTGAGTCAGAGAAGATGCATGCCTCGCCCAAGATTCCCCAGTTAGTGAGAAATTTTACCCTGTTTTTTAGATTTCCAAAACCCATATTCATTCCACTGTTCCATGTTGTCTACTAATATATATCAATGGTGAAGTCTGATAATGGTTAACATTTTTCGTAATATAAAAATAAGTGAGCTTGGAGAGATAAAGATGAAAATATGTATATTTGGGCAAGTTGACTTATATAAAAATATTGTTGGTGACATATTTGCAAAGTAGGAGAGAGGTTGGTAAAAAGTTATATTTAGAGTTTTGTCAAAGATAGATAGCTTTTTAAAAATGATTCAAAACTGTAAATGAGACACTGTTTTGTCATTTTTTTCTTCCAAATATTTTGAAACTGAATGTATGCCAAAAAAATTGAGTAATTTGTTCATGACTTGTCTATCTTCTTTAACTGAGTAGGGTTTTATAAAAACAATTCAGGGCTCCAAATTTTTCATTCCTCTCTTAAAAGCCTTTTTTTTTTTTTTTTTTTTGTGAGAATAATGAGTCTCTACTACATAATTCCAGCATTAAACATCATTCAATGTAGTAGAATCTTAAGTTAGGTTTTACTGAAGGGAAAAATGAAATCGCATCCCCTTACTAGGGGATAGCGGTCAAGAAAAAAGAAAATTATAACAAAAAATCTTATACAGTGAAGGCAAATGAAAACACTTGACTCAATAAAGATGATACTAAGGATTCAGTGGCATTGAAAAGTTTTTTTAGTTTATTCTCTTTTTCCAAATAGACTCTTAGCTGGAAAAAAACTGAAATTAAGCTACAATAATATTCTCTGATAATACGAGGACACTGAAAAAAAAACTCGTCGATATCCCTGACCTCTTTTAGGTCTTTCCAAATTATTACCTATCATAGCGTATTTCAAAGGAATAAATGATACAATTAATTGGTTTGAATTTCCCTGTCTCTTTCTGCAGTTTTCACTGTCTCATAAATTCATTATTTAATAAAGACCTGTGACACTGAAATTATAGGAAAAATATGCATTCATATGTGTAATGCTGTTCAGGTTTTGTTTGTAAAAGTGTCTCCAAGAATAACAAATCCAGGATTTTCTTTCTGAGTAAGAAAAAGCTAATGGGGCAAAATAGTGCTGAATCCCAGCAGATTATATAACACCGTGAGGATTCTAGCTGTCACTGGTGTAAGGTTCTAATTAGTTTTGCTGTAGGAGGAGCAGCATGAGAGAGCTGGGTCTTTATTGAAGACTATAGCTAACTTACTTCAAGTGTAAAATTTATATTGTCTTAGGTAATAGCATCAAGCAGCAATATGAACACTGGATGTAATTTATGATACCATTTAGAGGCTATGTGTATTCTGCTAAAGCCATATTAACAACATTCTAGGCATTCTTACATGACAGCTCCTGTATATATTAATAACAACAACATAGACATATTATTTTTTTCCTCCATATCTCTCCCCAGCCGCAGCTTACAGAAATTCAGTAAATAAAGTAAAGTTTATGGGTTTAGGAGGATACTGGCTTTCAGTGTTAAATGACAGGAAAATCAAAGGATACAGAAATTGAAGTGTCTACTGAAGCGATCAGTTCATCTTATAGCAGGCTTTCCCGGCAGTGCAGGGAAGAAAAAAAAAAATGTTTTTTGTTTTGTTCTATTTTTGAGATTACTAATGCCTTGATCAAATATAGCAGAAAATAAAACATAAACATACCTAAAATTATATGTATATGTACATATACTTGTATTTTAATATGTTTATAGAGCCATATATAACATACACACACACACCTCCATTGCCATATAGTCAATTCCCACTCATAGTGACCCTATAGGACAGAGTAGAACTTCCCCATAGGGTTTCCAAGGAGTGGCTGGTGGATTTGAACTGTGAATCTTTTGGCTAGCTGCTGTAGCTCTTAACCACTGTGCCACCAGGGCTCCAAGTGAATCAGGTAGGAACTTAATTCTTAAGGAATATATTATGCAATTAAGAGAAATGCTATAAAATTAGCCTTTGATAATTTCTTCAGGATATTGGTAAAAGTAATGGGGATTTTTTTCAGTGTATTTGTCTTATGTGATTATATCACTAACTTTTAGCTGGCATATCATTACTATTTGGTATCTCATAAAATCACCCTTAGTATATTTTGACGTTCTAACTTTCCTCTTTCCCCTCTACCATTTATTCAACAGGGAATTAATGTGTTTGTAACTAGAATGCAATGAAAGAAAACAGAATGGTGGGTGTGTATGAAAAGACTATAGATGTAGTAGGGAGACTGAGTGAACAATTGCATGAACTGATGGCTCCCTGTGAAGAGGGAGGACTGGGAGAAGATAGGCACAATATAAGGAAGGAGGAGGATGTGCTTCCTCCTTTTCCCGCTTGTATTCGTTTGTTTTCTCCATTGTTACAACAAGGTACTATATCGCACTAAGTTCTCTTAAGACCAAGTAGGCAACATCAAATTCTTTAAGATAGAATAACTTCCTAATAGAGTTGTGATTTTTTTCCCTTTAACTGGAAGATTTGTGTGAGACAGTAACTGTCTTAGTCATCTAGTGCTGCTATAACAGAAATACCACAAGGGGATGGCTTTAACAAAGAGAAGTTTATTCTCTCACAGCCTAGTAGGCTAGAAGTCCAAATTCAGAGCATCAGCTCCAGGAGAAGGCTTTCTCTGTCAGCTCTGAAGGAAGGTCATTGTCATCAATCTTCCCCTGGAGTAGGAGCTTCTCCGTGCAGGAACCCTGGGTCCAAAGGATGTCTTCTGCTCCTGGTGCTGATTTCTTGGTGGTATGAGGTCCCCTGTCTCTCTGCTCACTTCTCCCCTATATCTCAAAAGAGACTGGCTCAAGACACAATCCAATCTTGTAGATTGAGTCCTGCCTTGTTAACATAACTGCCACCTATCCCACCTCATTAATATCACAGAGGTAAGATTTACAACTCATAGGAAAATCACATCAGATGACAAAATGGTGACAATCACATAATGCTAGAATCATGGCCTAGCCAAATTGATTTTTTTTTTATTTTTGGGAGATACAATTTAATCCATGACAGTAACCAATGAAGTAATTTGAATATTTCCCTCTTTTATTGAAAGATTACTCACTGTCCATCTGAATAACATTTTCTCAAGAGAACGGCAACCACTAGAGAACCATAAAAACCAATGTCAAATGTTCCTTTAACTCCTACAGTGCTCTTCTGAAAAACAAACACATCAATAAAACTACAACCACAATAACAACATCTAGGTCTATATCTTGATCATACATAACCAAAAGAGAAGTATTTACCATTCAGAATAGTCCAGGCTATGTTGCAGTGACAAACTGAAAATCTTGGTTCATAACAAGGATTGAAGTCTTGCTTGTGTCCATGTGCATCTCAAGTTCACAGCAGCTCATTTCCACAACCCCTCCCCTCTGGCGATCAGGCATCCTCTCCCCTCTGGGGATCAGGCTGATGGAGCTGATCACCCTGGAGGAGGGAAAGGAGAATATGGTGAGCTAAGTGCTAGCTCTGAAAGCTTCTGCCTGAAGGGACATATATCATTTATACCTATGTTCACTGACTAGAGCAAGTCACATGGCCACATGTGATGTCAACGAGAAAGAAAGTAAAATTGTCCCCAGGGAGAGGCAACAAATATCAGGTAAATATAAGGTCTTCTGGAGTAGAGATCTTCATATGAGGCTCTACATGAACATGTACCTGTTATTTCTCTTCCAGCATCTCTTACTATTCTCCTCCTTGGTCACACCAGCTTCTTCATTCCTCCTCTGCTGCTGCTGGGCTCTGTACATGCTGCTCCTCTGAGCTGAAATATGTTTCCCCAAATATCTGTGTGGCTCAATCCCTTGCTTCCCTCAGGTCTTTACTCCAATGTCACTTTCTCCATAAGAACTTTGCTGACAACCCTACAGAGAAATGAAACCCACCTCCTTGATGTTTCCTATCTTCCTTCCTTGCTTTATTTAGTAGTCCCTGGGTGGTGCAATGGTTAATGTACTTCTCTGCTAATCGAAAGGTTGGAGGTTTCAATCCACCCAGATGCACCTTGGAAAAAAGTCTTCACAATCTGCTTCTGACAAATAAGCCACTGAAAATTCTATAGAAGCGCAGTTCTACTTTGACACACATGGGGTCGCCATGAGTCAGAATTGACTCGACAGCAACTGGTAATCTAACACACTGTGTGTGCTATTTATGTTATTTATTGTTTGTCTCCCTCACTAGATTGTTAACTGCATGAAAGCAGAGACTTTTATTCACTTCTAAGCTGCCATCATCTAAAATAGTGTCTGGAATGAGGTAGACATGCAATGAGTGCTTGGCAAATAAATTAATTAATAATTGAATGGGACATTCTGTTCTCACAGGTTAGCTCTAACTTCTGTGAGTTCTCTTGCTGGAGGCTGTGGCTTTGAGATCCTCCTCCCTTCTCAGCCTAACTTCTCTTTTCTCCTGACCTGGCTCTCTCTTTATCTCCATGTGACATTTTTGAGGCAGGGTGATAGAGAGAAAAAGTGCTAAATTGGATATATTGAGATGAAGATTCTTTCAGTCTTTGTGGTGAACGGCTATGTGATTCTAGGTGAGTTATTTCAACTTTGGGGGCCTCAGGAAATGTGGTATAATGGAAAGAAAATGATATTTACAATCGAGATATCTGAGTGTAAGTCCCAGCCCTACCACTTACTGTCTTTATTACCTTGGCAGGAGATTTCGGCTAAACTCTTTAAGCCTCCGTTTTCGTTTTTGTAAAATTTGTACAGACAAAGCACCTGTTCCAGGTCGTAAGTTTTTTTACTGTAGCCTCTAAAGTCACCTTTGTATACTCTGCTTTGAGATACAGGGGCCAGGACTCTATATGTCACACTCTGCTTTGCCAGCTGCTCCCTGTTAACCAGTTGTCATTGAATCAATTCTGACTCATGGTGACCCCACGTGTCAGAATAGAACTGCCCTCTATAGGATTTTCCATGCCTGATTTAAGAGTTAGGGCTACTAACCAAAAGACTGGCAGTTCAAATCCATCAGCCCCTCCTTGGAAACCCTGTGGGGCAGTTCTACTCTGTCCTATAGGTCACTATGAGTCCGAATGGACTCAACCGGCAACAGGTTTGTTTTTTTTGGATCCCCAGGCCTTTCTGCCCAGGCACCTCTGGGTAGACTCCAACCTTTTGGCTAGCAGCAAATCATGTCAACTGCACCACCCAGGGACCCCAGATCCCTGTTTAAAAAAAAGAAAACAAAAAACAACTCGTTGCTATCAAGTCAATTCGGACTCATAGCGACCCTGTAAGACAGAGTAGAACTGCACCACCAGGGCTTCCTGTTAGGCTCTGCTGATAGGGGACGCTAGAGGGAGACAGCAAGCCTGGAGGAGGAAGAAAGAACTTGCTTCTTCTAGCCTGCTTCCTGTGGGCTTCCTGTCTGCTGGCAGTTTCTGAGTCACAACTGCAAGTCTTCTGTATATGGCAGCAGCAGTTCCTTCCCCTAGCAGCCGATGAATTCTGTTTGCAGTTTCTCAAACACTTGCAGAACCAGCTTCACTGGCTGCTTTTCCCCGCTCCAGACACCAGCCTCAGTCAGAAATCCCACCTCTGAGGTCTGGGTCCAGGCCTGAGGGAGCCCCTCCTCCCAGCTCAGATACCCCAACATCAACCAAGCAGTACCACCACCTTAAAGCCCTGAATTTCAGCTCCATGGGACCCCTCCTCTAAGCTCCTGAATTTTAATAGTGGCAACCTTTTCCCTTTATTCCCTCAGCCCTGAGGACTGGTAGCTGCTTTCTGCAGTCGCTACCCTTGTGAAACCTGAGAGTTTTCTTTTTACCATTTCAGTAGTTAACAACTTTACATCTCGTTAATTTTTCACTTTAGATTCTCTGTTTTCCGTTCCCTGACAGGATTCTGACTAATACACTACCTGTCTCATCAAGGGCATAAAGTTTTTATGAGGATAAGATGAGAGATAAGATGAGATCATGTCTAGGAAGACACTGTGTACGACTAAGTATTGTCTTAAAAATGAAGTTATTGGATTGGAGTCAGCCATGCAGTGCTGCTTTATGCACTCTAAAGTCTTCCTCAAAATGACACATAATTGAATATCAAGTCCAAGAGTTAAAAATATTGCAGTTAGCAAATAATAATCCCACTCACCCATCTGTGTGCATCAGAAGAAACAAACAAACACCAAGACTGACTATTGCTGCTTCTACTCTCAAAGGATGGGCGAAGGGGATGGCACAAGTTAGACCCATGGGAGGAAGAATGTGTTAAGTTCAAGGTAGAGGGCACACTGTTTAACAGAACACGTTAATCAGTGCCTAGACTTTAAAAAGTAAAAGTGGGTCTGTAGCGAAGTTTCAGACTGCTGCAACAGAAAACTGAATTGTGGAAGGGACCATTCTGGATTTGCTGGGCTGGGTGGCAGGAAGGAAGAAGTGAACTAAGTAACATGGCAGAAGGATGAAGAGAGAGATGATGGAATTGGTGTTATTGTGTGCTAGAGAGTCCATTCTGATTCACAGTGAACCTAGATGACAGAGTAGAACTGTCCCGTCAGTTTTCCTAGGCTGTAATCTTTATGGGAGCAGATCGCCAGGTCTTTGCTCCTGTGGAGTGGCTGGTGGTTTAGAACCACTGACCCTGTAGTTAGCAGCGGAGCAGTTAACCATGGCACCACCAGGACTCCTTGCAGAATTGGTGTGAGTGGGAGCAAATCACTGCAAAATCAAGGCAATCTCATATTCTAGTTAAAATAATTTGTGTTGCTGCTGTAATATCAACCCTTACATCCCTATCCCCGAACATTTAGTAAAGTCTGCTAAATGGCATATACCTTGTGTGAGTGATTCTAGGTTTTGTTAAATTTGTCTGAAAGCCCAGGGAAAGTGGTTGAAGTCCAGAACAGAGAAGACAAATGGAACCATCCATAAGAGGTGATGTCTCAGTGAGACTGATAATCCTGTGGAGACCGAAGTATTGGATCTGAAAGAGTCAATTAGAACTTGAGGTCTCTGGAAGGACTGTGGAAGCTGCTACCACCCTAGGACTGAGGCATGGACAGCGGCCACCACTGGGATGAGGCATTTGGAACCACATGCTTGTTTCATATGACACAACAGACATAAATAAGGAAACGATAGATAAAAACTGGGACAAAACTTAAAGATACCCCCTACATTCCCAGCTCTGCCTCTACCCAAATCATCTCTTGGGACAATGTTCAATAAGAATTATCCCTTCCAACAATTTTATAGTTTGGAAGTAGAAAATGAATTTATGTGTTATTTTTCATCTGTCTCCTACGATGGCTCTTAACAACTGCATAGCCAGACCAACATATTCCTCACAGTCACCCCCACCCCACCCCAATACATACATACACTCACCACACCACAGGCAAGCTATTAAGTCTATCATCCTCCACCTTTTTTAGGATATTATTATCCCCCAGTAGTGCTGTGTCTTTTCTCCCTGTTGTTGTTAGTTGCCATCAAGTTGGGGCCAACTCATGACAACTTTATGTATAACAGAATGAAGTATTGCCCAGCCTAGTGCCATCTTCATGATGTTGTTATATTTGAGGCCATTGTTGTGGCTATTGTGTAGTGCCTTCCAGAATTATGTCATACACTATTTGGTTTTCATTGGCCAAATTTTGGAGTAGATCTCTAGGCCATTTTTCCTAGTCTGTCTGACATCTATCATCAATTTCCATACTTCCCTCCCCAGACTACCACCAAGTCTCAACACACACACACACACACACACACACACACACACACACACACACACACACACACAAACAACACAGATTTCTAATCATTTTCATATGTGCTAATTCCAGAAGTTCTAGCCTACTCCTGCAAACTAACAACAAAAAGTAAATACTTCAGTGACTAGGAGAATGCCTAACCACAATTGTAGATACTGCCTTTCCTGAATAAAAATTGCAATACAGCTGTCAGTCATCTGAGACTTTAACTAGGGCTGGAGGATTCACTTCAATGCTCCCTCATTAGGCTGTCAGCAGGAAGGTTCAATTCCTCACCACCTGGGCCTTTCTATTGGGCCTCTTACGATGTGGCAGCTGGTTTTCTCTAGAGTGAATCATCTGAGAGAGTATTCAACCAACATGGAAGCACAGTATCTTTCATAATCTAATCTTGCAAGTGATATACTATCACTCCCACCATGAATACCAAGAGGTAGGGATCATTGGACACATCTTGGAGGTTGGCTATCACAGACAGTATTATACCTAATATAAAATGTTAAGTTTAATAAATTTTCAACTTGGAGTTGGGAGTGTTCTAAATTGATCCATTTCGAGTGTAGAATCCTGGTGCTCTGCAAAAACTAGAAAATATTAGAAAAGGGAAATTCTATGCTCTGGTTTGGATTCTGTTACAGATTAAATTGTGTCCCCAAAAATGTATGTCAACTTGGCTAGGCCATGATTCTCTGTATTGTGTGAGTGTCCACCATTTTGTGATCTGATGTGACTATCCTATGTGTTGTAAATCCTAACCGTTTAGATGCTAATGAGGCAGGATTAGAGGCAGTTATGTTAATGAGGCAGAACTCAATCTACAGGATTAGGTTGTATCTTGAGTCATTTTCTTTTGAGATATAAAAGAGAGAAGGAGCAGAAAGGAATGGGACCTCATACCACAAAGAAAGAAAAGCCTGGAGCAGAATGTGTTCTTTGGACCCAGGGCCCCTGA
Organism: Trichechus manatus latirostris; assembly: GCF_000243295.1. Lineage (NCBI taxonomy): Eukaryota > Metazoa > Chordata > Mammalia > Sirenia > Trichechidae > Trichechus > Trichechus manatus. The sequence continues at coordinate 603,418 of NW_004444128.1, read as the reverse complement.
ACTTAGAAGCTCCTAGACTAGGGGAAGATTGACTACAAGGACCTTCCCCCAGAACCAACATAGAAAGAAAGCCTTCTCCTGGAGTTAGCACCCTGAATTCAGGCTTCTAGCCTTCTAAACGGTGAGAGAATAAACATCTGTTCGTAAAATGCCATCCGCTTGTAGTATTTCTGTTATAGCAGTACTAGATAACTAACAGATCTCTTCAGGGAAATTCCAGAATATATGTAAATTCCAACCTGGAGCAGAGCTACACCATTTTATACAATTCTCTTCCATTATCCTAAATCACACTTGGTAGCATAGAACGTGTGATTAATTCAACAAGAACATCGCTAAATTTACATCACTATGACATCATAGGAGCACTGGTGGCACAGTGGTTGAGAGCTCAGCGTCTAACCAAAATGTCAGCAGTTCAAATCCACCAGCTGCTCCTTGGAAACCCTATGGGGCAGTTCTACTCTGTCCTATAGGGTCGCTATGAGTCGGAATTGACTCAACGGCAAAGGTTTTTTTTTTTTTTTTTAATGACATCATATAGTTTGCTATGTTCAGGATCAGTGCCGTTTGTGGAGATCTGATCCATGGTAGAAATAAAACTTCAGGGAAAGTGAGTTGCTTAAGATCCTATATGTACTTTGGAGCAAAACTTAAATTAAAACCAAGGAGAGACAGTAAGGAAAACACACAGAATTTGGAGTCAGAGAAACCCTATTCCTCTATTAACCACGTTAGTGATCTTGGACATGTTTCTAAGCTACTCTGCCCTGAATTTCTTCATCTGAAAAATGATAATGCAGCTAATAACAGAGTTAGTGTAGCACATCGGTTAGGAGTGCAGACCGTACAACCACAGCTAGGTTCCATCTGCATCCACCACTTATGCCTATAAGCAATGTAACCTTGAATATGTTATATAACATTTGCACCTCATTTTTCTCAGTTGCGTGGTGGAGTTGATAATTGTACTTACCACGTAGTTTTGTTGGTGGAGGTTTAATGAGTCAGTGTGTGTTGATCCCTTAGACTAGTTCCTGAAACATAGTAAGCATGAACTCAATGCCAGCTATTTCCAGAATTCATATTATCTCACAGGATTATTATCTGGAGCAAATATGATAATGTATATGAAGCACCTAGCAGCATGCCTAGTGGTTATTCATATATGATAGTTAATTATGTTTCTGTGAGTATTTAAAATATTAGCAGTTATTCTTTCACAAGAGAGGGTTCATTTGAGTTTCACTATTTTGGAGTGGGAGATAATGCTTTAAAATGTAGTCTCTCTCTGTCCTCTGGGTTTAGTAGATAGGGGAAGTATAAGGAAAATAATACTGCTCTTGACATTGTGAAATCTGTGTTTAAAAACCAGTTCTATCATTTTTGTTAGCTGTGACTAAGAATAAGTAAAATTATTTCTCTGCATTGGTAGGGGTCCCCAAGGCAATATGCTTTTGTGGCGTCTCCATCTCCCTGCTTTGTTTCTTACAAGCAAATACCAATTTGCAATTTATTTCAGCCCCTGGATTGTCTGGCATAATAATTACACTCTGTAGGACTAAACTGTACAGCAGGATAAAGTACTTTTGTTATAATTCAGTACACTGAATTTAGGTGCTAATACAATGGCTGAAAAGTAAACTTGTGGCAAGATTTTAGGGATTAGTTTGAAATTATCCCTGGTTTATTTGTTCAGATGTGGTCCAGCCCACAATTGCCTGGGTATATTTGATGAGAGCCATGAGGACTCCTGTTTAGAACCTCAGAAGAGATGGCTGCCTGGTCTTCTCTCCAGGGTGGCCTTAGAGGAGAGGTCACGCACTCTAGTCCCTGCCAATTATGTTACACCTGCTGGAATCTCAGACAGAACAGCTGGCACTGCCTAGATTGGAAGAGGCAGAGATATCACTCCATAGTGACCACAAACTGCGAGGCAACACCCTCTCCCCACTCACTCGCTCTGCTGAGCACCATGCTCAGGATGGGAAGAGCTGTCAAGCTTTATCTTTCCTCAGGCTAGGATCCTCCCTTTCTCCTCAACTCAAGTGAGGGTACCAGCAGAGGCAAGAAGCTTGCTTTTATTTTCCTCAGAGCTGATGAGGTTGTCTTCTCTCAACTAGGAAAAATCAGTCTGCTTTTTCTCCTAAATTCAGAACTGGAAAATAAATGTTTAAATCTGAAATCCCTGTCCTTCAGGTTCCCCATCTTTAATGACACCTACCTTCAAGAATTGTTGTAAAGATAAGGTAAATTATATATGATAAGATGGCTCAAAAAACTAACCCCCTTAAGTTTTTTCTTTCTCTATTGAATGAGAGGAAAAGGGGGAAGAAGGAAAATCTTAGCGCTGTCCAATATAGGTGTAGGCTAAGATTATTAATGAATCTTTACAAAGATATGTTGTTTTTGTTAGGTGCCATTGAGTCAGTTCCGACTCATAGTGACCCTATGTACAACAGAATGAAACACTGCCCTGTCCTGTGCCATCCTCACAATCGTTAGGCTCGAGCTCATTGTTGCAGCCACTGCGTCAATCCATCTCATTGAGAGTCTTCTCCTTTTTCACTGACCATTTGCTTCACCAAGCATGATGTCCTTCTCCAGGGACTGGTCCCTCCTGATAACATGTCCAAAGTACATGAGACAAAGTTTTACCATTTTTGCTTCTAAGGAGCATTCTGGCTGTACTTCTTACATGATAGATTTGTTCGTTCTTCTAACAGTCCATGGTATATTAAATGTTCTTTGACAACACCGTAATTCAAAGACATCAATTCTTCTGTCTTCCTTATTCATTGTTCAGTTTTCACATGCATATGAGGCGACTGAAAACACCATGGCTTGGGTCAGGTGCACCTTAGTCCTCAAAGTGATATCTTTGCTTTTCAACACTTTAAAGAGGTCTTTTGCAGCAGATTTGCCCAATGCAATGCATCTTTTGATTTCTTGACTGCTGCTTCCATGATTGATGGATCCAAGTAAACTGAAATCCTTGACAACTTTAATCTTTTCTCCGTTTATCATGATGTTGCTTATTGGTCCAGTTGTGAGGATTTTTGTTTTCTTTATGTTCAGGTGCAATCCACACTGAAGGCTGTAATCTTTGATCTTTCTCAGTAAGTGCTTCAAGTCCTCTTAACTTTCTGCAAGCAAGATTGTGTTCTCTGCATGACACAGGTTGTTAACGAGGCTTCCTCCAATCCTGATGCTGTGTTGTTCTTCATATAGTCCAGCTTCTGGGATTATTTGCTTAGCATACAGATTGAATAAGTATTGTGAAAGGATATAACCCTGACGCACACCCTTCCTGACTTTAAACCACGTAATATCCCCTTATTCTGTTAGAACGACTGCCTCGTGTTCTATGTACAGGTTCCTCATGAGCACAATTAAGTGTTCTGGAATTCTCATTCTTCTCAATATTATCCATAATTTGTCATGATCCACACAGTTGAATGTCTTTGCATAGTCAATAAGACACAG